>NC_064268.1:18357500-18657500 GCF_003254725.2 Canis lupus dingo | reverse complement strand
CTCACCCCCCCATACCTTTGCCACCCCACTCCAGCCAGGCTGAGCTCTCTGTCCTTGTGAATTTTCCAGACTCCATCCCATAAGCTGCTCTGCTTTCAAAACATCCATCCTCCTCTCCATCACTTTGCACACTGCTGCCTTCTTCTCCTCCACTTGGTCCTCACCTCCTTAAGGGCAGGGGCTTTGCCTGCCTTGTTCCTTGCCATGCCTCAGGGACCTAGGACAGCCGCCTGGCACAACAATAGGGACGCAATTACCAGCAAGTCAATGCGTGAGTGAATAAGTGGGCTTCTCCTACCTCCCCCGTATCTAGGGAATGGGAATTACAAACCAAGCGTGGCTGGCAGGAAGAGATGTCGCAGACCAGGAGACAGCCTTGCAGACAATCACCCCAGAAATGGAGACAATGGAGAGGAAATCAGGCACTGCCCATGTTACAAGGTGACTGGACCTCAGAAACACCGCTGACTGAAAAAAGCCAGATACGAAAGGCCACATAGTGTACAATATCTTACATACGAGCTGCCAAGAACAGGCAAGTCTGTAAGACAAAAAACAAAAAACAAAAAAAACAGATTAGTGGTTTCCAGGGGCTGGGGGAATGGCCCGGTGTGCGAGTGGGGTGGTGTCACTAATGGGAAGTGGGCTTCTGTTTGGGCTGGTTGACACGTTCTGGAATTAAATAGTGGCTATGGTTGTACAACCTAGTCAGTATACTAAATCCACTGAATTTTATACCTTAAAAAGGGTGAATTTTATGAGGTGGATTATAGCTCAGTAAAAAAGATGATAGATATTTTTTAAGTCACACCAGCTCTTTGACTGCAGTTGATGGTGATTAGTATGTTGAGATCTATATGCTCTGGTGAACATGTTCCTTCCCCTGCAATAATATCAGAGGATTTTCTTTATAAATAAATCCGAAGCATACTCCTTTAAATAAAAAAATAATAATAAAAAGGAAAGGACCAGAATGGTTAAGGTGATCTCCTTTTCCTGCCTCTCCATCAGTTCCATACTACTAACAATTTCACCCCCTTGTGAACTACACCATCCTCTGCTTTAATGCTGGATATTATCACTCACAGAGCAGCCAGTCATGACTACAGAGCTACAAGCAAGGGACAGAATGAAGCTCTGGCACCTTTCCCCTAAATACTCTCCCAGCCTCCTCCAAGCCCCCATCCAGAAGCAGGATTGGCTGAGAAAGTCCCAGTCCAAGAGCCCCCAACTGTCAACAGAGAGCACCAGAGGGAGATTGCAGATGGGCGCCCACCCTCCACCTGCTCCTGCATCCACACCCTCTGCCACGTGTCTCCCACTGGAGGCAGTGTGTCTGCTCCACTGAGATCGGTCATGTGATGTGGACTTGCACCAATAGTGTGCTATTGGACATAGCAAGTGCAAAGTCCTAAATATCCTTCTGCAGTCGGCTGGCATCTTGTGTTCCAGACAGTGGCCCCAGAAGATAATGCCCTGGATAGCCCCCCAGTCCCAAGAGGCCGAAGGCAAAGGCATGGAGGAGTCCTAAGCCTACTCTGCAGCCTGGAGCCCAGCCCAGCCTGGCCCAGCTCCAACTGAACACAGATGAGCTGTAACGTGGTAAACCACTGTGCTTCAGGGCGATTGCTCATGCACTGTTGTGGGTATTGCTAACTAGTGCTTCTAGACACCTGTGGAGGCACACCTTGGATTCCTGGAGGACAGGGGCCTTTGGTCTGACTGTTCAAACTGGCCTCAGCTCCCAGGAAATGGAGCAGTAGGCATTGGCTCTAGGATCCAATCCTGCAGCCCCTCAGAACCTAGGCCCACCTAGTGTGGTAGGAGGAGGTTTCTCAGGTAGCAGTGACCCCTGTGCATCTCAGCAACATTGCATTGGGGTCCCCTTCCCTCCACCTGCAGGGAAGGAGTGGACAGAGGCTGAGAGGGGCTCTCAGGTACCCTTCCCTTGAAGACTCTGGGTCAGGCAGGAATTAGAATCAAGGACCAATGTTTTCCTCCTAGGGGCCCAGGACCCAGCACTGTGGGCTGTTGGGATATAGTGCTCCTGGGAGGGCTCAAAGCTCTAGCAAGGTCTAGAAGGCAGGAGACAGCCACCAAGTATTTGCTGAACATGTGCCAAACTGCTTGGGTTTAAATCCCAGCTCCATCCCTTGCTACCATGTGACCTAACCTCTCTATGCCTCAGTTTTCCCATCTGTAAGATGGGATTTAAAAACAACAAGAATATAGCATACATTCTGTGGGATTGTTGTGAGGATTAAATAAGATATGTAAAGCAGTTGGCCCAGTACCTAGGACAATACTGAGGGCTCAGTCTTGGCTACTGTCATTTTCAATGTTAGGAAGAGAACAAATGGGTGAAGGGATAAAGAATGAGAGAGGGAATATATTTAGTTAGGGTGGTAATAAAAAGCTGTGCCAAAACTCTCATTTTAGCTGAGACTTGGAAGATGAGAAGGAGCCAGGCATGTGGAATAGCTGGAGGAAAGGTCATCTCAGACTAAGGAAACAAAGGTCCTGAGGTAGGACAGAGCTTGATGCTCCCAAAACATTGAAAGCAGCTGTGGATGAAGCAAGGTCAGTCCCTCCCACCTCAGGGCCTCTGCAAATACTGTTTCTTCATGAAACACTCCTCTCCTCCCTGTCCCCACCCTCACCTCCAGCCCAGCCCCTTTTGCCAGCGTTAACTGCTACTTATCCTACTACATTTGCCAGCTCAAATGTCTCTTCCTCACAGATCCTTGTGAGTTCCCAGATGAGGTCAAAATTTGTTATTACACCTGTACTCATTTCCTGGGGCTGCTGTATCAAACTTCCACAAATTTGGCTGCTTCAAATAACATAAATTCACTTTCTCACAGTTCTAAAAGTCAGAAGTCTCAAATTAAGGTGTCAGTAGAAACCTGATCCCTCTGGATGTTCTAAGAAAGAACCCTTCCTTGAGTCTTCCAGCTGCTGGTGACTCCAACTGTCTCACATGGCCTTCTCCTCTTCTCTCTTATAAGGACACTTGTCATTGATTTGGGGCTCAGCTGGATAATCCAGGATAATCTTATCTTGAGATCCATCATTTAATTACATCTGCAAAGACCCTTTATTTCCAAATAAGGTCATGTTCCCAGGTTCCAGAGGTTAGGACATAGACATATCTTTTTGGAGACTACCATTCAACCCACTTGACCTCCTCACATCTTCTTTTTTTATTTTTATTTTTATTTATTTATGATAGTCACACAGAGAGAGAGAGAGAGAGAGGCAGAGACATAGGCAGAGGGAGAAGCAGGCTCCATGCAGGGAGCCCGACATGGGATTCGATCCCGGGTCTCCAGGATCGCGCCCTGGGCCAAAGGCAGGCGCTAAACCGTTGCGCCACCCAGGGATCCCTCCTCACATCTTCTTAAACCTCCTCTCACGCACCTAACCATAGTTGGAAATTCTGTAATTGTTAAATCATTTAGCAATGCCTATAGTTTTAGGAAGCTGCAGGCAACAGGAAGGCAGATCCCAGCACCTGACGGACAGTGGGTGCCTGGTGTGTGTGTGTGTGTGTGTGTGTGTGTGTGTGTGTGTGTGTGTTGAACAAACAGACTGTTGAGCCCCAAGTTCCTGGAGGATGCTTCTTGTCAAGGACATAGGCCGGAAGCCATAAGCAAGGGCTCCAGGCTACAATGTACTTAAGCCTTTACAGCCTCATAAATCCCCTGGCTGGTGGCATGATTAGGGACTGAGTCAAAATGCAAGAAATTTAATTTCCCACTGCTCAGCCTTGTAAACTCACCCCCCCTAAACCAAAAGCCATAAATGTTTGATAAAACACCATGTGGCTTCTGCTTCCCAGAAATGGTCCCTGGGCCCAGGAAGAAGCCACATTCAGCCGGCACTAGATGTGATGTGGGCATTGTAATTAATGTTCGGCAAAGCTCTTCTTAATGGCCTGTGCTCTTTTAGGCCATATCAATAACAATGACAGTCACCCAGTCAGTTTGCTGATGAGTCCAGTGCAGAGAAGAAAAGAGAAAGAAAACTCTCAGAGGCGACTTCACACACATTACCGGGTAAAGGAACATGGCCATGGATTTATAGAAGGCTTTGGCTTTTCATCACACAGCCATGTATGTCCTTGATCTAACTTGATCCTCACATTGGGTCTATGAGAAGAGCAAAGCAAGAATTGCTATCTCTGTTTAATGGAAGAGAAAAAGCCCAGAAAGGAAATTTTTTGGGTCACGCAGGTCATAATAGCCCCAGGAACTGAATTCGAGTCAGGACCCCTGGCCCCCTCACACACCACCAGTGGTGATGGTGGGAAGGATGGCATGCACATAGCAGCAGGAAGGAGGGAGGTTGGGTTTGAGGAGGACCTTCCTGACCAACAGCATCCTACAGCACATAACTATCTGCAAAGGCCTTCTGAAGGACACCTGGATCCAGTCAAGCCTGAAGCCAGAGTTCTGGATTTTTCAGTCTGTTGAGTCAGCCTATTACCTTGCTTCAGCCAATGTAAACTGTGTTTCTAAGGCATTCAATCAAAAGAATACTGATTCAGACACTCTGGATTCTATCCCCAAGATGAAAGCAGGGAATTGGAAGAAAACTCCCTCTCACACTCAGGCATGTTGGCAAGGGACATTATTGGCATCAATAAATTTCAGAATGTCAGAGCTGTTAGAGTCACTTCACTGTACAGAGGAAGAAACGGAGGCCAAGAGAGCGGACTTGACTTTCCCAAAGCCACACAATTCAGGGATCCAAGCAGGACTCACATCCGGTTCAGAGTTTCTCCCTTTACAAGTAGGCAACAAAGGCGTCCAGCCACGTAACATCCCTTGAGGAGCACAACACAACATCTCCCAAACACAAATGACCAAATCAATCATATCACCAGATCAAAATGACTTCCTACTCCCTGTCACATTGCCATCCATTAGGGATCCATTCCCTCCTTGTCTTCTGTCTCCAGGATGCATTTATCCGGGGAAGGAATTCCACTAGGCTGATTGCTGGAGTGATACAGCTAGGGAGGTTGTGGATTATCAGTGGGTTACTACTGATAATCCTACTAGATGAGGAAAACTGAGGTTAGGAACAGGACCATGACCGGCCTTCCACTTCCATTTTCACAGGAAGATCTGGAGGCAGAGCAGACACATCTTTGGGAATGACACCCGAGGGGAAGAAGCAGGTAGAGCCCAAGGTCAGATGGTGCTGACTTCCCTAATTTGCCGGAACTGACACAGGCCAGCTGGGAGCATGAGGACGGCGATCGGAGCAGGACACATGCTCTAGATCAAGTCCTCCTTCCTTTAAGAGTCTAAAGAACACAGCAAACTCTAGTCACTCTCTCTCTGTAGTGAGAAGAGAGAATCTCATATTTTGCCCTTAAGAAATGGGTGTTGACATCTCTTTACATTATTAGAGAAAATGCCCAGCCAAGAAATAAACCACAACTTTATTTACAGTATATTTCCCAGAACTCAGAGAAATGCCGTGCTTTTCTGCATAGACTTCAGACCAGAGCATAATTTATCACAATACATCAAACTTTACAGAACATAAAACTCTCCCTACCTTATAAAAACATACAAGGATTTGCTCGCTCTTTATATAAATTATTTAAGAACCTCCCAGCTGTACACATCATGTTGAAAGGATCTCCATGACTGGAAAGAGCTGATCTTTGCAGTGACCAAGAGAACAATTAAAATGGGAACGATAGAAGTCGTACCAAAGTGTTGGGTGGGGAAGAAACCCATCCCAGATCAGCCTAGAGGGGCATGTGCTGCCCTAACCATGAAATAAGTCACCTCCGTATTGAGGTTCAGCCTTGCAAGGCAGGTGACAGAAATAGGAGCTGGATTATAAACATCCCAAGGACAAGAACATATCTAGCTTTGGTCACCAGTATACCCTGGCACAGAGCAAATGCTCAATAAATTCAAATTTTAAAAGGAGGGAGGGGGTTTAGGAGGGAAGGAGGACCAGAGTCCATATGAAACATAAAGGTATCAGTTATTTACTGTGACAATAATGCCACGTAACAAACTACCTTAAAACTCGATGGCTTAAAACAACTACTAGTTTTATGACTGCTAGTGAGTGTGCAGATTGGGTGGCCGTTCTTCCAGCCTCGGCCAAGCTCACCCACCTGTCTGGCGGTTGGCAGGCGTTGGCTGATGGCCTCAGTTGGGACAAGTGGGTTCTCTCCCACGCGTGCCTCACGTGTGTGTATCTTTCATGTTTCATGCTCTGGGCTGGACGTGTTTTCTGGCCAGCTCAGGCCCATTCTCTAGGTGCTTGCAGGAGTCCAGGAGAGCCAGTGGAGATATGCAAGCACTTTTCTCCGCCTCTGCTTATGTTCTGTTGTTAGTATCTCCCTGGCCAAACAAAGTCACATGGTCAAGCCCAGAGGCAGAACAGGAGGAAACTAGGAGTTAGACACATGGCCTGGATACAGGGAGGACGCTAACTGGGACAATCAGAGCGACCAGCCCACCACAATAATGATACCCAATTCCTAGCAATGCTCGCCCCAAACCACACCCCACATTCTGTGATCTTGAGCCCATGGAAGAGAGAATAGAAGACGAGCTTCTACTGCCCCCATTCTCCATATGGGAAATGTAAGGCCCCAAAGCCAGGCTCTTCAATTAGTCATATTTATTTAAACCAGCTGTTGAAAATGTTAATAACTACAGGGACAGGCAGGATAATTACTGAGCCAGACCAGGCAGGAACCAGAGTGACTGGAAACCACCCCCCCTGCTTCCCCAAGGGTGGCAAGTATGTGGCTGAAGCCAACAAAAGCCTCATAAGAATGCCAACCGAGGGCTGCCAGCTTATCTAATTATTTCAAGAGAAGCTGGAAATAGGCATTTGTAAGCAAAATCATATTTTCAAATTTAACTACTATTTTTTAAAATTATAAATATATTCTGGGACACCCCCCCTCCCCCCAAATAGCCACGAAGCACACCCGATTGTTAGGCCTGGGCGTGCCGGCTCTCATTTCAAACTCTGTGTTCTAAGGATCTTGGGTTCAAACTTGAGCTTATTGATTTTGCTTCACATTGGTGAGAGGTCAGATGTTTTTAGAGGAATGAAGGCAGAACTGTGTCTTGTTTACCACTCTGTTCCCCAGCCCAGAACACTACCTGGAATGCAGCACTGGTTAGAAGGAAGGACGGGGAGAAGGGGGAAGGAAGGGGAAAGAAATGAACATTTATACACACCATGCAAGCATTCTACACACTCTATGGACTGAAGGACCCACCCACTGCTGCCCAGTAAACTCCTATATTGAAGCCTTAGCCCCCAAAATGACTGCATTGGGAAATGAGGCTTTTAAGGAAGTAATTAAGGTTAAATTAGGTTATAGGGTGGGGGCCCTGATCCTATAGGGCTGGTGTCCTTCTAAGAGGAAGAGATCTCTTGATTTTCCTCCCCTTCCCCCTCCATATACCTCCCCCTTCTTCATTTCCTCCTCTCTCTCTCCTTCCCTCTTTCTCTCCCTCTCCACCCCACCCTCAACATACACACAAGCAAAGAGAGGAAAGAGCTATCTGCAAACCAAGGAGAGAGGCCTCACCAGAAACCAACCCTGTTGACCCCTTGACCTTGGACTTCCAGACTCTGGAACAGTGACAAATACATTTCTGTGGTTTAAGCCAGTCAGTCTCCGGTACTTTGTTATGGCAGCCCAGCTAATACAATACACAATCCCATCCCATTTAAAACACAGAACAAAAATACAACATAAATAAATCTCCAAAGGTGCGGTATTCTATTTACAAAGCCCTAGGGCAGTTGGGGGGGGCGTGGAGGGAGCAAATGATTGCCTCCATTTTTCAGATGACAAGACTGGTAGTCAGAGAAGCTGAAGGACTTGCCCAGTGTCAACAGTGAGAGGAGAACACCAAGTCAATCACTCTTTCCGATACAGCCCAGCATCTCGTCTGCCCTGGACAATATTGGTGCTCAGCCCAAATCCACTCAGATCCCTTCTGCTCCTTTCCTGTGTGTGCCACCATCTGGCCCACCCTCTGGGTGCACTCACCTCCACCAGCCAGTCCCTGAGACCCTTCTTGGAGCACGGCCACTAGCTGCTGGGGGCTCTCTGCTGGCACTTGCAGAAGGCCAGAAGCACCTGAGCTTTTCTCCCAGGCAGCCCTTACCCGAGGACCATCAGGTGCCTGGGGCCAAAAATCCCCACTCCCTCCCCAGGCATGGGCTAATTCTGGGGTGTCACTCACTCCCCAGGGTACCCCCAGGGCACTCCCATGGGATCAAGCTGAGGACACCCACCACAGGACTTTGCCAAAATCATACCTGTTTGGCTCCCTCCCTTTCCCTGTCCTGCCTCTCCTGTCCCCTTATTCGTCTCCCCTGGGACATAGAAGCCCTTCTCTCAGAAGGTCGTCTTCCCAGAAACCCAACCCAAGACCAGGTTCCCTTGAAGATGCCTGCCCTACAACAAGGCTGGTTTTCTGTCCCGGGTCCTGATACAGTGGCTTTCTTTGATCATTCCTATTTTATTGTTACACAATTTATACATACATATATATTCAGTGTACAAAAAAAAAAAAAAAAAACGTTTCAAGGCAGATTTTTTTTTTAAAGATCACCCAAAGATAAAATAAGCAGTCAACATATTGGGGTATCTCCAGCCAGAATGTGTGCATGTGTTTAAACAAAAATAGGGCCATCCCATATATAGAATAAGTACAGTGTAGGAGAGGCGTCAGAGTGTAGGCTCTGGAGCCAGACTACCAGGATGTGGATTTTGACTCCACACTCACTAGCTTCGAGACTTGAGGCAAGTAATTCACCTCCCTGTGCCTCAGTGCCCCCATCAGCAAAGTAAGGAGGCTAATGTTAGCCTTGGAGGGTGGTCTTGAGGATTCAATGAGTTGATACACATAAAGCACTTAGAACAGTCCCTCACACACAAAGTCCTGTGCTAACAGTTGCTATCCTCACCATCAGTACCATTATAATTGGAGGTCGTAAACCAGCAGCTTCTGGCAAGATCCAGCCTGCAGATGTGTTTGGTTTAATCCGCATAATGGTTTTTGGATCTATTCCGTTTCCGCGTGCGCAGGTGCTGACTTAGAGTTGAGCCCGTCCTCACCCCTCAGTCATCGGGGAAGAGCTGCCCGCGGGGTAGGGAACATACATTCCCAGCAAAATGATTCGGGCAATCTGAGGGCGAAACTCCAACACAGAGACGCAGGTGCTGGTTGTAGGGGAGACCGTGCGTGTGAACACAGTAAAGGGGGCCGGGCATATGGGCAGGACACTGATTGTGTTCGCTACAGAGGTGTTAGGAAGTGTGTGGAGGTATTTGTTAGTGAGCAGTGATTGGCATCTGATGCCAAAGGACCAGCGATGCTAAAAACAAATGTACCATGGCTTGCCCAGTCCCACATAGTGAAAAATCGTCCCACTCCAAAATGTCAAAAGCATCCCCAGAGGTGAATGTTTCTCTGGTCCCTCATTTGACAGATGGGGAAACTGAGGCCCAGAGAGGGAAGTGACTTGCCCAAGGTGAACCAGCAAAAAAAGCCACAAAGCTGGGGGCTGGAACACTGGTCTCTTCCCAGCTGCCCTCAAATCTTAATTCCTTCCAAAACCTAAAAGAGAACATTCTAAGCCCCAAGTGCAAAACCCCTCCCTGAGTTCTAGAAGGGAGAGCCAATCCCCCATCTTCTCTGGATGAAGTAGGGAGAAATCAAACTTCAAGACAGTAGAGGCTAGTGCCAAAAGCAGATGTGCAAACAAAGATAAGGAAGGCAGGGTTTTCACCAGACAAATTCGTGCCCCGCTCGGTTTAGACATTAAAATGAACTAACTTAATTTCATGCCATATGCAAATCCTTACCAGCTGTCAGCTCTGTAATCACAGGAGACTTAATGTAATAACTAAACAAGAACAAAAACGCAGCAAATACAGGCTCTGGGCAAGTCCATTGACAGCGGGTTTTATGTTCCTGGGAACTCAGCAAGAGCAGAGCATTTATGGCGGACATCTGGAAGCAGCTATGTGCCCAAACGCCTGCCATCTCCTTAACAAAAATGCTGGCAGCGATCATAAATAATGGCTAAGGACTGATCTGGCCGTTGCATACCCTGAGTCCCCACGTACTGTGAAAGTCTCTCTCTAGACCCAACAGCCTCTCTGCAATTGTCAAGGTTCAGCTTAGCCTGGCCGCAATCTGGACTGAGAGCTCAGAGGTAGCCAAAAGACACCCCAGGCTCACTGGGTTTGGGTCCCCCTACTTGGAACCAAAGGGGTGGGAAGATGCCTGCCACCAGGGGGTGCTGCGGAGGGGTGGTCTCCCAACCTGAGGGCTCCGGGTTACTCTGACTGCCCCAGCTAACAATCATAACAGCAAACATTTATCCAGTGCTTGCCGTGGGCCAGAAGCCAAACGCACCACCTTCTGTGCATTATCTCAGTGCGTCCTCAAGTGTGAGGATGATTTAAGTCCATCCAGTCATTCATTCAACACACATTTATTAAGCACCTATTATGTGTCAGGCACTGTGCTGGAAATAGATTAGCAAACAAAACACACAAAAAACCCTGACCTTGTGACATTTGGTTTCTGATGGGACATACTTTTAAAATGCAGCTGGGATGTGTGTTAGGAAAAAGACACTTTGCACCCTAGGATGTCACCAACATTACTGCCTTAGGATGAAGTTCTATGTTTAAAATTTGATTTAAAGAAAAGCATTGAGGGGTGCGTGGGTGGCTCAGGTGGTTAAGCGGCTGCCTTTGGTTCAGGTCATGATCTCGGGGTCCTGGGATGGAGCCCTACATTGGGCTCTCTGCTCAGCAAGGAGTCTGCTTCACCCTCTCCTTCTGCTCCTCCTCCTCCCCATCGTCCTGCTCATGTGTGAGCACTCTTTCTTTTTCTCTCTCAAATAAATAAAATCCTTTAAAAAAAAAAAAAGGGGGACACCTGGGTAGCTCAGCAGTTGAGTGTCTGCCTTTGGCTCAGGGTGTGATCCTGGAGTCCCGGGATGGAGTCCCACATTGGGGTCCCTGCAGGGAGCCTGCTTCTCCCTCTGCCTATGTCTCTGCTTCTCTCTCTCTCTCTCTCATGAATAAATAAATAAAATCTTTATTAAAAAAAGATTTTCTAAGAAAAGTGCTAAGTAAATAATAAAACAGGTGATTCACAGGTGAGTTAAAAGCATGATGGGGTTTCTTCTATACAACCTTGATATAGGTATTACTGTTAGTCTCAATTTATAGCTAGGGAAACTGAGGCTCAGCGAGGTGGAGTCATTTGCCTGAGGTCAAATGGGACATGATGGAGTCTAGATTTGAACCCAGGTCATCTTCAGAGTCAGCGTTTTAACCAGTACTCGGAGCCAAGGAGATACATCAGGTGGCCTGTTACATTCTTGGCTCCCTCCCTGCCACCAGCTACCCAAATCATTTTGCGCATGGTTAATGCCCCCTCTACAGAAACTCTACCAAGAGGTTATGCAATTTCTCCTTGCTCATGTTTTAAGGTTAAGGAGGATTTAGGACAGCCTATTTCATATCCTTCCTTAATTTGAGAGCCAGGACTGCCCCTCAGTAATACAACAGCCTAGGACTGTCGAAACAAGCAGATCCCCACCCACTACAGGGAACACTCTGATAACCCACAGCTATTTCCCCAGTCCTGATGGGGCTCATCTCAAGTGTGATCATGTCTGTGACCAACACACAAACCTGCCAGCACTCCTGCCAGGAAAGCAACTCAGAACATTTTCATTTTCAACATCTCCCATGTATTGTATGCCAAGAGCTCACTCCCTCCTCCAACAACCTGTGTGACAACCACTGTGATCATTCCCATTTCACAGATGAGAAGACTGAGCCTGAGAGAACTAAGTAACTTGTCCAAGTCACACATCTGCTCCAGTGGCAGGGCTGGGTTTTCAACCCCAGACAATCTGGCTCCAGATCCTACGCTAAACCGAGGGTCAGAAAACTTATTCTATGAGAAGTAAATATTTTAGACTTTGAGGGCCATGCAGCCTCTGCTGCCACCACTCAACTCTGCCAGCGTAGGCTATAACAACCATAGATGATACATAAACAAGTGGGCATGGCTGTATTCCAATAAAACTTTATTTACAAAAAACAGGCAGTGGGCCAGATTGGGTCCACCAGCCGTAGTCTGCCAACCTGTACTTGAGACCACCGCACAACACTGCCTTTTGTCATTTCTAAAGCACATACCCTGAGCTGCTCACTGGGGATCTGCATCATAGAAAAAGCAAATGAACGATAAGTTGGTCTTGGAGTCAGAAGGCCAATCCTGTGAGACCCGGAGAAGACCATGAAACCTCCTGTTCATGTTTCCTCTACCCGTCAAATGAAAACAATACCTGCATGGCACACATAGAAAATGCATGTGTGCACATACACACTCTTCAGGCTCATTAGGACAATCCAGGGAGGAAGTGCATGCAAACGGTGTATGAGATCACCTCTGTCCAAATGTAATTATTGTCATTCTATAATTGGGGGCTCCAGCTACTCCTCCAGGAAGCACAGAAAATATTGGGCATCATTGTCAAGAGGCCCTCTCTACTACTTCTGAGGGCACCTCTATGCCTTCCCATCACACTGGAAACTTATTTGTCCTCCATTTCCACTGTGATTGAGCCTCTTAACTTCCTCCCTGCTGAAAGCCATAAGGGCCCACGTGTGAGATTTAACACTCCATTCTCCGAGTAATTAGATCCAGCCGTATAAAGTGAAATGTTGAACAATTAACTTCTGTGCAGTGCCCAGAGGTGATGTGCTAACAGCGCAAGCAACCCTGTCCATAAACCACTCTTTTGTTCTCTCCTGGAACCACTCATCTGTTCCCTGCTGACTCCCCATTTTCAGCTGGTGGAACTCCAGGATGGGATGAGGGGAGGTCAACACCCCAAGAAAGACACTCCACATGGTGAAGGGGAGCCACAGGGAAGATGTTTATAAAAGGAAGCAGTAAGGTTCAGTAAAATCTAATCAGCCCTGAAACAAGGTGAGTTCTTGATACTTACAAGAATGTTGCATTCATTCTGGAACTATTTGGGGGTTCATGCTCTGTGCTGTCACTGCTGCAGACAAGGGCTGCCCTCATGAGTCCACAGGCCACTGGAGATATAGCAGACAAATAATTCGGTATAATGACCCCCCAGAGAGGGGGCAGGAAGTCCTGACCACAAACTAGATGCCCTAGGCTAGGCTAGTAAGCTTCCCAAGAAAGGAGCTAGATGCCCTAGGTGAGCAGAACTTTGCTACGGGAAGTAGGGATGGTCCAGGCATGCTCCATTTGCTCCTCCCTGAGGGAGAGACTCTGAGCTGGGAGGAGGGGCTTGCAACATGTAGTTCTACAGAATCGCAAGACAACCATCAAAATAAGCAACAACTGCCAATGTAGTCTCATCAATTAATCCTCGGACCCCAATTAAGTTTTACCAATTATTCCAATAAAGTCCTTTATAATAAAAGGATATAATATAGAATCAGGACATAATCAGGTGTCACACTTCCTACTGTCTTCCAGTCTGTAATAGTTCCTCAGTCTTTCTTAAATGGCTCTTGTGGGGCACCTGGTGGCTCAGGTCATGATCTCAGGATCCTGGGATCAAACCCCACATCAGGTTTCCTGTTCAGCGGAGAGTCTGCTTCTCCCTCTGCCTCTGGCCCTCCCCCTCCCCTGCTTGTGATCTCTCTCTCTCAAATAAATAAATAAAATCTTTTTTTCTTTTAAATGGTTCTTATGATCAGAACACTTTTGACAAGTACTGGGTGGATAGTTTGTAGAATTTTGCTCAGTTTGGATCTGTCCAATTAAATTATCCAATGAGACGGTCCACTGCACACCCACCACCACAGACCAGTAAGCCACCAGCTGCCACCAGGTGAGTTGCATGCTTACCAAAAGTAGCTGTTTGCTCCAAAACCTGTTTATGTCTATTGTACTTGCCATTAAAATGATATATTTTAGGCAAACAGTGGATAGGATAAAATTTGAGGGGAAAAGGAAATCGTATCTATGAAAAGTGTTTGAGAAAGCCCTAAAAAAATCAATTTCCTGGGGCACCTGGGTGGCTTAGTCAATTAAGCGTTTGCCTTCTGCTCAGGTCATGATCCCAGGGTCCTCAGATCGAACCCTGCGTTGGGCTCCCTGCTCAGTGGGGATCTGTTTCTCCCTCTGCCTCTGCTCTCTCTGTCTCTCAAGTAAATAAGTACAACAAAAAACAAACAAACAAAGAGAAAAAGTCAACTTCAAAAAAAAATATGAACTGAGAAGGAATTAGTTATAGAGGTAGAATTCGGTAAAAGATTGGGCAAGGGCAGCCATTAAAATCTGGAAGGGCTTTGTATTCTGCTCTGCAAGTGTCTTAAAAAAAAATTCTCATTACATTTAAGTAAACCAAAAGAGACAATTATCTGACTTATACAGGAAAGATGACAGGAGACTTTAATCAATTAACCCATCATCAATTAATTAACCCAGTATTAATTAGTTGCTTAGGTTACTCAATTGATCTAATATTAATTAACCCAATATTAATATTGGAAAATTAACATACAGAATACAAATTAATATATAGAGCACTTGTGCGGGTAAGTTAATATAAAAGGTGAAATATTCTAGGATATAAAATCTCCTGTTTTTCTGCTTTAACCAACTTTTCCAACTAATCTCCCCCAGCACTAGTCAATGAGAAAATAACATCATGCTCCATATCATCTGTCATCAGGGAAATGCAAATTAAAACAAGATACCACCACATGCCTATGAGAATAACCAAAATCTGGAACACTGACAACACCAAATGTTGACAAAGATGTGAAGCAACAGGAGCTCTCGCTCACTGCTGCTGGAAACGCAAAAGGGGACAGCCACTTTGGGAGACAGTTTGGCAGTTTCTTAGAACACGAAATATCCTCTTACCATACAGTCCAGCAATCATTGTCCTTGCTTTTTTACCCAAAGGAGTTGAGCACTTTTGTCCACACAAAACCTACACACACAGATGTTTATTCATCATTGCCCAAACCTGGAAGCAACCAAGATGTCCTTCATTAAGGGAATGGATAAATAAATTGTGATCCATCTATACAATGGAAGATTCAGGCCTAAAAAGAAATGAGCTGTCAAGCACAAAAGACATGGAGAAAACTTCAATGCATATAACTAAGGGAAAGAAGCCAATCTGAAAAAGTGACGTATTAAGGATTCTAACATACGACATTCTGGAGAAGACAACACTATGGAGACAGTAAGAAAATCAGGCTACCTTGGGTTGGGGGGATGGGAGGGATGGGAGGGAAAAACAGACAGAGTACAGAGGACATTTAGGGCAGTGAAAATACTCTGGATGATACTACGATGATGGATACCTATCTTTATACATCCTTGCAGACCCACAGAGCGCACAACACCAAGAGTGAACCCTAATATAAACTACAGACTTTGGGTGATGATGATGTGTCCATGTAGGTCCATCGATTACAACAAGCATTCCACACTGGTGGGAGATGCTGGTAATGGGGGAGGCTGTGCATGGAGGGTGGCCAGGACATATGTGGGAAATCTCTGTACCTTCCTCTCAATTTTGCTGTGAACTTAAAGCTGCTCTAAAAAAATTTTTTTTTAATTAAATCTTTAAAATTAAAAAAGAAATGATAGCAGACTAGCATCTCAGCTATACCCAAGGACATGTTCAAAGTGAACACCAGGAATGCTGTTTGGCCTTAAAAAGGTAGGAAACTCTGACACGTGCTACCATGGGGATGACCCCTGAGGATGCTATGTTAAGCCATCACAAAGACACAAACACTGTAGGGTTCCACCTAAAGTAGTCAGAATCACAGAGTCAGAAAGTAGAATCTCCTAGGCTGTGGGGAGGGGGACTAGGGAGCTATAGAGTTTCAGTTTGGGCAGATGAAAAGAGTCCTGGGGGTGGATGGTGGCGCTGGCTGTACAACAACGTGAATGTGTTTAATGCCACTGAACTCTATACTTTAAAATAGGTATGATGGTAAATTTTATGTTATGTGCAGTTTAATACGATTATAATGCTAATCCAATGAACAAGTCAAATATCTAGGCTAGTACAAGGCAAAAAAGTGAGACTGCGCTGTTTATGGCTGAAAGAAAATAGATAACTTCAGCAAAACATGTGCTTGAAGTAAAAGAGGTGGCTTTTAAGTGAATCCCACAAAAAGAAGAGAAGGGGAAGGTCTATAACAATGAACTAATCCTAACATGCATGATGGTCACAGGGCAGTGCTTGGCACCCGGTAGGCACTTGCTGGTTGATCATGACTGTCTTACCCCAGCCTCCGGAAGAAGGAGTTGTGGGGAAGCATGTCCACTCACACAGGCAGGATGCCTGGCCGGACGTGCTCCAAAGGGGCCACCTGCCCCACCACAGTCTCGAAGCAGTCTCGAAGCAGTGGGAAAGGCTCCAGATGGCCTCCAAGGAATCTACTCCCCTCCATCCCTCTGGAGCCTGAGGGGTAACTCAGCAGCCACAGCCAACAAATTGTTCTCAAAGAGAACGGAGACACCTTTGTCAGAGAGACTATGGAGGACTTAAAGGAGGCAAAGAATAAAAATGCTGAAAGAAGCCAGTCACAAAGACTACATATTCTATGATTCCATTTATAGGAAGAACAATCTATCTGGATAGAAAGTAGGTTGCTGGGGCTGAGGGCAGGTGGTGGCAGAGAAACCTAAAGGGTGGGAGGTTTCTTTTGGGGGAGGGTGATGGACAGTTCTAAAATCGACTGTGATTGTGAGTGAGTCATATGGTACGAGAATCACAGCTCAATAAAGTTGACATTAACAAGAGGTGCACCTGGTTGGCTCAGTCAGTGGAGCAGGAGACTGTTAATCTTGGATTAGTGAGTTCAAGACCCATACTGGGTGTAGAGATTACTAGAACAAACAAACAAACTTAAAAAGAAAAAACCTGCCAGTCTTCTTAAAAACAACAACAGCGGCAGAAAGGTGCCTTCCCTCTAAACTTCCTCCTCGGGTTCCTCTATGAACACCAGAGCCACCACCATCACTCTAAGGGCTGCGCTCATTTCACAACAATTTATTAAAGAACATTTCCTCGATGCCAGGAAGAGACTCTCTGATGTCCATCCCTAGCCCTCCTCAGAATTCTTACCTAGTTAGAAGAGAAGAATGCATAGTAAAGACTTTCTTGCCTAGCCCAGCACCCTTGCTAATTTCCTGGTCTCCACGTTACTATGGCAACAGAAAGCTTCCAACAAGAGCTGCTGGGGCGCATTCAAAGGGACTGCAATGGGGACCCAGGGTGGTTGCAGTCACTCTACCCGGTAGCTCCCAGGCGCTGGTTTCCTTGCTGATGGGTACTGCAGGGAGAAACAGGCTGGGATCCCAGGAAGCAGGGAAATCGGAGAAGGGGAGGAGGCAAACAGAGTGACCTGTAGGTCTGCACTCTAGGCTGGCTGGCCTAGTGGCCACCCTGAGTCACCATCGCCATGCAGGAAGAAGAGAGGGTGTTGGCTATATCTTTCAGAGGCTGTGATCTAAAACAGCATCTTGAGCACCTGAGCTAGTCTCCATGTCAGCATGACCATATTTTTAGGCAGGAGGAGGCAGCTTCTCAGGCCAAGTAACCTGGCCGGAAAGCTTACGTGAAACATCTGGGGAGGAGGCAGTTGACACTGGGACCCCAGTGTTGTGACAGGTGAGTCTCACACCTGCAGAAGCTTCCTGCCCAGAGGGCCCCAAAGACTCTCTCAAGGGGCCTGAAGTCCCTGCTGTTAGGCTGTCGCATGGAACCACTGGGATTGAGGAGGGGCAGGCGTAGCGGCTGCTGGGCAGGCAGCCTCCAAGATGGCCCCTAACGACCTCCACCTTCTACTGAACGTTTGGCAGTCCCCTTCCACAATGTACCTATATTGTTCTATGTTGTGACCCACACAGTTCAGGAGAGGTGACAGTGTGTGACTTCCAAATCTATGTCATAGAAGACATCATGCTCTTGGATCACTCATAATGGGGGAAGCTGCATGTTGTGAAGGCACTCAATCGGCCCTATGGAGTGACCCACATGGAGAAAACCTGAAGCCCCTGCCCACCAGCCAGCACCAACCCACCAGCTACGTAAGCAAGCCACCTTGCAAATGGCTCCTTAGCCCTATCAAGCCTTCAGTAACTGTAGCCCCAGCCAATATTGCGACTGCAATCTTGAGAGAAATCCTGAGTCAGAAGAATTCAACTAAGGATGCCTGGGTGGCTCAGTGCTTGAACATCTGCCTTTGGCTCAGGGCATGATCCTGGGGTCCTGAGATCGAGCCCAAACCCACTGGGCTCCCTGCAGGGAGCCTGCTTCTCCCTCCGCCAATGTCTCTGCCTCTCTCTGTGTGTCTCTCATGAATAAATAAATAAAATCTAAAAAAAAAGAACTATCCAACTAAGCTGCTCCTAGATTCTTGACACACACAAACTATATAAAATAATAAATTTGAATCATTGTGTTAAGCTGCTAAATGTGGACACTATTTGTTACACAGCAGTGGATAACTGTTACAGAGTAGCTCCAGCTGTGCCTCAGTTTCACCTTCTGTAAAGTGGGTTTAATGATCTCTACTTCATGGTATTGTCACAAAAATCCAATAAAATACACGTAAAATTACCTGGTATGCAGTAAGTGCTTAATAAACGGTAGATACTACTAACAATAATGAGATAGTGTGACAAGTACAATTATTTCCACTTATAGTCAAGATACAGGAGTACCAGAAAGGCTGGAGGACTTTATTGGTCTAGAACAGGCCCTGAATGGATGTTTTTTTGAAAGCAGTTGATTGATTCTTTGAGAAATTCTGCCCTAGAGATATTTCCAGATACATGCCAAAATATCACACAAGAATTTCACTGTCAGGGTACCTGGGTGGCTCAGTCTGTTGGGCATCTGCCTTCAGTTCCAGGCATAGTCCCAGTGTCCTGGGATTGGGCCCCATGTTGGGCTCTCTGCCTAGCGGGGGGCCTGCTTCTCCCTCTCTTTCTCTGCTGTTCTGCCTACCTGTGCTCTCTCTGTGTGTCAAGCAAATTAAAAAATTTGTTAAAAAAAAAAAAGAATTTTACTGTCAAGTGTCTGTAATAGAAAATGACTAGAAATGAATCAAATATCTATCAATAGATAGCTGGGAAATAAATCATAGTGGAATACAACACGGCAGTGTACAAGTAATGAACCAGAACTAACTGTATCGACATGAATATAAATCTCTAAATATAATGCCACCCCCCCAAAAAAAATGCAGGATATACAGTGTGCATATAACATGTTAAAGCATGCAAAACATCACTATATATCATTTAGTACTATATATACATATGGGTAAAAACAAGAGCCCATGTATGGATGTAATAAGTAAGAAATTCAAGATGGTGATTATCTCTGGGAGGGAAGGAAGGGAAAGTGACAGGGGAGAGGATGCCCAGGGCTTCAGGGCATTGATAATATGTGCCTTTTATTAAAGATGTTTGTTTGTTTGTTTGTTTGTTTGTTTTTAGAGACACAGAAAGAGAAGAGTATGAGCGGGAGGGGCAAACGGATAGGGAGAGAGAATCTCAAGCAGACTCCACACTAAGCGTGGAACTCCATCCCAGAACCCCAAGATCATGACCTGAGCTGAAATCAAGAGCTGAACATTCAACCAGCTGTACCACCCGGGCACCCCAATATGATATTTCTTAAAGTGGGGGGGGCAGGAACACAGGTACCCTTTTTATTATCTATGCCTTCTGGATGTCTGAAATATTTCATAAGTTAATAATAGATGTGCATTTAAAAATATCTAATACAATCATGCATGGGAATTTGTTTTCTTACCGTTTATTTGTGCCTTCTATTATATCTGTGATTTCATTTTGCTTTTAGGAAATAAAGCCGTGGTAATAACACTGTAAGGTGGCAGACAGTAACTGCACTCCTCCTGGCGAGCACGGAGCCCTCGTCGTCAAATCACTATGTCGTACACCCAAAACTAATATAATATTGCATGCCAACCATACTTCAACTTAAAAAATAACGAAATAAAATAATTGGTTATTTTGGCTGTTTAACAAGAAATGAAGGAGTAAGGTTTAAATTTTTGGAAGAAAGAAATATCACTTCCCCCAAGTGATTTGCTCTGAAAACAACGCTTATTTGCATGTCTGAGATCATCCTGAATCCAGAGCCTGAGCCAAGGGCCAAGGACATTGGGTTGGAGGACTTTTTTGGTCTAGAGCAGGTATTCCCTCAAACCCTGTCTCTTGGGGATGCCTCAGGCACTGGGCCCGACCCCACTGGGTACGCAGACTGATGATGTCAGGAGTCTGGGAGAAGGGCTGCTGGGGGGCCTCTTCAGCTCTAAATCAGAAGGAGAGGGGGGAAAAATCCAAGGAGGCTAGGGAAAGGGGCAAGGGGACCTGTATGGTACATTTTCTTTGAAATGAACTTGAGTCATTCTGGAGCCATTTTAACGCAATATAGCCTTCAGTTGGGGAGTTTTGTGTTTCCTAAGCAATAGAATCCGACTCTGCCAGCAAGAAGCGCTTGACTGCTGTTTCTTAAAGATGCATAAAGGTTTGTTTTGTTTTGTTTTGCATAATAGACACATTTCCCAAGCAGCCACTTCGCAGGATCTTTGTCAAGTGTCAGGATAAGCTTTTAGAGAACTCCTCCGTGGGCCGCGAGGAGGCTATTTCCACCCAATACGGAATGCTTAAGGTGGAGCAAGCCAACTTTTCAATATCGCTTCAGGGACCATATTTTGTGCATTCAACGCAGCTGAACGCAGTCAAGAAAACTGTGATGGAAGAGAGTGAATGGGAGAAGTGATGTCTGGTGAATCACTGGCCCCTGGTGGCCACAGGCAGTGGTGTGCTCATCTGCGGAGGAGCATTTGTGGTGTTCCTTCCTGGGTTCCCAGTCACCGTCCCCTGCCCATATTACAGGTCTAAAACAGGGATTACGGTCTGGCAGCCCTCCACAGCCAGTGGGCAGATATGCCAACTCTTTAAAAATCTGGAGAATTCGCTTAAAAATCTAGGCCTGACATTTCTTTTGAAAAATTAGAAAATCTGTCAACTTTTGGGTGTAATACATTTTTTAAATATTTTTTTATTTATTCATGAGAGACAAACAGTGAGGCAGAGACATAGGCAGAGGGAGAAGTAGGCTCCCCGTGGGGATCCTGATGTGGGACTCGATCCCAGGACCCCAGGATCATGACCTGAGCCAAAGGCAGACACTCACCCAGGTTCCCCTGGATGCAATACATTTTTTACAAACTAAATGTAGGCTGGAGCTGAGAAGCTGCTGCCCATTTTGGATAAGGCAGGTACTCTCACCTTCTCCACACTTCCCACCAACCCCTGTTGTCTCATAACCAGGCAATTTTACTCGTCAGTCGATGGTTCTGATGTAGCTTCTGGATTTGCTACCCATGGTTCTAAGCTCATTGAAGAGGTGACACTGGCATCTCAGAATATGGAAAGTGCCTTTATTGGTTTTTTAATTTTTAAAAAGATTTTTTTTATTTATTTGAGAGGAAGAGACAGAGAGCTAGCAGGAGCAGGTGGAGGGACAGAGGAACAGGGAACCTGACACTGAGGCTCCATCCCAGGATCTTGAGATCATGACCTGAGCCAAAGGCAGATGCTTAACTGAGCCACCCAGGTGCCACTGTATGGTGCCTTTAGAAGCAGATGATGACATCACCTTATGCCTGGGAGGGGCAGAAGTCCACAAGCCCCATCATACCCAGTTCAGTGGGGTAAGTGACAGCTAATAAGAGGTAGCTACATTTGAACACATACCTGTCTGACCCCTGAGCCACACTGCTTTCTACTCCACTAACCATCTCTCATAATTAGCAGGTTGCATAGCAGGCCCTCCTCTGGGAAAAGTTTTTAGAACATTACTGCTTGAGTCATCAGAAGTGAAATTCACAGGACTTCAAGAGAACAATGTTTGAGACCTTTGTTCAAAAGACAGAAACAGAAGCCCCAGAAATAACCACTATCCTGATTTTGTTTCTTAAAAACACCATGATTTGTCCTGCTTCAGGTATTTATTTGAGTCAACAAAATTTCTTGAGCATTTACTGCGTGCCATTCTCCATCCCAAGGGCTGGGAGCTGGGGGAATGGGGAAGGGTTACAAGACACAAACAGGAAGCACAGCTAGCAAGGGCCAAAGCTGCTTGGTCCGTCCCCTTGCAATGCACCCCGGCCCCCATGGTGTCTTTTATGACAGCACACTTCTGGCTGTGGGTCAGCAGCTTGCCTAAACTGGTAGCAGATTAAGACCTATGAAAGGACGTGGAGTCTCTCCTCAGTGATTGGAGCCACCCCCAGGTCTGACAGTTTCTTCTGGGAATAACAGAAAGCAATGACTTTGTGTCTTGTCTAGGAATAAATGCAACAGCAGATATTTATCAAGTGTTTGCTTTGTGCGAGCCATGTTGGATCTCACTTTACCCTCACAGAAAACGCTATGAGGAGGAATCATCATCACTGTCCCCATTTTACAGAAAAGCAGACTGGACCAGTGAGATCAAGTCACTTGCTAAATGTAACTCAGTTTGCAAGTGGCAGAGCTGGTACTGGAACCCAGGGCTATGTGGCTCCAATGGTGACACTCACAACCTCTGCCTGACAGCAGCTCCCAGGGGGAATGTGTGTCACGGAGAAGGTCAGATCTTGAAGAGTCAGGCCTCAGTGGATCCTGAACTTGAGGCCAAAGGCATGGTAGGCTCTTTGTCCTCATTTTACAAATGGAAAATCTGAGACTTGGAGTAACTTGCCCAAGGTCACAGCTTAGATGACAAAGACTGAATTGAAGCCGGCGTCTCTCTGCCTCCAGAATCTATACCGCTAACATCTTGATGCTTAGCATTTCTGGGCACGTCCTGGATGTTAATTTTTTTTTAAGATTTTTATTTATTTATTCTTGAGAGAGACACAGAGAGAGGCAAGGGAGAAGCAGGCTCCCTGCAGGGAACCCAATGCGGGCCTCAATCCCAGGACCTGGGGATCACGACCTGAGCCAAAGGCAGATGCTTAACCGACTGAGCCACCCAGGTGCTCCCCGCCGCACCACCTAAGATTTTATTTATTTGAGAGAGAGAAAGGGAGCACAAGCAGGGAGAGGGGCAGAGAGGGAGAAGCAGGCACCGCACTGAGCGAGGAGCCCTACGCGGGACTCGATTCCAGGACCCCGAGATCATGACCTGAGCCAAAGGCAGATGCTTAACCAACTCAGCCCCCAGGCGCCCATGGATGTTGATTTTCAGTATCTGTGAACAAAGACGGAGGCTTCAGCTCTCTGCTTCAAGGCAAAAATCCCAATCTCTCTGGGAAGCTAAATAAACCTGCCAGTTCCTCCTCGAGTGGATGCAAATTGAAAAGAGGGAAAGGTAAAGGGAGGTGCGAAAGGGGGCAGCTGGCTACCCTGGTACCCGGGGTCGAGGCTGGGGGCAGGTGCTCTGAGGTCAGACTACCAGGGCGGGGGGCACCCTCATTTTACAGCTACGGAAACGCAGGCCCAGGCAGCGGCCCGGGACGCGGAGCAGGAGGCGGCGCTCCCAGGCAGGCGGACGGCGACCCCGGCCCCCGCGCGCGCTGCTCCCGCCTGCGGCCCCCGCCCCGGCCCCGGCCCCGCCCCCGGCTGCCTATTGGCTGCCGCCGGCACGAGGCCCACGCAGGAGCCAGCCAATGGGGGTGACCCACGGCGCGCCTTTCCCGGGGCGGCCGACCCAGACGCTAGAACCCGGAAGGGCGAGGGGCGGACGAGTCGGGGGAGCCAATCGGCCGCGACGAGGCTGGCCGGCCGGCCAATGGCGAGGGGGCGGGGGCGGGGCCAGAGGGCCGGCGGCGAGCGGGGCCTGGGAGCCGGCGGCTGCGGAGCCTCGGAGCGCCGGGAAGCCGCGGCGGGGTCGGGCCGCAGCGCGCGGTAGGAGGGGGCGAGCCCGGGCGCCTCGGAAGGAGCGAGCGGGGCAGGGGGCGGCGGGGAGGGGCGCCCTGGGCGGGATCCCGAGGGACCTCCGTCCAGCCGCTTCGCCCCGCGGGCCTCAGTTTCCCCCTTCCTAGGGGAGTAGGGGTGAGACGTTCGCATCTCTCGCCTGCCCCGCGCAGAGCCGGGTCCCTGGCGAGCTCCAGCCCTGCCGCGGATTCCGCCTCTCGGAGCCGCCCCGAGCACCGAGACGAGGCCGTGAACCCCCACAGCACGCCCAGCGTGCCCCGGTGAGAGCACAGGCCAGGCCGTTGCAGGTGTATCAAGGGGCCAGGCTCCCCGTTAGGCTGTAAGCCCTGGACCATCAGGAGCCTAATCAGCCCTGTCTGGGTCTTGGAGGCCCGGCACCAGAAGCAGGCCAGAGCACGGGCCCTGGTTGGAAATAAGGTGGAGATCGAGACCTGGGCACTCTTCCCAGATGCACTGGGGATTCACTCCTGATGCTTCTATCTACTCGCAGAGCCTTCTGGAGTTTGACTTACTCTCTCTGCTTCAGTTTCCCTTGCCTGTAAAATGAAGCCGGGGGTAGCTTTCCGTCATAGGGTGTTAGGGATTGAGATAAATGCATGGCTAGCACTCAGCCTAGTGCTCAGTACACCATAGTTGCTTAATAAATGCTTATTGTTAGCATAATGGTACTTGCACACCAGACCCCTCCATTCCCGCTGCCAGCCTGAAGCACATGCCCACTGCCAAGTGGAGGGTGAGTGGTCATCTACTCTGGCCCACAGCTTACGTTCCTCTTGAGATGCTTGGACTGCTCAGGCTCTAGGTGAGATCCTTGCTGCACAGGTAGGAAGGGAAGGCTGGAAGGGTAGCAGCACTGTGGCTAATACCAGGGTGTGGGCACAAAGAGGCAGGCACCCATGTGGCAGCAAATCAGGCCACCAAACAGTTGTGTGTATCAAAGAACAGACCTCAGAACCGCCTTGGCCAGTCTGGATATGCCTGTGGTCAGAGGTCTGTGGTCAAGGGGGGTGACTTTGGAGCCATGGGTTCCTGAATTCAAGTCCTAAGGCTGTCCCTTACTCAAAGGGCTTCATCTCTCTGAGCCTGTTTCCTCATCTGGAGAAGTGGGATGGACAGTAG
This sequence comes from Canis lupus dingo, assembly GCF_003254725.2. NCBI lineage: Eukaryota > Metazoa > Chordata > Mammalia > Carnivora > Canidae > Canis > Canis lupus. Next base: position 18,632,349 of record NC_064268.1, on the reverse strand, counting down.
CATCAGCTCCTGTTGAAGATTACAAGAGACAGTATGTGTGAGGTCTTTAGTGCTTAGCACACGGCCTGGCACACAGTAAGCGCTCAATAAATGTTGAGTGCAGTGGCATTACTTTTCAGAGTTACAGTGCCTTTGAAGTGGTACCAGTCCTCCAGGATGGCCCCTTCCCATTTATATCCACTTCCTGCCTTGTCCACTCCCCCCTCTCCCTGAGTCATAGTGAAATAAGAGGTGTGGGGCCCTCCAAGCCCCAGCTGAACTCAGAAACCTATCCTGAATGTGTCCCCTTCCCCTGCTTCATCTACAACTCCTGTTTCCCTGCAGATCCTGCTCTCTGGCAACTGAGTATGTGTGGGGGGCCCACCCCGAAGTCCAGATGACACTCATGCCGATGGCTTCAGTGATGGCAGTGACTGAACCAAAGTGGGTGTCAGTCTGGGGTCGCTTCCTATGGGTGATACTGCTGAGCATGGTGTTGGGGTCCCTGCTGGCACTGCTGCTGCCGCTGGGGACCCTGGAAGAGCAGTGTTTGACCGTGCTTAAAGGCTTCTACCTGCTGAGGAGCAAGTTGGACAGGGTGCAGCATGCCGTCACCAAGTGCACCAGCCCATCCACAGAGCTCAGCGTCACCTCCAGGGATGCAGCACTGCGGGTGGTCAAGACCAGGGCCTCTCCAGGTAAGGCAGACTGGCCACCTCCCTTCAATCCTTAACTGGGTAGGTAATTAGATACCTACTGTGTCCCATGTGTCTGGTGAACAGGTCCGCCTTAAGCTCCCAGCCTAGACAAGATGGCAAGTGGCTGATACAGCGTCACCAGTGTGGTGATGGGGAAGCAGGGGAGCATACCAGGCAGGCTCCCTGGAGGGAAGGCCTGAGCTGAGACCCCAGTGTAAATAGGAAAATGACCCAAAGGAAGAGGCATGAGGGGAAAGTGTACCAGGCAGAGAGCAGAGGGTAAGAGAGCCTGGGCATTTGAGAAAAAGAAGCCCACTGAGCTCCTTTTTCTCAGCAGGTGGAGGGGCTGGTGAGGGAGGGCTAGATCTAGAGCAGTTTCTTGCCCTCTGCACTGTCCGCTGTGGTGCATTGTAGGATACTGAGCAGCATCTCTGGGCTCTACCCACTGGATGCCAGTAGCACCGCCCCCCTCAACTGTGACAACTGCAACACGTCTTCAGGCACCACCAGCTCCCCCTGGGGGGCAAAATCACCCCTGACTGAGAACCACTGGGTTAAAAGATTGAAAGAACAGCCCAGGGAATGGGGAAGCCTCCAGAGTTAAGCACCAGGGGGGGCAGCTGTTAACAGCCTACGCCTAAAGGGACAGGGCTAGGGACCAGCATCACCAGGATTGATCCAGGATAGGAGAGAGCTGAGAATATAGGAAAACCAACCAACAGGAGCTGCGGCCACAGCCACTCACTTTGGTACTCAGAAGGCAGGGGGCCAGGGAGTCTAGGCAATACCTCCCAGGGGACACACAGACAATCACCAGCTGTGGGGCACAAATGTACCCATACATGTGAAGTGGTACCGTGAACAGAGTAGCCAAAATGAGCCCCCTGAAGGGTCAACACAGGGGATGGCTCCCCGAACATCCTCTGCCCTCTCTACCCTCTCTGCCAATGCTTCTCTGGCTCTTTTCTAGCTGGTAAGTTGGAAGCCAAAGCAGCTCTGAACCAGGCTCTGGAAATGAAACGCCAAGGCAAGCGGGAGAAAGCCCACAAGCTCTTCCTGCATGCCCTCAAAATGGACCCAGACTTTGTAGATGCACTCAACGAGTTCGGCATCTTTTCAGAAGAGGACAAGGACATCATCCAGGCAGATTACTTATACACCAGAGCGTTGACCATCTCGCCCTACCATGAGAAAGCGCTGGTCAACCGGGACCGGACACTGCCATTGGTAGAAGAGATCGACCAGAGGTATTTTAGCATCATCGACAGCAAAGTGAAGAAGGTCATGTCCATCCCCAAGGGCAACTCTGCGCTGCGCAGGGTCATGGAGGAAACCTACTACCATCACATCTACCACACGGTCGCAATCGAGGGCAACACCCTCACCCTCTCAGAAATCAGGCACATCCTCGAGACCCGCTATGCCGTGCCAGGGAAAAGCCTGGAGGAGCAGAACGAGGTCATTGGCATGCACGCAGCAATGACTTACATCAACACAACGCTAGTTTCCCGCATCGGGTCTGTCACCATCAGTGACGTGTTAGAGATCCACAGGCGGGTGCTGGGCTATGTGGATCCAGTGGAAGCTGGCAGGTTTCGGACGACACAGGTCCTTGTGGGACACCACATCCCTCCCCATCCTCAAGATGTTGAAAAGCAGATGCAGGAGTTCGTACAGTGGCTCAACTCTGAGGATGCCATGAATCTGCACCCAGTGGAGTTTGCAGCATTGGCCCATTATAAACTGGTTTACATTCACCCTTTCATCGATGGCAATGGAAGGACCTCACGCCTGCTGATGAACCTCATCCTGATGCAGGCGGGCTACCCGCCCATCACCATCCGCAAGGAGCAGAGGTCTGAGTACTACCATGTACTGGAAGTTGCCAACGAAGGCGATGTGAGGCCATTCATCCGCTTCATCGCCAAGTGTACAGAAACCACTCTGGACACTCTGCTCTTTGCCACAACGGAGTACCCGGTGGCACTGCCAGAGGCCAAACCCAACCACTCCGGGTTTAAGGAGACACTGCCTGTAAAGCCATAACCCTGGAAATCCTCCCTTGGTGACAAGGGTGTCCCGGAGAGAGGGAAATCTTAGCACTTCTAGAAACCGGACAGTCTCCCAAAGCAAAAGGAGACAGAAAAAGGACTTAAAACATTCTTTACCTCCAAATGTTTTAGTTAAAAAAAGAGAAAACCTAAATTATTAAGCCCTATGTCTAAGGTAACTTATAATTCAGCCCAAGTTATTATTTATTTTCTCCTTTTGGGCTAGTAAATGTTGTATGGTGTCCGTGCTGTCTGTGCTGGTGGCCCTAGGTAGGCTTTGGGGGCATCAGTGCTGTGTGTGTGACCAGAACACCGGTTCTGGAGCAGAATTTGCACTCACGTGGGGAGAGGCCAGAAGTGTGGAAGGAGGTCCAGAAGCCATAGGAGGAACTCCTCCAAGTGTTCTGTGATTTGACCTGAGAGGTCAGCACTCTTGGGGAGAACCTGGTTCCAGTTTTGAGAAATGACTGAAAGCTTGCTTTCTTAGAGAGTTTTGCTCTCCTACAAAGAGATTAGCGTTGTGACTAATTCTCATTAGTAGAGCAAACTTCTGAGAGGTGAAATAAACATGTTGACAACATTTCTAGTTAGATACCTTGCTTGTTTCAAGGAAGTCCTGGAGTCATAGCTTGCACACCCTAGTACCAGAGGCTGTTATTTTTCCCTTATCAAGACTATTTTTCTAATTAAGAATAGGGGAGTGGCCAGCTTGGTTTTCTCTGTATGCAATGTTTCTCACACTTCGTTTGCAGCAGCTCAGACCAGATGTTTTAGTCTGCAGATTCTCTGGGTTTGTCAACTGAATCCTACTGCAGATCAGGTACTGTGCGAGTGGCCAAGTCGGCCCTCACCCCTGACTCTTGAGTTGAACATCGTGTCGGTAGATATTCAAGAACACATCTGTAAAAACAGTTGCCACATCGACACCAAATAAGAATTTTTGATAATTAGATGAAGTTTCTACCAAACTATGAAAAACCTTTAAAAACAGCCAGGATGCGTCCCTTTTGTCATGCAGTTTTATCCACTTTCTGATTTGACCCCCACCTCCCACAGCCATGGTACTGTCCAGCATCCCATCGGGGAAGCAGAAGAGATTGCCTAGAGTAGCCTTATTTTTCTAGCAACTTGTAGAATGATAAAACATTCTATGTAATATGGCCAAGTTTCTAAGTCTTCGTTCTATGGAAGAATAATTTCCTGTACCGTTGATATATTGGCACAGGTGCCGATATGACTGCTGCTATGCTACTCAGAGTCCAAAGGGCCACGGGTTCCTCTCCCAGTGACACAGCCTGGGACATCTAACGCTGTCGTGCACTTTGTCAGGGTCAGAATGATGGTGAACACAAAGTGTGGTCTCTGACTTGGAAGTCACAGCCTGACAGTAAAGAGGTCACTGTTCTGAGGTAGCAGGTGCTTATAACTTACTTGTAGGATAGGCGCAGAGTCGCTTTCTGAAAGATTGAGAAAAAGATGTGTGAAGTGGCCCCAAGTGAGAATTATTCAAACCTTTATAAAAAATTATTTTCATACTTGTATGCTGCCATAAGGTATCTCTTCAACCTGAACTCTTCTGGCGTCTTGGTCTCAGCAGCACACCAAGGAAGCCTGACCAGAAGTGCGTAGTTTGTACTATATAGAGAAATGTGCACTTTAGCTTTATTGTGAAGGATGTTATTTTAACAGATTACTGACTCTAATAAAGTATTTTATTAATAAAGGCCTGAGACCTGCCGTCTTATTCAAGAGATGTTCCCATCTGTCATAAGGATGGAGGAGGAATTCTTTCAGAACTTTTAAGCCCTGTTTGTATAATGGCAGAAGAATAGATGCAAGATACTAATTTCAACAAGAAGGTGATACGGAACTATGTGGGTCAGCTACCTACCTGCACTGGCAGGGGTGATGTACTGGTTTTCCACTAACACGCCAGTAACTCAAATGGTGTTTCATGCTTCTGTTTACCATCAGTTCTTGATTTCCTGGGGAAAACACATAAACCCACTCACATGTTCCTGACACTCCATTTCTAGGACCATCGATACCCTGAGCTCAAGTCTGAGCAGCTCCAATTCCATGTTGACATGGGAAAGCACAAAGTGAGGGCAGAAGACTGGCCAACAGCAAGAGAGAATGGTGAGATGTGCAGCAACAGGAGTGAAGCCACATCAGCCTGGACTGGTCAGAAGATGCTCAGGGCTCTTCGGTGGCAGTCCCTGTGCAACCCCAGTCGCTTCCATGGGTGGGTGGCTGGGGTGGGGTGAGTGCCCATTCCAAAGAACACAGGAGGGACCAGCGTTACAGCACACGTTCTTCTGGCCACTATTTGAATTTAATTCACAAGTTAACACCTAACCAAAAATGTTTTGTGCAAAAGAGAAAGACATGGTAGAGAGGGACCTTCAGAGACTTCAGAGGTTTATTAACCAATCCTAACTTCCTAGGGGGTGGGGGGATGCACTTAAAAAACATCAGGAGAGCAACCCTGGTGGCTCAGCGGTTTAGCGTCCCCTTCAGCCCAGGGCCTGATCCTGGAGACCAGGGATTGAGTCCCACGTCGGGTTCACTGCGTGGAGCCTGCTTCTCCCTCTGCCTGTGTCTCTGCCTCCCCCCACCAAGAATAAATAAAATATTAAGAAAAAAAAAAAAAAAACCTCAGGAAACAGGGAATTTGGGCAGTTGAGGACACAAAAGCATTATTGCTAATGTTTCTAGGAGTAATGAAAAAACCGTGGCCCTCAGGGCCTGATCTCCTGGAGGCATGTGCTGCACTGTTACTGGGGCCGGGGGCTGAGTGGGGGTGTGTGGCAAAGATGAGGAACCCTGCTCTAGATGGGAATGCTTGCTGAAGCTCAAGAACAGGCGTGTAAGGAGTTCCTTTTGCTCTTCTGTCAACACTTCTGGATGGCGCTTCCAATTTCCCATTAAAAATGCAGTAAAGCCTGATGCACAAAAACTTAACAACCAGATAAAGTGGGCTGATTTCTCCCACACATGAAAGCATTTCCTGATTTCTTCTCTCAGTGTCTTTATGAAAAAAATCCGTCTCCCTACTGAACTGGCAAGGTAGCTTTTAAAGCAATAAATATTTGATAAGAAATGAAAGATTAAAAAAAAAAAAGCTTAGAAGCGAACGGGCCAAAATGCAGCAAAGTGAAGTTTAAAACTGAGGACCCATCACAACTGAAATGACTTAAATCAGAGGAACAAGAGGAGTTGACTTACAAATTTCTATTTACACGTTCAGTAACGCAAGTGCACCCATCTCAAAGTACAGCCGTGTCTGAATGCACATCTGAGTACCATTCGGCAAGACGTTTTTAAGAGAACTTCAGTTTAATAAACAAAGCTAAGTGGGGGGAATTTAAGTTTGCACTTGACATGATATTTAAACAAAACCAAAGGGCTGAAACTCAGTATTTAGACAAAGAACACAGTTCACTCATCACTAGGCAAAGAAAATGGTCCACAGCAGGTGGCACACAGAACTCCCATAGAAAACAAAGGTCACAAATATTTTGCTTTTAGGAAACATAAAACAATGGGTTGATGTGTCTTTTACAAATACATAATATAAAAACGCACAGCGCCCCCTCCCTTGAACAGAAAGCCATCACATTTTTTTTTATGTGACTTCCCTATTCCCACCACCCCTTTACTAAAATAGGCCATTCTGGTGAATTACTAACATCTGCCATTTTGTCTTTTAAAATTAAAAGAGTGATGGGCCCACGTGCTGTGCAGGCTGTAAGAGAAGTGTCTTATAAAAAGAGGGCCAGAGATGGCCGAAAACACCTGGACAAGTGGGTCTCAAAACGGGTTTGAGTTTCACTTCTGTTTCTCACCCTATAAGACACAAAAATATCTTAAGAAACTACACGCTGGGCCCAACCCACGGAGTGATCAATTTTCCTCCTACCGCCCTCAATATGAGGGAGCACTTCAAGCCTCTTTCCTTGGACACCCTCATCCTTTTTCTGTCTGACCCAGAGGAAAATATGCAGGAGGGGTGCTGTCCTAGGCCCTTCCATACCCAGAGTACAGCTGGGTGCCGGGTGCTCTTCCTGGACAGCATGAAGTAAGGCATTTCCCTTCTCCAGAGTCCCATTTCACTTTCTCAGAAGCAACTTGGCGAAGTCAGCATTGGACATCTTGGGTGCCTCGGTGGCTGCTGAAGTGGTGACCGCCGGCTGTGGGGCAGGGCCATTCTCAGCCTGAGCAGCTGTCATGCTTGGGCGCTGCAGGGCACGAGGCAGCAGGCAGAGCTGGGTTCTCCCCTTCCCCCGCCTAGAAGAGCAAACACTGGATGTACCCTTACAAAGCAACAATCCATGGCCCCTGATTTCTTTGTGCAAATAAGCCAGGATGGTCTTCAATTACCCAAAGTTACAAAGTGAAAACCATACTTTCTGGATTCATTTCTATTTAGTTACTACAGAAGTTTCTTGGAATGTGCAGAGTACCAAGTTAATAGGTAAAGAGTAAAAACCAGAAAGGAGAGATGATCCCTGTTCTCCGTGACTTTGACTAATATGCAAAAACCAGTTTAAACAAACTGCCTAAACAATTTTGGCAAAGACCAACCCCGTGTAATAGTTAGATGCAGAGTGGATAAAAACGCTATCTTCTTTCAGACCTCACCAAATAACCTCACAACTTTGTGGTCTCCTTCCTACCAGATGAAAGCTACCTCTTATCGGATTACAGCCAGAGCAGTAAGAATCTACATGATGGATTCTACTGACAAAGGAGACTTTAAAAATAATCACTGCCTAGAAACCAAATGATCTCAAGTAAATTCCAAGTGTAAACTGGCAAATATCAGGAAGGGTTCCACTTCCGGGCTTTTGCTCTGCATGGCCCTGCTCCAGACACCCTGCTCTGGTAAACCACCGTGAGCATCCCCAGGAACAGCAGGCCCTGGCTTTCTGCCCCAACTTGCTGTACTAGCAGGAAACGAATCCCCTGCAGTGCTGGCCAGGGCAGTTTGTGCATGCAAACACTTACGCTCCATAAATCTGTCGTGGCACCATGCCGCCACCTGGAGCTTTCTTTGTCTCTGGCTTCTCTGGAACCTTCCTCTGAGGAGGATTGCTGATGGCCACTTTGATGACATTCTCTTTGATAGTCATGCCGTCCATCTTTAGTACAGCCTGTGACGCCTGAGATTCATTTTCATACTCCACATAGGCCAGGCCCTGAAAGATGCAAGTTCCAGAGCCAGATCAGGACACAACTTTCTGCCTCAGCAGAGAAGCCAGTACAGACAGCTGCCCCGTCATCAGGTTCCCTTCCCCACCGCAACCATCCTTTGTCTACAGATTTATGCATTAGTCACACTCTTCCTCCCTGTTTCTGCAACAGACTGTAAATATCAGATAACCTTTGTGAGGTCAGTGTACCTTGTGCTTGCTGCAGAAAAAAAAAAAAAAAAGATAGGGAGGGAGGGAGAGACAGACCAGTAAATCCAGCAAAAGCAAATGAATGAGGCGGCTGGATACAGGGTGAGCCTTCATGTGGGTCCCTTCTTACTTCATGCTCTTCAACTCTCCATCAACCCAGAGGGCTGGGGAAAGACAGGGAATCCAAACTCGTGCCTAGCCAACTACTCAGAACGTGGCACAAAAAGATTTCACAGGATGCTAAGGGGGCTAATAGGAAAATCTGGTGGGGTCTCTGGGGAAGAGACTGAAGGAGGCACCTGGAAACCTAGTGAAGAGGTGAGTCGGGGCAGGAGGGCACACACTACCAAAAAGGCCCCTCACAGCCAGGGGTCTGCACTGTGGCCCCTACTAATTCATGGTAAGTTTTCTTTTCCCTCAATGCCTTATTTCTTTAGTATGATTAGCTAGAAACAGGTTACTCTGACTCCAAATGCAAGTAGTGCCAAGTGTCCCTATTATTCTGTTCACTTATTTCTCAGCTAACAAGGAACCCACTCAGAAACTAAGAATGTGAACAGATGGAGAACTAGGTTTGCCAGAGCCTCGGGAGGCTGACACCGTCTGCACAGACACTGACCTTCGGTTTGCCTGCCCGGTTGGTAACCAGCCTGATGTCCTTCACGGTACCATGAGCTTTACAGATCTCTTCTAGTTCCTCTTTAGTGCAGGAAAAAGGCAGGCCCGAGACAAACAGCTTGTGTTTCTCCAGGGCAGTGCTGTATCTGAACACCTACAGGAAGGGAGGGAAAGAGAGTCAGGCACCCATGGCCCAACCCAACGTACAATACTGTAGCTAGTACCAGACTCAGCCACAGGCCTCACCCTAGCCAGAGACCACAGCCGACTCTGGGTGCTATGAACTATTAATGGGGTCACCCTGGCCAAGTCACTTAACCTCTCAAAGCCCCTGCTTCTGCCTCCGGAATGTGGCAGGCATGAAAGCCACTACTCTCAGAGTTTGGGTGAGGATCTGACAAGGTGACACAGTAAATCCTTCGCACAGCCATTGCCACTCCTCAACATTCAGTGGCAAGCAGCCGCTGTTAGAATTTCCAATTTTCTCATTATCTGTCAACTAGCGCAAGCTCGGTATCACTAAGCTGTGAGTCAGGCCTCACCTACCCAGCTCAGAACTAGACCCTGCATCTAGTTCTTCACAGACCACAAATATTCCACGCAGATTCTAACTGGTAGTTCCTTGCTGCAAGACAAAATGTTCAATCTGTCCACAGTAACCTGATGTGAAAGGCATTTTCTACAAAGACCCACCTTGAAGTCGGGATGTTTGCTCTTGTCCACACAGGGGGAGACAAACATTGGCCTCCCCTCTACAGTCTTCCGGTCCAACTCCAGTGCCTGCAAGGCTGACTTCTCCTCTTTAAACTCCACATAGCAGTAGCCTCGGAAATCTCCCCGGTTGCTGAAGATGGGGCGGATCTCCGTCACCTCCCCACAGGCCTCAAAGAGCGGCCTGAGCTTCACTTCAGGCTCGTCCATGCTATAGGGCAGGTTGCTGACAAAGACGGTGATGCTGTCCTTGCTACTGTCGTGGGGCACCTTGGGCATGTCCCTCTTCAGGGCGGCTGCCCTCTCCTTCTGCTTGGAGGGAGGGTCGACGTCTACAGGTGCACTTTTCCCAAAGAGTCCCATTTCTGCCTCTAGATCCTGTGCCTCACCAGCTGGAGGAGTGCTGTTCTCTACCTTTCTGCGTTTGGAAGGCTGCTCTACAGGGTGAAAGAAGAAAAGGAGCAATGATTAATGAACTTCTCTTAAGCGAGCTGCTCGATACAAGTCCTCCTCCCACTCTGGATGGTGCATCTGTGGCAGCTGCACAGGACATATAGCTGTCCTTCTCTGGAGCCAGGCCCATGCCACACCCTCCATCAAGTCTTATCTAACACATGCAACAAGTCCCACTAGCTGTTTGTCCCACACTCTGGGCCCCAGTTACATTCAAGTGAGTGGACTAAATCAAGTGAAGTGACAACATAAGTCCCCATTATCCACTCTTAATTACACTTGACCCTTGAACAGGTTTAAATTGCACAAGTGCACTTACATGCGGACTTTTTGGGATAAATACAATACATAAATGTATTTTCTCTTCCTTATGATCTTTGTATAATAATGTTTTCTTTACTCTAGCTTTATTGTAAGCAGACAATATATAATACATATAACATATAAAATCTGTTAGTAAACCATTTACATTATCCTGGTAAGGCTCACAGTCAACAGTAGGCTCTTAGTAGTTAAGTTTTTGGGGAATCCAAAGTTAAACATGGATTTTTGACTGTGTGGGGGGTTGGCACCCCTAACCTCCAAGGTTCAAGGGTCAAGTGCACAAAAGCTCAGGAGGGCCTCAAAGTTCTGATGACAAATTCTAGTACCCCTCTTCTAGAAAGCCTGGGGCGGCAAAGGAGGGATACGGCCCAGGGACTTGCATTTCTTTTTTAAAGATTTTGAGAGACCTAGTGCGCATGTGCCCATGTGTATGAGTGGAGGGAGAGGCAGAGTAAGAGAGAAAGAATCTCAAGTAGACTAGGCATTAAGCACACAGGGCTTGATCCCGCAACCCTGAGATCATGACCCAATTGAGCTGAAACCAAGAACTGGACGCTTAATCGACTGAACTCCCATGCGCCCCCGGGGACTTATATTTAAACAAGCACCTCAGGTGATTCTGACACATGCAGTCCACAGGCCACACTCTGCAAAGCACTATAATTCCTAAAGTGTTCACTGTTATGCTGTGTCCTTCAACACAGTTTAACATTTTATTCCAACCCATCTGCCCTATTGCCTCTGGAGGGGCAGTACTGAAAGCCAGTTGGCACTGGCCCCACTTCCAGGCCTATCAATTCCCCACTGCCTTCCTGAAATCTAACTACTACTCACTGCATTCAAGAGGGGCCCTGAGTGAGCAAACTGGCCCACTGTTCCAGCCTCACCTACCCCAGTACAGTCCTAGCATGCATCAGGGCTCAAACTGCTGCTTTTTTGATTATTAAAAAAGGTTATTTGCTGCTCAGATAAAATGCTAGGCTGTTCTGTGCTTCATGCCTTGCTGAGGCATGCGCTCTGTCTAGTTTACCCCTCTTCCTTTGCACTGGACAGTCACCCATTCTCGCCTCCAGACGCTATAGTGCATGAAGTCTTTCCTGCGGGGAGCTGACCCAGCAGAGCCTCATTTGGCCTTCACCATTAATCCAGACCGTCCTGTCCCACAGTCCCAATTACACACCACTGCAGTCACATGTCACATCTGCCTTCCCCCGCTAAGCCTGGGGTCCTCAAGGCCAGTGAGCTACCCAGCTACCCATCCGTGGTCATTTCTGACAGTCTCAAAAAGGTGCACAAGAAAGGTGAACAGAACTACTACTTCCCTCTAATTGACCCCTTTGTACCAGGAACACGTATGGAGTCCTTGGAAGTCTACAAGCAATTCTTTACCTTAGTGGACTCTGCCAAAATAAACCTGCCCCACATCTGCCTGCCCCTGAAATGGCAGGGGCCAGAGAAGCACTGCTTGGAAAACTCCACCAAGGCAAAACTGGCAGGCGAGCAAGGCAGGTGTCTGCATAAGCTGTGGTGCAGGATGCTTGAGTCCAAGGGGAAGAAGGGCAGGGACAGGTGGGCTGTGGGAGCCCAAACAGGGAAGGAAGATGACGCCCATGTGGACAGCGGGCAGGGACGGGAAGGGTGATGGGGCACCATGCCGACAACTTATTCTCAACTGGTTCAAGACAAAAAGTTCTATGTATGGTGCCTGTAACTTCTCTGGAAGTTAGAGATGTTCCCAAACAACAATTCCAGAAAGCTCTACCTTCTTCATCATCACCCCACTCCTTCTCATCATCCTCTTCTGCTTTGCGCTTGTCTGCACCTCTGGTCTTTTTCTTCTTTTTCAATGCTTTCTTCTCAGCCCGGGCCCTCTTCCGCTGTTCGGCCTTTTCTTCTTCTTGCTGGGCAAGGGCTGCTTCCTTCTCTGCAGCCTGGGAAGATGGGAACATGGACACATCACTAGGATGGAATAACTGTGGGAACTCTAGAGGCCCATAATGAGCAGAGAGGAAAGGGGACGCTGGGAAGAAAAATTTGCCACCCCAAGGAAAAGAAAGGTCATAAGGAGATGGCTTGGGAAGGGGTTCGGTGCTCACAATTTTCCCTACCAGGCTTCTTAGGGTTCCGTATCTCACATCTACAGGATGTTCTGCAACATCCCCAGTAATTACTCACCAACAGAAAGAAAACAAAATGTAAAATTGGAGCTCTAATGAATTTGGATGTGTTCACGTTTCAATCACAGGACTAAGTGAGGCTCCATTCTTAGCTTTTCCATCTGTATCCCAGGAAACTTTAGGTCCCAAACTCCCCTACTACATAAAGTTTTTATCATCAGGGCTAAAGTTCTAAGCCAATTCAAGAAAATTATACAAGACAGGCTTAAATACAGGTTCAAATATTTTACTAGTTAATATTCTGAGTAAAAGATACTTCTTCAGAAGACCTCAAAGGTTTTAACAAGAAATATTCACACCAAACACAGTCAAAATAGCCAGGAAAACTTCTAAAGGCTTTAAATAACATCCTTACCTTAATTCTCTGCTCATTAACACGAGCTAATCGAGTTTCGGTTTTCTGAACAGCTATATCCCAGTCTTCTAGGGTACCTAGATAGAAACAAACTGTCACTATTTAGAATTTTAAAGGATAGGATAATATAAAATGTTCTTAATTTCCCCACATCTCCACAAGAGAGTCAGTTCCCTATTTTCAGATTTCCTTATAGTAGGCCTGAACTTTTCAGAATTTGACCAGTTGTTCTTCCAAGTGTGTTTAAAACATCCCTTCTCTTGGGGCACCTGGGTGGTTCAGTCGGTTGAGCAACAACTCTTAATTTCGGCTCAGGTCATGACCTCAGGGTCCTGGGATCGAGCTCTGCCCCTCCCCCCTGCTAGAGAGTACACTGAATGCACAAACTCTTGAAAGTAAAAAATTAAGTCTTTAAAAAAATAAAACAAAAAACATAAAACCCTTCTCTCTTAGAAAAGACTTGAAAACCAGAATATGATCTATTACAGGTTCTCATTAGCAAACTAAAACGAAGACATTCTTAATGTAAAAGGTGTATGACATTTACATGAATACTGAAGGATTTTAAGAGCTGCTCAAACGATAAATTTTGGGGTGTTTTTTTATCTGTTGTTGCTTGGGTGTTTTACTCCCAGTTCTGAGGGGTTCACACCCAAAATCCAAATCAATGCCCATGGAAAAATTCACTATTTTCCTATTGACAACTTTTTTTCCCTATTGAGAACTTAATGCCAAGGCTCTAAAATTTAATGAGGGATGTGCATACGCCCAAAGCCCGTAGTTATTAGCCCTTTGACCCTAAGTGTGCCTCTGGTGTGCATGACACTGTGCTACAGCACAGATTCTCAACTAGAGTGCTCTGGATCCCCAGGGAACGAGTCTGGAGATGTTTCTGTCATGACTGAGGACAAGGGAGGAGTACTCCTAGTACCTAACAAGTAGACAGAACCACACCCACCACAAAAAATGAAGAGAACCCTATGCCAGAGCCATGTCTCAGCCTTCCTTTATTCCAAAACTCTGCAGAGACAGGCAAGGGGAATGTGGGCTCACCAGGCAGTCTAATCACAGAGCACCACCTGAGCAGCTATACTCATACACAGTCTGTCCTGAGACCAAACGGTGGATGAGACAGACTCCAAACCAGAATCAGAGAGCTGAGGGTCCCCACCTTCTGTCCTCTCCATGGTGAGCAACACTTCACAGACATGCTCTGGGTAATCACTGGTGCACTGGACGGCCCGGTGCAGGGCCTTCCTACAGTGCTGGGTGTCACCGTGTGCCCTAGGACAGAAAACAAAGCATTGCTGCCACAAGGACACAAAGCAGAAGGCACACAAAAGGAGGGGCCATCCTCTCACAGGTAGCGTCACAAGATCAAAAGCTCTGCAATGGCTCTAGCTTCCAGGAATATCCACAGCTATTTGTATTACTGCTACTTATAATGTTTTCTCCTTTTTCCTCTACTCAAAACTAAGGTTTTCGCCTAAGGTTTTCTCCTAAATCACTCTTTCTTTTAGCCAAGGAGATGCTACTGGAAAATGCACCTAGGACAATAGTCTGCTACCAGGTGTCCTGCCTTGATAGCACTGGCATATGCGACACAGGTGGGAGATCTAAGAATGCTATGTAACTTGATAAAGTCCTTACAGAAATTCTAGGATGCCACCCTACCCAAGGAGAGAAGCGCTAATCCAGAGAATGGTCAGATTTAAACCCCCGAGTTACACATTCTGATACTCACATGGGAAGATACACCATTAATCACAGTAATTATAATAATCTCTTATTAACAATTATGAAACACTATGCTCCCATTCCTATTTTTAAAAACTTAAAAATATATATAAATATTATAAATACATATAACAATAGTTAAAAAAAAAAAAAACTTAAGAGCAGTAGTTCTCAAAGTATGATCCATGTAGTTCTGAGGGTCTCAAAGACCCTTTCAGGGGACGTGCAAAAGCTATGACTAACCCTAATCCTTAGCACAAATCTAGGCTGCATACATTATTTTATATACTGTGTGTGACAAAAGAAGATATACACATAAAGCACTTTTTCTGCATACCAACATAAAATGGTTGTCACAAAGAAAAGTGTTATCTTTTTGTTTGAGGTGCAAGTTGAACAGTTTTTTTCACAGAACACCTTTTTTACTTGAGGAAACAGTTGAGTGACAAAAACTGTGGTTAGATAGACCTGAATACCTGGCAGACATTTGTGAAAATTAATGAAGTGAGTCCATCACTTCAAGGAAAACCACTGGCTGTTTATTTGTTGCCATGATCAAACTGCAGCCTTTAAGTGAAAATCAGAATTTTGGAAAATCTGTATCCGCCACTTTTTAAAAAAAATATTTTATTTATTTATTCATAAGAGACACAGAGAGGCAAAGATATAGGCAGAGGGAGAAGCAGGCTCCCCCCAGGGATGTGGGACTCAATCCCCCAACTGGGAACATGCCCTGAGCCGAAGGCAGACACCCAACTCCTGAGCCACCCAGGTGTCCCTGTATCTGCCACTTTGAGTTTGACAGCTTCCTACTTAAAAGACTTTTCTACTGGGGAATCTGGGTGGTTCAGTTGAGTGCCCAACTCTTGGTTTCAGCTCCTGTGATCAAGCCCTGTGTCAGGCTCTGTGCTCTTGGGATTCTCTCTCTCTCTCCCCTTCTCTCTTTGCCCCTCCCCACTTGCATGTGCACTCGCTCTCTCTCAAATAAATAAATCTTTTTTAAAAAAAGACTTCTACTAAGATCACTGAGGATATGAACAAACAGGATTTTTTAAATGCTGTATAATGAAATGTGTCAATACTGGAAGAGCTGCATGACTTTGTGAATGAGTATTTTCCAAATGAACAATGCATGTCACAGAAGCACATATGGATAAAAGGTTTATTCAAAATACAAAACAGGGGCAGCCCCAGTGGCTCAGTGGTTTAGCGCCACCTTCAGCCCAGGACATGATCCTGGAGACCCGGGATCGAGTCCCATGTCGGGCTCCCTGCATGGAGCCTGCTTCTCCCTCTGCCTGTGTCTCTGCCTCTGTCTGTCTCTCATGAATAAGTAAATGAAATTTTTAAAAAAATACTTTTTTTCAGGCCAGTGAATATTAATATAACAAAGTCTGAAAAACTCGGTATGGTTTCAGATTCCACACTGAAACTATTTAAAAAACTACCACTTGCTGAATTTTGCCCTAGTGTGAAAAAATATCCACAATTATCTGAAAAGGTTAAAATACCCTTTTCTTTAATATCCTATCTGCAGGAAGCCAAATTTTCTTCATATTCTTCAATGAGAATTCACAACACAGTGAATGCATAAATAGACATCAGAATCCAACTGTCTTCCAAGCCAGACTAAAGATACTTGCCAAACTACAAAACTGTGCCACTTTTCTCACTAAATTATTTTGGAATTTGAAAAACACACAAAATATATTCTTTATGTTAAATGTAATGAATTTACTATTGTGACAATTTTTAATTTCTCAGTTTTCTAATATGGTAATATTACATACATACAACTCACATACACAAAAGCTCTCTACAGTTCTCAAACTTTTAAGAGTATAACAGGTCTTGAGAACAAAAAGCTTGAGAACTGCTGACCTAGAACAATATTCAAGAAGCTTTAATAGTGTCATCTCTGGGGGTGAGATGCTAAGGAACTTTCACTCTCTACCACATAGTTTGGCAAATGCTCTATTTTAATTTGAGCATGTTTTTTTTTTTTTTAAATGGGGGGTAAAACAAAATATTCCCCAAAAAAGTATACAGAAATACATTTACTGACATGCAATGTTCAAGATACAATAAGTAGAAAAGATGGTCTTATTCTTTACATCTTCCCCATGTTAACAACAGTTGGTCATGTCTCATTTATTTAAAATAACTTTTAAAATTTGTAACATGTACTCTGTCATTGCATTTTCTTTTAAAAAAAATTAAGCATAGAAAAATCTCAAAAACCATTAGCTAACAGGGTTTACATCTCTGGATTTATAGATGCAGATAATTTGGGGTTTTTCTCTGTTTTTTAATATCTTCTACTTTTACATACAAAACCAATATAAAAAAATAGTTCTCCAAAAATTCAAATAAAATATTCAGGTCCAAAAATCAAAACAAACCAAAATAACAAACTAAAAGAAATGTTTGGCTGTACAACAAGCCTGGACACAAAATATTAGGTTTAGTTTCCTAACCTCGCCCAGTACACATATAGCCACTAATGAAGGACAGGCGGATAAAGGCCCAAGGCCTGTGGGGAGGAGCAAGCCCAGGCTGGCAGGAGGCAGCCAGGACCCACAACAGCTGACCCCTGATAAGCACCACCAACCCCGCCCCCAAGTTGGTTACCTCTCCAGGTTGTAATACTCGAGCCACATGTTGGCATACTTGGCGTTTCCTTTGGTCATGATGCTGTCCCAGAGTTCCCGAGCTTTCTGCATATTATTGCACAGTCGAGCCTAAAATGCATAAATAGGCTCCACTAGGAAAGACTCAAAACTTGCAACGTTGGCACCTATTACAAAACATACTTTGAACAGAAGTGCCTTAAAACCCCCCACTGATGATCAGTGTTCTGTAACTCCCTGGATATTCCCCAGCCGCGCTGCACAGCAACAGGCCCAGCTCAACCACTTCCGGCTTTTAGAGGTGACAAGTCTCAAGCTGTTGGCCTATACTATATGAGAGCTAAGAGCAGGAGCCCACAGGTTTTTATTTTTATCAAGCTTACTACAAAAGTTTAATCCAAGAGGCAATGCAGAGAAAGACTGATCTAGGAGTAGGTAGGTCCTAGCTCTGCCATTTAAGTGACTTGGACAAGTGAACCTCTCTGAACCTGATAGATATTTGTTTTTTTGACCTGACTCCCCCTCAGAAAATAAAACATGATTAGAATTTCACAGTTCTGTGAGCTGATCAAGAGCAGGTTCCATACCTTAGTCACTTGGGGTCCTTGCTCCAACAATAATATCTATTCCCTAATTATTTGTCAAATTTCTGACTCCCACACAACATTCGAGACTTAGGAGCACAGAGCAGGTCTACCTCATTTCCCCAGCACACAGTATAATGCCTGCCAGATAGTACACATCCAGTATACTCTCACAAACCACGCACCAGGGTGGGGCGGTCCACAAGTGAACACCTGGATTTCCGATGTCTGCTGCATAAGTTCTTACCCAAGTACTGGTGTTTCTCTTAAGAAACAGCTGAATGCTCATCAAGCTAGATATAGAACACAAACTCTTAGAGACCCTAGACCATCACCTAGGATTCTGACTCAATGTTAGCCACATTATTACACAAATGTCCTTCAAAGGTGGATGTCACAGACAGATGTGTCAAACACACTTACCTCGATCCTAGCCCAGTTCTGCATGATCATGCAGCTTGGATCTCCACTCTCATTGAAACCTGGAAGAACAGAATTAGTCACAATTAGAAATGAATTTAGAGACAAACAGCCTCTGAGAAGGCATATCCACCAAGAGGAAAGACAAGTGGATCAAGGAGTGAGTGAAGCCACACTTACGCTCCTCTACCTCCTGTTTGAGATACTCCAAGGCGCGAGTGAATGCAGACCTCAGCTCTTCCAGCTCTTTACTGGAGTCTGTTAGAAGTTGCAAGAGAGGATTGGCTTCAGGAAACCGCATACCATGTCTTTTTTGTTTGTTTGTTTAATCCTACAGTGAAACTCCTGGGAGCCTGCTATGCACCTGGCATCATGCTGGGGACACAGAAATAGAATTGCCAGTCCCTGCCCTCATCACATAGTTGGGGAGAAAGACACTAGAACAGAAAGCACAGTATGGAAAATGCTGGCAGGAGCCAGGATAAAATATAAGGACCCTAACTCTTCCTTTACAATTCACAGCAAGACTGGTTAAGGATTTATGTAGCTAAAAGTTCTGGGGGAAAACAGTTGTCAATGGCTGGTCTACATCATTTGCCTAATCATAATGTATTTGGGCAACTAGGACTCTCACCAAAACATGTTAGGAAAAAACTAAGAACTGAATTTGACATGTGAATATAAATACCTTGTTTGAAATCAACCCTTCTCCTCAGATAATCAAGGTACGCCTGCCAAATCTCCACATAATCAGTGGCCTGAATGAAGCCAGCACTCAAAGCTTTCTCGAAGGTCACTAGAATTGAAGAAAAAGCCAGGATTTGTTACCAATTCAAAAGGAAGTTATCAAGAGTTATCAAGATTGTTACAAAAGCCTCCACTGACTATCAAATACTATATGACTTAATAATAATGACAAGATGCAATAAAGTGAAATGGGCTAGAGAGAAAGGTTCAACAGAAAAGCTCCTACAGGATTTGCATGAACTGTGTTCTAGAAAGGGCACGTTCCACAAGATGCCCTGCACTAAAAGAATTCCAGGTCAAGTAAGTTTGGAGAAAAGACTCCCACTTCCTGGAAAATCACAATAAGTGTTAGCATGATAAAAGCTTATAACCAGTTTATTTCCCACTTAGGGCCTTTTTTGTCACTAATACCCAATATCCCAAACCAGCCAGGGAAGGCTGATTTAATGACTATCACAGCACTATGTGTCTGGCCTGGAACAGAAAGCCTAAGACTCTTCCCACAAAAACATTCGCACCAGAAATCACTCGATGGTCAACTCCATGTCTTTCCATGGCCAAGAGGTAACGAGTCCACAGGGCAACTGTCCAGGGGCAGTTTCTAACAGCACGATTATGTACAGATAAAACCAAATCCTTCACTTTCAGCTGCCGATCCTACGATAAAGAAGTCCACAGTTAGGAGATCAAATGCTATCGTTACAGGTTTCACCATCCATGAGACATTTCCAGCACAATCAGCTAACAAAAGAAATCTCCTTAGAAATGCCTCTCATAGGACTGGTTTCCTCAAGAAAGAAATTGTAAGAAGGAATGGGGCAAGAAAAGATGCAATGAGGGGAATGTATAGATGAAAACACCTTAAGAGACATCAACCAATCCGAATGGATGGACCTAGTTTGGATCCTGATTCAAATCTTTTATATCGGGGATCCCTGAGTGGCTCCGTGGTTTAGCGCCTGCCTTTGGCCCAGGGTGTGATCCTGGAGACCCGGGATCGAGTCCCGCATCGGGCTCCTTGCAGGGAGCCTGCTTCTCCCTCTGCCTGTGTCTCTGCCTCTCTTTCTCTTTCTCTCTCTCTCTCTCTGTATCTATCATAAACAAATAAATAAATCTTAAAAAAAAAAAAACATAAAAAAAATATTTTATATCCACATATTGAAATATTTACAAAGAAATGTGATTTCTGGCTCTGCTTCAAAAATCACACGAAAGGGGGAAGAAGGTTAATGATATAAACGAAACAGACTAGTGCCATGAGTTAACTGTTGGAGCTAGGAGACGGGTCCAGGAGCTTTTCACCCTATAATCTGTGTTCTAATGCTTATGTTTTTTATATACTGAAAAGTTACAAGAAAAAAGTTAATCTGTCAGAAAGTCCTCAGTAACAAGACTGTGCAAGTTTTTTTCACAGTTAGCGATCAATTTGAAATGACTTGAAACACTGGAAAAACTGTGAGCTGGCAGAGGTGAGAGGAGGATGAGAGGAAAGGGGGAAGCAGAGGGGGTGGCACACAACTAACTCTGGGCACTCCTGCTACTTTTCTTTGAACAGATTCTCAATCAGCAAGGAGGTAAGTTAGAACAGTCAAGTCGTCTTACTAGGTACTGACTGTAGCGGATCCACAGGTCTGGGACGAGGCAGTTCTCAACCAGGGCACGCTCGAAGATCAACTGCACACGAGCAGGGTCACCAATTTTCATCTCAAAATCGATGTATGCTTGATATTCAGCCAGCCTGGGCGCCTCTGCTTGCAACTGAGGCAAAGTATAATGAGGTTGAAATGAGCTACTTGACACTGTCGGGAAACACAACATATCTTCATACTCAATTCTGGCAAAACTGGCTACATCAGTAAGAATCCCCAATCCCAACTGTCAGAACCTCTGGCATGCTGGGGTCTACAACATGATGGGCAGAGTAAGAGTTCACAGTGCCTCTTCACAGCAACGGTTACAAAGGCTCCAGAGACCCTTTTCTACACCTACCCCTAGGCCACAGAGGGTTTCTGATGGGAGCATCCAACAGAAACTGAATGAAAGAAAAAAACCTTTGCCAGTGACCATGGCTAGCCACCCCTCCAAAACAGAAGTCACTTTCTTGGCCCACTGAATGAAGTGAACACAACCACACTGGAGTGATTTTCAGCCTTCATTCCAAGGCTTCTCGTTCCAAATATCAGTTCCTGCCAATGTGCAGGTACATGCAGAACATGAAAGAGACTAGGCTGAATGTGTACTGATCCAAAGACCCACAATCAAAATGCTTTTCAAGCAAAATCCTTACTCAGCTTTTCTCTTCAGCCACATTCTACTAACGGTCGTAACAAAATGAACTAGCCGAGGATTTCATTAATGAGGCTTTGAGAAATCCAACCACATACCAATCATCTACATGTGGAAAAGGGAGGGAGCACAGGCAGGCCAGCAGGAGAGCACACGTGCTCTGAACATGGAAAGATGATGTTTTAGTCTCAGTTTCTCCTTATAATGACAAACCGGTTACCCAGACTGCCATTGAAAACAACCAAAACTGCTAGATTCAATATGAAGAACATCTTTGAAAATCATCAGCAAACTAGCAAAGACACAAGAAATACTAAGGACAAAATCTAGGTGCAGATTAAGCTTTTGCTGTGGAATGATGTACTAAGGATCTGATCTTCACACTGAGGTGTCGTTATCCCCATCCTACATTTGAAGCAACTGATACACACAGAGGCTAAGCATGAGCTCAAAGTCAAAGAGCTAGAAACTAACTGGCAGAGCTAACATTCAAACTTGACGCAGCCCGGCTCTCAAAGTCTCTGTTCCTACTACACCACAAGATACCTAAAAACAGAGCCAAGAAGCCCAACCAACCACAAAAAAAGATATATAAAAAGATATCCAACCCTGGACCTATTGCAATGATATTACAGGACATCAAACAAAACCATTAAGAAAAAAAAAAAAAAAACCATTAAGATTTTAAAATGGGCCAGAGAGAAAACAAGGATTGCCATCAAGGAAGTTGACTTCTCAGCAGCAACAACAGAAGCCACAAAGAAAGACAGGAGACATAACTCTCAGTCTAGAATTCTACATCCTGAGAAATGAACTTTTAAAGAGCAAATTGAAGACCTTTTCAAATTAAAACCGAAAAAATCTGTTACCAGCAAATATCCAGTGCAGGAGACTCTACTGGGTGTACCTGAAGCAAAATAAAAATGATTCCAGACAACTACGCCAGGATGCAAGGAAAGAAGAGCAAAAGGTAGTGGGAAATGCGCATTGTGAATGTAAGCAGGCTGTATGATGCCAGATTAACTTAATGATGATGCCTTTCAGGTCAAGCAGAAAGGTAAGAAATACAAGAAAACACGAGAATAAGTCTGAGGCATGAAGTTGAAAGTATTTTCTAAGACCAAGACAGGGAGAAAAACACCACTTAAAATGTTGTAGTCAAAAACCAAATATTATGGTCAACACAGAAAATCCAAAAAAATCTATAAATCTTTATAAGAATTCAGAAAGTTCAATAGACAAAAAATTAGTATAAAAAACAAATTACAATTTATATACCAAGGACAACAAGAAAAACAAATCTTTTAAAAAGTCAGCATTTTCAATAGGAATCAAAAATAACTTAAAAGGGAGACAGAACATGAAAGACTCCTAAGTCTGGGGAAACAAACTAGGGGTGGTGGAAGGGGAGGTAGACGGGGGGTGGGGTGACTGGGTGACGGGCACTGAGGTGGGCACTTGACGGGATGAGCACTGGGTGTTATTCTATATGTTGGCAAATTGAACACTAATAAAAAATAAGTTTATAATAAAAAATAATAATAAAATTAAATATAGACTTAAAAAAATAGCTGACTACTGAGGGAAAAAAAAAAAACTTAGAAATAGATCTTTAAAAAATGTATTCAAGGAACCAGAAGAAATTACGAATTTATAAAACTTTACAGAAAGATAGGGCCTAAATAGCAACGGCCTATACCATGTTCATAGGTTGGAAGACTCAACATTTAAAAGATGTATATTCAGGGACACCTGGGTGCCTCAGTGGTTGAGCGCCTCCCTTCAGCCCAGGGCATGATCCTGGAGTCCCAGGATCGAGTCCCATATCAGGCTCCCTGCATGGAGCCTGCTTCTCCTTCTGCCTGTGCCTCTGCCTCTCTGTGTGTCTCTCATGAATAAATAAATAAAATCCTTAATAAATAAATAAATAAAAGATGTATATTCTTCCCCAAATCAATCAATGCAATTCCAATAAAAAATTCAACAGGTTTTTAAATAAAATCTGAAAAGCTGATTCTAAATTTAATAGAAATATTAAAAGCTAAACAAAGACAAGACATTCTTGAAGAGGAACAACGTGGATGGGATTCATGTTACCTAAGAGCAAAACTTATGAAACTATCATTATTAGGACAGTGTAATATAAGCCACTGGGGCAGAACAGAAAGCCCAGAAATAGATCCACACCCAAATGGACAGCTAATCTATGACAGATGTGGGCCAGCACATCAATGAGGAAAGGATGGAATTATCAGAATCAGTGCTGGAACAACTGGTTTTCATATGGAAAAATGAAACTGGACCCCACCTCAGGCCATACACAAAAATCAATTCCATATGAAGATCTAAACGTGAAATATACGCCTATAAACTTTCAGAAGAAAACAGAGCTAAGAATATTCACGAGTTTGGAACATGGAGAGATTTCTTAAGCATAACAAAAGCACAAACCCTAAGAGGAAGAATGACAAATCCAGTTAGAGGAAGATTGAGAACTGGTCATCAAAAGATGCCATTAAAGAGACTGAAATGACAAACCACACACTTGGAGGAAACTTTTGCAATACATACTACCAAAAAGTAAGCATTACAGATCCAGGATTCCTACAAATTAATTAGAAAAAAATACAAATGAAAGAAAAATGAGTCAAAGACTTCAAAAGGCATCTCCCAGAAACAGAAATCTCAATGGCCAACAGATGTGCAAAAATGCTCCACTTCGTTAGTGGTCAGAGAAATGCAGATTAAAACAGCAACTTCAGATCCATGAGAGTGGCTATAATTTACATCAATATCCAAGGCTGGTGAGAACAAGCAGAACCCTCAGGTCAGTGAGAACTGCAGGGCAGGAGTGTCAACCGATAACTTGGAGAAACAGTTCAGCACAAGCTTCTGATCTGGCAATTCCATTCCTAAGAACACAGTCTGGAGAAACCCTTTTTGTACGTACACCAAGAGACACTTGCAAGAACAGCCAGAAACCTGTGTCTCTGCCTCTCTGTGTGTCTCCAAGCAACAAACCAGAAAGTGACCCAGCTAGGAACCTGGGTAAGTACACTGTGGCACATGCCTACCACCTCACTGCTGTCAAAGCAGACTATGCTTATCAAATGAGTACAACCCAAAAACAAGTTCAGTGAAATACACAGCACGATTCCGTTATACCAAAGCTCAAAGACAGGCAAAATTAAACAATAATATTAATCAAGGATACGTTTATAGATTGTAAAACTATAAAGAAAAGCAAGGGAATGAGTATCACAAAAGTCAGGAAAGTGATTACCTCTCGGGAGAGGGAAGAGGAGGCAATCGGAGAGGGGCACATAGGAGACTTCTAAGGTACTGGCAATGTTCTATTTCTTAACCTGGGTGGTGGGTACATGGACGTTCACTTTATTATTAGTATGTAAACTGTACGTACACATTTATACACTCTACAGATTTGACAACAAAACAAATTTTAAAGATACGGTTTTACTTGCAACTATTGATTAGGGAAAAATTTGCAGGGAGAAGTTTACCATAAAGGAGGCCAACACTTACCAGTGCTTCTTCATATGGTTTGTATCTCTCCAACTGCTGTAGTGCTTTGTTGTAGTTCTGAATTACCGACTCTGGGATTGGGTCTTCTGACCATTCTTCATACTCTGCAAATGTGGCCTCCATATCTATTGAAAGATGGATTCAGCCCCGTAGGTCTTGCCATTGGGTTTTATCAACCCAGAGATGTAACCACGAGACTCAAATGTTGCAGCCCCTCCCAAATCAGTGGCCACAGCAACTCTTATGATCAAATCTTCTACTGGGCCCAGACTTGACCTTATATTCTGTCTCAAAGCAATTCCCCAGGAAGCCCTACCAACTAATTAATCAGCTAATTAAATAATAGCAACACTTACCTAGTGCTTCCTATGTTCTAACACTGTCTATCCACTAACTCATTCTATTTTTCCAACTCTATGGAGTAGGTTCTATTGTGATCCCCATGTTGCACTTGAAGAAACACCAAGTAGAAGGTTACATCAATTGTCTGCAGTTCACAGTAGAGCAAGGCCTTCAACCAGGCAGTCTGGCTTAAGTTCATGCTCTACTCACTGTACTATGGCGTGGCACACTGGTATATGAGATGAAACCTACAGGCTGCTCAGTTCTAGCCTTTTCTGAATGTCACCCAAGGATTCAACTGGAAAGTCACTTTATAATTTGTTAAATCAAATCCAAATAAACGGGGATCCCTGGGTGGCTCAGTGGTTTAGCGCCTGCTTTCAGCCCAGGACATGATCCTGGAATCCCAGGATCAAGTCCTGCATCAGGCTCCCTGCATGTAACCTGCTTCTCCCTCTGCCTGTGTCTCTGCCTCTCTCTCTCTCTCTCTCTCTCTCTCTCTCTGTATCTCTCATGAATAAATAAATATAATCTTAAAAAAAATCCAAATAAACCACAAAGTAAAAAGAGAAATTACATCTGGGTTCAAGTAGTTGTCCAGAGGTGCCAAGGGTGTTACAATGTGTAAGTATGCCTAGGGAACAAACAAGATGACAGCACCAAATTCTTCCCATAACCAGAAAAATCCCCCAGGCACTGCTCATGCCTAAGCTCCAGAGCTTCAAAGGCTTGGCTTACCAAAATACATTCACCCAAACAGGAAAATCCTTCCCAAACCCCCAAGAAATTCAGATGTAAACACTTCCAATCAACAGAGCTCCTGAACCAAATCACCCCCACAGAAGAATGATACAAGCCCATTGAAATTCTCCATTCTGATACAAAGAGGTTACTGCTAAGAAGAAAATGCTCACAATGGAACTCTTACTCAATAAAGTTTCCCCAGAAAATACAGGGGGTCAGTTGTCAGTTTCCCTCTTCCTTATAGTGACTCTACCTCTCCAACAGTGTCTTAATGGAGGAAATGAGTCAGGAAGTCTGGCTCCTAGTTCTGTTGGCTGACCCTCAATCCTCTTCAGCATTAACAATTCAAGGTTATGTTTTTACCAAGGACCTCGTACACGGTGACACTGTCCAGTGAGAGTTAGAACACCAGCAACATCTGCCTCACAAGATGCTGGGAAAACCTAGTAGTAATAGGACATACCCCAAAGCATTTTAAAAACCATGGAGGAAAAAAAAATAATAAAATAAAATAAAAACCATGGAGGGCCAGATGTTGACAGGTCAGTTTCTCTTACCATAGAGTGGGATCGCCAGCTGTCGCCGGAAGAGATTGTGGACTTTCTCCAGCTGTGAATCAAAGGTTTGTTCCCGGTCAAAAGGGGAAAGGAAGCCAGCTATGGGCTAAAGAAGCAAATTTATAGTAAATGACAAACTTTGTGGTCCTCCCTACTTCAAAAAATATTTCAACAAATTTTTTAGTTCAAACTAAAAAAAAAAGTGACACCTGCTATATGAGGTATTGTGTCAAATGCTGCAAGTGGCATAAAAACGGTTGTCTCTGCTACCCCATTTATGATGGGGTGAAAAGTAAAAATACAAAAAATGTATATATTGACTACATATGCACATTACGTATATGAGTACAATGAAGCAGAATGTAAACATCACAAGGCAAGTATCACAAGTAGCAAAGTACTGGGACTTGCTTTCAGCTGGTTTTTAAGGCTGAGTTTTGTTATGAAGGGAGGAAATCAGGAAAGACTCCTGGAGGAGCTGGCATTTGGGATACATCTGCAGGCTCTCCTGAAGTAGTTCAAGAAGGAAATGGACTCCCAGTCAAAGGATCAGTGTAAGTACAGTAGAGAGCAAAGGTACGACTGTCGAGGAGGGTGTGGGAGGAAGGCAGGGTCATGTCTGATGCTAGAGGGCCACATATGTCAGCCAAAGGAGTTAGCCCTGATGCCTCAGGCAGGATAAGCCGAAGGTATCACTGCAGACTTTTCAATAGGAATGTAATCAACAAGGGACTGGGCTACTTTAATAATGGTCTAACTACTAGGGGGCTCCACAAGGTACCAAGGGTAACTGCATGCATGCACACCAACACAGGGGAAGGGGACACGGAGAACTGTAAAATCCTTAAATCAGAGTTTAAAAAACCCAATTATGATGGGATCAAATCTCTTGCAGTTACTATTATATATGATTGATAAGTATACAGATATATATTTTTGGAGTGACATGGTTTTTCTTGTATATTCACCTGGAACCAGTAACTGAAACAGTATTTTTAAATATCAGAAAAAATATAGAGTCCTCTGCTTTTCAGTCAAAGAAATCATCCTTGCTGTTCCATAAAGACTACCAATTTTACCTTTCTGCCCACCCACACCAAGGGATTTGCAAAGACCATTTGGTTATCTGTGTTCTTCCAAAGCTATGTACAAAGATAGCCCCCACTATTCAAAAGCAAACAGTGGTTAGAGACAGGGGCACTCACCCGAGCAGCTTCCACAATCGCACTTTCAAACTCCCGGTAAGCCTCCCAGATGGCAAGTCCTTTGGTCATATGTAAGCCAACTGATGAGAGTGCCCTTTCAAACACAGAGCGGACTTTCTCAAGGCCACCCTTCTGACCAATTCCACCGACTGAGTATTGGCCATATTCTAGCCAAATGTTAGGACCTAAGGAGGAGAAGTGCTCTATTAATTCAGGATATGAAATAAATATCCAAATATCAAAACTTTTGTTCTGATGCATCAGAAATGAAAATGTCCATCAAAAGAGTACTCATTCAGGCAGAAAGGCAAGAGCATATCAACAAGCATCCCAATTTATGTATATTACTAATACTGCAGCTAGAAAAGAAAGTAGATCTTAAACACTGTTCCTACTAGGTTACAATAATTGAGATTTTACTGCATAAACAGAACATGTCAGCAGGTAGTATGTAATACACTCATGATTATAAAGCCTATTTGTTAAAATGGAAGGAATTCAATGAAAATTCAATGAAAAAACTTGATGAAAACAGTTACAAATCTGAGACAATTTTCAGAAAAATTTCAAAGCCTAGAATTCTTTAACTTTTGAAATTTTTTAACTCTCTGGTCAAAGTCAAAGAACAAATTAAAACCACCAATCCTGGGATCCCTGGGTGGCGCAGCGGTTTAGCGCCTGCCTTTGGCCCAGGGCGCGATCCTGGAGACCCGGGATCGAATCCCACGTCGGGCCTGCTTCTCCCTCTGCCTATGTCTCTGCCTCTCTCTCTCTGTGTGACTATCATAAATTTAAAAAAAAAAAAAAATTAAAAAAAAAAATTTAAAACCACCAATCCTGTAACCAGAAGTCTTTATGTTAGGTCTCTTATTTGTAATGTTTAAACAGCAACAACAGAAAAGACCCAATTGCCTTGTTTTTTGTCACTTTCTTCTTAAACTTAATATACTCATCCCTGCGGCTTTAAGAGCAGACTAATGAATTAAACTCTTTAGGAATGCAGTGGTTCCCACTGTACACTTTTTGCCTATTAAGTCACTTTTCAGAGATCTGAAAATAATCTCATAGGCCTATCCACTAACCTTGTAAAATAAAAATACATAAAGGATAAAGAAGCCAATTTGAGAATCACTGTATGTTTCCCCAAGGCTGGCTTTTTCATTGAAACAGGTTTATTTCAGAGAACTTAGACAGCGTTTGTTAGCTATTTCGTTTTAGCTCACCAGTACAGAGTTGCCATATGGGTTGCAAACAAAAAAGAAAGTGAGGGGCGACTGCTGGTTCAATTAGTAGAGCATGCAACTTGATCTCAGGGTTGTGAGTTCGAGCCCCATGTTGGGTGTGAAGATTACTTAAAAATCTTAAAAAGGAAAAGAACTAGATAGATAACTCTTGGAGCTGAAGCCCTTGGAGATGATAAGTAACATTTACATATCATCTATGAAACAGCTCCTCCTGGGAAAGAAGGCAATTTTCAATGGGTTACCTCACAGCTCCTCCCAATATCTAAATAATCTAGAAAGGGGTAAATATTATGAACGGTATTTTAAATTCAGAAAACCCAAGGATGCAGAGTCCATGACGACTATAAGGCAAATAAAGAACACAACACTAGACCACAGGCTCCAAAGCAGGCATGAAGCTTCTGCATGAGGCTGCCTCCAGAGTCTAAGGAACCCAGTTTTCAAGACTGTTGAAGAGCCAAAAGACCACAGGCATATAATTATTAATGGTACAATGAATACCTCCTGCGCAGTTTGAAATCACTGATGAAATCACTGAGTACCTGCTCAGGAAAAACAGTCTATATTGAGCATCTTCAATGTGCTAAACATAATTAAAACCTAAGAAACAGGGGATCCCTGGGTGGCTCAGTGGTTTAGCGCTGCCTTCAGCCCAGGGCGTGCTCCTGGAGTCCCAGGATCGAGTCCCACGTCAGGCTCCCGGCATGGAGCCTGCTTCTCCCTCTGTCTGTGTCTCTGCACCCCCCACTCTCTCTATGTCTATCATGAATAAATAAATAAAATATTTAAAAAAAAAAAAAAAAAACCTAAGAAACAGGCCAAAGTGGCTTCCGAACATTCAAAGAACAAGTGACACAATTTCCATGATCCACGGCTCCTGAAATTAACACAAGAACCCCAAGGGCCCCAAATCAAAACTGCTTCAAGATGGGGCATCTGGGTGGCTCAGCAGTTGAGCGTCTGCCTTTGGACCAGGGTGTGATCCTGGGGTCCCGGGAGAGAGTCCCGCATCGGGCTCCTTGCGTGGAGCCTGCTTCTCCCTCTGCCTATGTTCTCTGTCTCTCTCTTTCGTGAATAAATAAAATCTTTAAAAAGCAAAAAAACAAAAAAAGAGAAAGATCTAATCTAAATGGTACAGTCATCAGACTTCCTGACCACCGGCAGCCCTGAATCCGTTGGGGGAAAGGCAGGCATCCTGACATCAACACTGAAAGTGAGGTCCGAAGGCAGGGTGACCGCAAACCATCAAGGACCAAAAGGACCGAAAAGCATTACAGTCTGTGGAAGAACAAAAGATCCTTGGAGAAAAAGAACTGGTGCTGTTAATGACTGAGACCTTCACAAAGAGGTGACTGGATCATCCCAACACATGGGAACATCACCTTCAGAACGGTCAAGAGGTTCTAAGCAGCCACACGGGCAGATCAGAGGAGAGACGCAGTATAGCTTCTAACAGCACATATGGTGTAATTTCACATTCACAAAACACCTGTAATTTTCAGTATCTGGATTATATAAACTCAAAAATTGATCAATTCTTTTGGGTAGTAAATTTGAAAAATTCTCTTCCTCAGGGCAGTCTATCTTCCAAGTTCCAGGGATTCTCACAAGGTGAAATTCCCCCAGTGGGGAGTGGGGAGAACCAGATATGGAAGAAGGATGTTTAATTTAAAAGGAGAAAACATTGGCGGGGGGGGGCGCCTGGGTGGCTCAGTTGGTTGGGCATCTGACTCTTGATTTCAGCTCAGGTCATGATCTCAGGATTGGGCTCCGTGCTCAGCATGGAGTTTACTTGTCCCTCTCCCTCTGCTCTTCCCCTCCCAACTCCCCCAGCTTGCATGCACACCCTCTCAAATAAATAAAACCTTTAAAAAATAAATAAATAAAAGGAGTGCTTTTTAAAAAATATTTTTAAAAAACATTTTGCCCACAGCATTCTCTGATGTGTCCTAAATGTACATACAGAGAATAAAGAACCGGGGACGCCTGGGTGGCTCAGCAGCTGAGCATCTGCCTTTGGCCCAGGGTGTGATCCCAGGATGCAGGATCGAGTCCCACATCAGGATCCTTGCAGGTAGCTTGCTTCTCCCTCAATGTCTCTGCCTCTCTCTCCTCTGTCACTCACAAATAAATAAAATCTTAAAAAAAAAAAAAAAAAGAGAGAGAGAGAGAATAGAGAATCATGCTACCAACAGGGGAGGGTAAAGAAACTTAAAGGGAGAGGGGTCTACCCTCCACCTGTGCTAGCAAAACATCAACTCAAGCAGACAACACAGACATCTGTGGGGATAGAGGGTTATATATCTCAACTACAGTGGTGGTTACTAGAATCTCCATGTTTGATAAAATCTCAGAGGTAGATACACACATTGTACACTAAGATTAATTCCCTGGTTTTGATTTTGTGCAATAGTTACAAGATATTGGGAAAAGCAGGATGAAGTAAGTATAGAACCTTTCTGCACTATTTTCCCGTAAATCTGGAATTATTTTAAAATAAAAAGGTTTTAATAACTTTTTAATATCAAAAAAACAAACAAACAAACAAAAAACAAAAACAGTTTTCTGTCCAAAACTTCTAAAAACCCATTCAACATGTAAAAGGCAACCTTTAGTCATCTGGAAATACTATGTAAGTTCTCCCCGCCAGAAAGATACTAGGTGTGAATTTATTCACTCCTTTACTACAAAGGTTTCTTCTATGTATTTTAAAACCAAATATTCTCAAATGAAAACCACAGAAAAATAAGTAAACTCAAATCTTTTTAACTGCCAGACTAACCCCCTCCTTTCTGAATTGGGGGCACACCTCACAGTACAACCCAGGGCAGCAGAGATGGATGCATTCACAGACACTTAGAAAAAGTGAATGGGGAACTTACAAATGTAATCCTTCACAGCTTTCTCAAAGAGTTCGTACACGTGCTCTCTGTCCAGGCCGTCCAGAGCCATGCTGATCTCATCATGCAGCCACTCCAGCCAGAGCTCTGCAAGACAACAGCACCTCCTGCATCACCATCTCCTTCCCCGAAGGGCAGGATGAAAGCAGGGACTTTACTCTGAGTCACGAGCACACAAGCATTTTACCCACCATATACAACTTGCTACGGTTCACAGAAATTCAATTCTTAAAACCTGTACCAAGCACATAGAAGGTTTATGCTTCCAATAAGATCAAACAACTAAAATCATAATACCCTACACCTGTTGGGCATTTTATTATTTTTGTGAAATACTTACACATATATATTTCTCATTCAATCTTTGTTAAATTCCTGTAGATGATAGTCATAATAATGAATACTAATGGCATTTATCAAAGCATTTACGATATTCTAGAGTATTTGTTACATGTTGTACATAGGATATCTCATCCAATCCATGTACTATAAGGCAGAAGATATTGTTAGCCCATTTTACTGCTGGGAAAACTGAGTCTTACAATGTTTACATAATTTGCTTAAGGTCATACAGCTAGTAAAATAATAAAACCAGGAATGAATCTGGGCAATCTGATTTCATACTCAGCAGTTATGCTTTTGGGCAGAGAGAGGGGGACAGAGCTGGATCTGGGACCAGCATTCTCCAAAGCCTCCCTAAAAGATCAATTATAATAAACATTCCTGAACACTCTTCTACAAGATGCATGGTGTAATTATGTTTCAAATAAGCAAGTAAGTATAAATAACCTAAATGCCCAAATACTGTGTAACAAACAAGGTATAAAACATTTGCATTAAAAATTGTTTATAAAACCTTAACTAGGGGTGCCTGTGTGACTTAGCTAACCATCTGCCTTCATCTCTGGTCATGATCCCAGGGTCCTGGGATCGAGCCCCATGTCAGGCTCCCTGCTCAGTGGGCAGCCTGCCTCTCCTTCTCCCTCTGCCTGCTGCTCCCCTTGCTTGTTCTCTCTCTCTCTCTCTCTCTCTGAAGATCTTAAAAAAAAAAAAAGGAAAACAACAGTTTAATTATAATACAATTATGTGGTGCTGAGAGAATGGATTAAATATATAAACACTGGAATGGAAAATAGACACGGGAAAAGTTTAATCACATAAAAAGTTTTCATCATGACATAGGATTAAAAAAAACAACAACAGAATCCAAAATATGAATCAAGATTATATGATCACAACTAAGTTTTGCAAAAAAAACTAGAGGATGAAAAACTAGAAATCATGGACAATGGATGATGGGTTTTCTTCTTTGCATTCTATTTATATGTTCCAGATTTCTGTAAGTAACACGTCCCAGTTTCAGCTCTGAAAACAGAATATATACTCTTCAGTTCTCTGTTTATTAAAGCAGCCTCGCTGCTGATATGTTACCTTCAGTCAAAGGAAAGATCTCACTCATCTTCTGGCGAGCCATCCTCACTTTGGTAAGCTCCCCTTCCAGGCGGAGCAGCCGGATCAAATCCACATGGCAGTTGTAGTCATAGACGTTAATAGATAGCTAAAAGGAAAAGAACACCAGGTGAAATTTAAAATGCCACCATCAAAATAACCTAGCACCTTTTAACCACCGGGAACAATGCACATGTCTGCAACAAACAAATGTGCTATCTGGGAGAGCCACTGAGACAGTGATACAACATTTACCTCCAGGAAGAGAAAGAAAATCTCTTTTTCTCTAATAAATGCATATCTCTTCCAATCTGTTCTAGCTGGAGGAGAACGTAGTTAGGTTTCTTTGAAATACAGGAAACATCCCGATGAAACAAACACACACACAGTGTGACCTTAGGTTATTAACTTTGCCAAGCCTCTATTTCCTCATCTGTAAAATGGGAATACCACTAGGGTCTAGTCCATAAGGTTCTTGTGAGGGTTTCAAAAGGTGATTAATAACATGCTTTAGCACCTGCCAGCTCTATAAGAGCTTTCTTCTTTTACTAAACAAACACACACAAAAGTGAAAATCCCTACTGGGAGAAACAAGAATGGCAGTACCTGTTGAAGCTGAGTGATAGGTATACAGATTTATAGATTTGAAACTTTTCAAACTAAAAGTTAAAACAAGTTAAAATAACTGTTTAAAAAGCTATCAGACGTCTGAAACAACAGAAAACAAAGAATCTGTCACTAGCAGACTTTCTCTTAAAGACAGAGAAAGGAAGAAAAAAGAATGATAAAAGACATCATGTAGCATCAGGAAGGAAGAACTGAAAGAGCACCAAATACAGACAAGTATCCTGGAATGGTCCTTCTCATGAGTTTTCTAAGTTTTATGTGGTAACTGACACAAAAGTTTTAAGACCATCTGATACTCAAAACAATAATATTTACAAGTGGGGATGGTAAAGGGACTTAAATGGAACTAAGTTTCCACACTTCACTCAGTGGTAGAACACAGATACCATGTAAGTCAAATACACCATTAATACCCAAGGCAACCACTAAGAAACTATACAAAGCGCTACACCAAAACTCATTATAAATAAATCAAGATGAAATCCTAAAAAATGTTCAAGTAACTCGTAGGAAGGCAAAGAAAGAGAAACAGAACATTTAGAAACAGAGGAAATAGAAAATAATAAAATGTTAGGCTTTAGACCTAACATAGCAGGATTTATCTTAAATGTTTCTGGTCTCAATAAACTAAGAGGGCACCTGGGTAGCTCAATGAGTTAAGCATCCAACTCTTGATTTCGTCTCAGGTCAAGATCTCAGGATCATTGGATCAGGCCCCACATGGGGTTCTGTGCTTACCAGGGAGTCTGCTTCTCTCATTCTCCCTCTCCCTCTGCCTCTCCCCCTTGCACGTGCGCATTTTCTAAAATAAATAAATCTATACTAACTAAAAGACAGAGAACGACAGAGTGGATAAAAACCATATGCTAGTTGCAAGAAACTCACTTCAAATTCAAGGACACAGGCAAGATTAAAAAAAAAAAAAGGGTATACTATGTAAACATTAGTCCAAAAAAAAAAGCCAAAGTGACTATATTAATATCACATAAAGCAGACTTTGGAGAGAATAAAATTACCAAGGATAAAAAGAGACATTACAAAATGATGGAAGAACCAAACCACCAGGAAGACAAAGCAATTCTAAACATGTATGCAACAAGCAACAGACCCTCAAAATAGATTAAGCAAGACTGTTCAACCTAAAAGAAGAGACACATTCACGCTTATGATGGGGACTTCAACATCCTCCACTTCAGCAACTAAAAGAACTACTAAATGGATAATACAGCAAGGATACATTATCAATCAACAGGATCTAATTCACATATAAAGAACACTCCATCCAATAGTAACAGAACACACCTTTTTTTTTTCTCAGGGGCCCATGGAAGATTTACTGAAACCAAATTATGGGCCCTAAGACCAATCTCGACATTTTTTTTTTAATGATTCATGATGCTATCTTAACATTTTTTTAAATTTTTTATTTATTTATGATAGTCACACAGAGAGAGAGAGAGAGAGAGGCAGAGACACAGGTAGAGGGAGAAGCAGGCTCCATGCACCAGGAGCCCAACGTGGGATTCGATCCCGGGTCTCCAGGATCACGCCCTGGGCCAAAGGCAGGTGCCAAACTGCTGCGCCACCCAGGGATACCTCGACACATTTTTTAAAAGTGAAATCATAAAAAAAAAAAAAAAAAAAAAGTGAAATCATAGAGTATGTTTTCTGATCACAACAGAATTAAATTAGAAATCAGTTAACGGTAGGGAAATCTTTAAACATTTGGAAATTAAGTGACGCACTTCTAAATAATCCATGGGTCAAAGAGAAAGTCTCGAGGAAAACTTAAAAATCTGCAGAACTGAACGAAAATGAAAATACAGCAAGTCAAAATAAGGATATAATTAACGCAGTATGGAGAGGAAAACTTACAGAACGAAAAAATTCAATGTATAAAAAGAATCATACAGCATGAGTAAGTGGAATCTGTTTCAGGTATATAAGGCTCATTCAGAGTTCAGTCTTTGAAAATCAACCACTGTAACCCACTAGATCAACAACCTAAACCAAAACTCATGGTATCAACTGATACAGAAAATGCATTTGACAAAATCCAACAACCGTTCATGATAAAAACTCTAGACCAGTTGAGACCTTATTAAAATTTAATTTTGCTCTATAAAAGACTCTAGTAAGAGGATGCAAAGACAAGCTAAGGACTTAAAAATATATATATATGTACAAAGCCACATATTCAGCAAAGGACTAGTATTTAAAAGATACAACTCCATGGGATCCCTGGGTGGTGCAGCGGTTTGGCGCCTGCCTTTGGCCCTGGCCCGGGGCGGGATCCTGGAGACCCGAGATCGAGTCCCACGTCAGGCTCCCAGTGCATGGAGCCTGCTTCTCCCTCTGCCTGTGTCTCTGCCTCTCTCTCTCTCTCTCTCTCTCTGTGTGGCTATCATAAATAAATAAAAATTAAAAATAAAAAAAATAAAAATAAATAAAAATAAAAGATACAACTCCAAACTCAATAAAAAAAAGTCCATTTAGAAAAATGGGTAGGGCAGCCCTGGTGACGCAGAGGTTTAGTGCCGCCTGCAACCCAGGGTGTGATCCTGGAGACTCGGGATCGAGTCCCACGTCCGGCTCCCTGCATGGAGCCTGCTTCTCCCTCTGCCTGTGTCTCTGCCTCTCTCTCTCTCTCATGAATAAATAAATAAAATCGAACGAACGAAAGGAAAGGAAAGGAAAGGAAAGGAAAGGAAAGGAAAGGAAAGGAAAGGAAAGGAAAGGAAAGGAAAGGAAAATGGTTTAGGAAAAGACATGAACCAACAAGTATATGCAAAGAGGACATGGCAAATAAATACACATAATCATAATCAGCATCATTAGCTATCAGGGAAATGCAAATTAAAGCCATAATGAGCAGGGTGCCTGGGTAGCTCAGTTGGTTAAGCATCTGCCTTCGGCTCAGGTCATGATCCCAAGGTTCTAGGATGGAGCTCCACACAGGGCTCCCTGTTCAGCAAGGAAACTGCTTCTCCCTCTCCCTCTGCCTGCTGCTCCCCTGCTTGTGTGAGCAAGTGCCCACTCTCCGTCTCAAATAAATAAATAAATAAAATCTTTAAAACACACACACAATTAGATATTACACACCTAACAAAATGACTAAAATAAAAAATAGTGACAACATCACACTGGAGAAGATGCAGGAAAAAAAACTATAAAAAAAACCAACTAGCTCACTCAAACATTGCTGATGGGGAAGTAAAATATGTATGGCAGCTCCAGAAAACAGTTGGGCTGTTTCTTATAAAATTCAATGCACAATCACCACATCACCCAGCAAGTGCACCCTTGGGTCCTTTTCCAGAGAAATAAAACCCCTGTTCATACAAAACCTGTATGTGAATATTCATAACAGCTTTATTCCTAGTAGCCAAAACTAGAAACAACCCAGATGTCCTTCAGCAGTGAATCATTAAAGTAACCATGGGACACCCACACTGTGGAACACTACTCAGCCAGAAAGAAAAAATGAACAATATACACCCAACTCAGATGAGTCTTAAGGGAATTTTGCTGAATTGGAGAAGCTAATCCAAAAGATTATACACTACATGACTTCATTTATAGAATATCCTTGAAATGACAAAATTGTAGAAATGGAGAACAAGTTAGTGGTTGCCAAAGGTCAGGAATTGTAGCTATAAAAAGACAATAGGAAGGACCCTTGTGATGACAAAACTGATCTGTGTATGGACTGTATCAATGTCAACAGCTGGGTTGTCTGGTTGTCTTATTATATTGTAGTTTTACAAAAGGTTATCATTGGGAGAAACTAGCAAAGGGTACACAGGCTCTCTGTAGTATTTCTTACAATTGCAGGGAAATCTACAACTATCTCAAAATGAAAAGTCTAATTTTTTCAAAAAACTTCCATGTAAGTTGGGGTACGAGGTTACTTGAAGTCTGTACACAAACACTAGCCTCTACTCTTCCAACATCTGCCACAACATTTCAGCAGTATCTCCCTCTCCTTCATTCAACTGACACTCTGACAAGGTACTTAATAATCTAGACACTAGCTATTGCAATAAAATACACAGAGGATTTGTCTCACCAGGTAGCAAGCCTTAGTAAGAATGAGTTAGATCTTGGAACTGACACAGGATTGACAAACTGAACAAAAAAGAACTCCCAGAAACAGACCCACACAGACAAAAAACACATGACAGAGTGGCACTGGTTGAGTCTATTAAAATGAATTCACAACCCATGACCATGACCCCCATTTGAACACTGATTCAAAAACACTGACTGGAGAAATTCTTATACATATTCAGTAATAGAACATTTCAACAGTAACAACATTCCTTGGGATCCCTGGGTGGCGCAGCGGTTTGGCGCCTGCCTTTGGCCCAGGGCGCAATCCTGGAGACCTGGGATCGAATCCCACATCGGGCTCCAGGTGCATGGAGCCTGCTTCTCCCTCTGCCTGTGTCTCTGCCTCTCTCTCTCTGACTATCATAAATAAATAAAAATTAAAAAAAAAAAAAAACATTCCTTGTAGCTTGTTGGTAATGAGACCAAAAAAAACAAACAAACAACAAAAACGGAGCAATGTCAGAAGAACTAATAAACTGTGGGACACCCACCCAATGGTGTACTAAATGTAAGTCGTCAAAATGAACAAACTGCAGCCACAAGCAACATGGATAAATCCTAGGAACACACTGTTGAGTGGAAAGTAGTCCCAAAAGATTACACATATAGCATGATACACTTTTCAAAAGCTCAAAAGTGAACAAAAGTGGGCAATGTATTACTTAGGGACAACATACATAGGTGATAAAACTATCCATGTTTTAAAGAAGGAAGCACACCAGATTCAAGAAAATAGTTACCTAGGTTTTAGGAGGGGAGGAAGGGCCATAGAGTAGGAAAAAAGCCCGTAGTACGTGCAACAGCACTGATGAAGTTCTAACTCTTAGCAGTTTGATTGTCACATTTCACAATTTACAAAAAAAAAAAAAAATCATTTTACGGATGTGAACTGCTTTGTATGCAAATTACATGCAAAAAAGACAATAAAGACTCAATAACAGAGAAGAGTCTGACCTATAAATTTTTTTTTAAATCTTAAGACTGTTAGCAATGTTCTCCTGCTCATGATATATAAAATAAGCTGAGCCCATCCCAAGATTACATGATGGGTTGAAGAAGGACTGGACTAGGGCAGGCATCAGCAGTGTAATCTCCCCGAGTTCTCAGTTTCTGTATTTGTACCAGGAAGGAGCCGGAATAAACCCCCACTTCTCAAGTGGGCTGCCATGACACACGTTTCAAAACCAACTGTCAAGTGTGCACTCAAGTAACATAAAGAAGTGAAGTTTGCCCAAAATGTACTTTCCTTGTTAAAGAAGAGGCAAAGGCTCTCCCTGTCACCCACTGCTCTCAACTTACTTGGATCTGAATGGGTTTTGGAGCATGAAGCAGGGTGAACAGTCCTTGCTAGTTAGCGGGATTAATGTCTACACAAATGCCCCTTACATGAATACCACACATAGGTCAGGAAAAAAGGTATAAAAGTCAATGAAGTAGAGAAACTGCCACCAGGATGGCTTTTGGTCTAAGTTTCTGATTTTTAGGCCCAAATAATAAAGACACTATATACGAAGAGGCGTTCTGAAAGTATCTTATTAAATGCATATGAAGATGCATTTAAAAGACATTTCCACAGAGTTCGCTTAGTACCAACAAATAAGCACACATACTAGTCTATTCTGGTCCCAGAACATCATTAAAAAAGGATTATTTAAAGAAAGAAGGAGGGGTACCTGGGTGGCTCAGTGGTTGAGCATCTATCTGCCTTTGGCTCAAGCCTTGATCCCAGGGTCCTGGGATTGCTTCCCGCATCAGGCTCCCTGCAGGGAGACTGCTTCTTCCTCTGCCTATGTCTCTCCCTCTCTGTGTCTCTCATGAATGAATAAGTAAAATCTTTAAAGAAAGAATGGCTTGGCCAATGCATAAAATGATGTGTTGATTTCCTGACCCCCTGACAGCACAACCCGGGCCTGGAATATTGGTAGAGAAATAACCAAAGGCCCGGTCCAAAAGATAGAACAACCACTGCCATCATGGGAAGGGCAGGGAAAGAACAGAGCAGGTCTTGGCACAGCACCTACTGTGTCAAATTTGCCAGGAGCTTCCTAAGTGGCGGTTCACTGAAGCTCCCCCCAACAGTCCAGTGAGGGAGGCACTGTCCCAACCCTTGTCTTAACCATCTAGGACATCACAGACTCAGAGAGCTGGAATAAGGGACCATGAGGCGCCATTTTTAGTTTCAGGACACAAACACAGCTAACAGGAAACCTTCGCTTTTGTTACATGGACAGATACCACAACTAACTTCAAGCTTTCACAAAATACATTCAGGGATGTGGACTGGAATTCACAAAATATGACAAGGTTGAGTTTTTCGCAGGCCTGTCTAGAAGTTCTTCATCATTATGCTTCCCCATAAGAGCCGTTACAGCAGGAACTATAGGCTCTGGGATCAGGATGAGGGGTGAGGGAGGTTTGGAAAAGCTGGAAAAATCAATCTCTAGACCCCATCGTGACAAAGAGCTTGATAGAGCCAGAAGCTCTTCAATTCACATCACTTGGCAGATCTCATCCTGTGTGGTCCCCGTCTGGGCTCCATTCCACGTTCTGTGGCCTGAGATAGGGCAGGTGACTGCAGGACACCAGGAGCCAGGAGCCCTCTGCTTTGACTCATCCTCCTTTCTCGCTAGCTGGTTATCCTCATCAAGGACTTAATCTTTCTGCTTCCAAGCCTCCGCTTCCGCTCAAACAGCTAATCCTATTTCCCCTGCCTCACAGAAGAGTGAGCTAATGGCTTGTGGCAAAGCCCAAGGCTAGAAGTCAGAGACACAAATTTTCATCAGGACAGGGACATAGCCTGGCACCCTATATTACTGCATTTTCTGAATGAATAAAAGACTGAACAAACACGGGTGTACTTATTTATAAAAAGTAGAAAAGGTAACCACTTGCCTACCCCAACTGGGTTCCTTTGACATTCGAATATAATGACAAATAAAACAAGTGCTGCCAATAGATATCATCATCGGGGACACCTGCGCCTGCCTTTGGCTCAGGGTGTGATCCCGCTGCGCCGTCCCTAGATGGTGTCCTGCACTGGGCTCCTGGTGGGGGAGCCTGCTTCCCCTCTGCCTTTGTCTCTGCCTCTCTCTGTGTGTGTCCCTCATGAATAAATAAAATCTTTAAAAAGAAAATAGATATCGTCACTATTTCACACCACAAGTATCACTGCCAAAAAGGACATTATATGGAATCTCATACCCAGCAAGGTTAAATGAGAAACATAGGTTAACAACTTCACATCACTAAGTGATTTCATATCAGTGTGGCTCTTGGTCCACAGAAAACCCCGACCAATTCAATTCCCCTTGTGACTGAGCAAATAATTTCATCATCCATTCCGAGCCTGTTTCCTCATTGCTGAGACGAGAATGCGCTTGATTTGTTTGCCCTTCGGATTCTACTCCCCACCCTCTTC
This sequence comes from Canis lupus dingo, assembly GCF_003254725.2. NCBI lineage: Eukaryota > Metazoa > Chordata > Mammalia > Carnivora > Canidae > Canis > Canis lupus. Next base: position 18,591,032 of record NC_064268.1, on the reverse strand, counting down.
CCTGTCCTGTGCCCTCCTGTGTGAACCACATCCGTGGCGCCTCGGCTCTCTTGCCTCCAGCAGGGTTTGCCCAGCAAAAGGCACCAACAGATGTTGGGAGAGGAAGAGAGGTCACGGCATTCCTTTCCCCAACCCCAAACCCCGATGAGAAGCTGGGACTTCCCTGACTAAAGGTCTCACCTGCTCTCAGGTGCCCTCTCCATACAACTTATTCGGAAAACTGGTCAGTTTTCTCCCCTAAACTCTTCAGGTCGAAAGGTGGACACAAAGTCCTGCTGTCACTAGCCCTGAGGTACTGCACCTCCACTCCTGATTTGTCTGCCCACACTCTAATACACACAACAGTCCCTATATTAACCTTCTCTCGAACTACCCTAATCTTAATGTATCGCCTATTTCCTGCTGGGACCTCGGATTAGACAGGAGTTACCAATCAGACACCATGTCACCAAGGTGCCGGGCACTGGGCTATTCATTGCTGTTAGGACAACCACATGATGGAGAAATGCTCCCCATTGACGGGGGGAGCGGGCATGCCCAGGGCCGGCAGACCCAGGTTTGAGGCCCGCCCGGTTCTGCCCCCCGTTACTGGGGTCTCCAGGCAGGGCTTCCCTCCTCTCCGGGCCTTGATTTCCCCAAGGAGACCACAGGGGAAAGCGGAGGCTCAGAGAACTTAAGAAATGTGCCTGCACTCACACGAGCACAGAAGAGCTACGACCGGGACCTTAGCCCCCAGAAGCTGAAATCCCTCCCGTCCCATTTCCGTTATCGTGGTCATCGTCGTGGGCACTGCTACAGAAAAGAAACGGAACAAGCCACGCCCTCACGAATACAACTTCACTGCGGCTGCTGACCACGGCTCGACGGCGCGGAGACGAGCGGCAGCTCTGGAGTCGCCTCAAAGGTCAAGGCCCGGCCCGCCTCTTCGGCCAGAGACCTCCCTCCACGGCGAGCCTCAACCTCCTCCCGCGAGAAGGGGCATACTCCACTTCCTCCCCCGGGCTCAGCGAGACAATGCTTGCAGGGCACGCGGCAAGCACTAAGGGCTCAAAGGACGGGAGCCGCGGTGATTAAGAGCGGCTTTATTCCCGCCGGGGACCGACCGAGGGGTAGGGCGGGGGCCTGGGAACCGGAGGGAAGGAGCCGGCCGCCGCCCGGCCCCGGACGCACCTGCTCCTCCAGCCGCTCGATCTCCAGCTGGTTCTTCTCCTCCTCCTCGTCGTACTCCCATTCGTACTCCCCGGGGGAGCTCTCCGCCGAGGAAGCCATGGCGTACTCCTCGTCCCCATCGCTCTCACTCACGCCCTCCTCCTGCTGGTCCCACCCCGGCCCCACGGCCTTGTATGCCGCAGCGGCCACGGCCCGCGGTAAAACCTTCCTCCTCGTCCTAGCCGTCTTAACGCCGTCCTCCTCGCCCTCCGCCGTGGGCCCGGCCTTCGGCTCAGGCTCCGCTTCGGAAGCCGAAGCTGCGGCCGCCGTCGCCATCTTGCGCTTCCAGTGACTCCCGGGTCTTCTCGCGGCCGCCGAAGACCCGCTGAAGTAGAGGCTGCCCGCGGCGGGCGCCTGACCAAAATTCCGCTCTCCCGGCCACCGAAAGGGAAACCGTGAACCTCGAGTGACGGGAAAACCTCGGAATGCATGGAATTTCGTGTTGCTTTCACATGGGTGTAAAGGTGCTCGCAGAGAAAAAGCTCCCCAACACGGCATGTGTTCCGTTGCAACTTCGGGCAGAAGTTGGGTCTTTGCACCGGAAGTGGGGGCCGTAGAGGAAGTCGCGGGGCGATGATTGAAGTCAACGGTTTGGCGCCATCTTGAGAAGGTCAAAAGGAATCTTGGCATAAACGCCCGTCTTCCCGCCTAACCCGACCCGGAGCTTGGTTCAGCGTCCCCAGCATCTGAGCCTCAAACGAGGAAAAAAGCCTCCAAGTCTTCAGGGAAGGATCGATCACACCCCTCACGAGAAAACCCGTTTCCCAAAGAGATTCCTCCCCTTTACGTAATACCTGGTGCCTAAGTAAGCATTAAATACACGTGTGAGGTTTCTGGTCTTATAGGATCCTATTCTGCAAACCGGTATTAATAAATTTCATGACTAAGCGTTTCTTTGGAAACCCTTCATTTCCAGGCATTGTCACCTAAGTAGGTCAGTTTGCTGCCTTATGAGAAGAGAAATAGATGCAGGCATATACATATACAATCAGGGTATGGCGTGCTCGTTTCCTCAATTAAGCTCCATTTTTGAGGTAGGAAAATACTGTTTGCTCGTTGCATTTCTCCCTCGTTAGTGAGGTTCATTATGTCGGGAACTCATGTGTTTTTCTTTTTCTTGCATGCCCGAAGCCTAGTACAGCGCCTTGACACACGGTAGGTAGGTAGGTACTCAAGTCGTACTTGCTCAATGCATGAATTGTCCTTGAATTAGTACAAAAGCGGGGATCGAAGCTTGAAGAGATGATGTCATAAGCCTAGGGCCACGCAGTGGAGAAGGTGCAGAATCAGGATTTTTAACCCAGGATTGCCCTTCTTTGAATCCCAACGGAGTCTGTCTGGGCAACCTTGGACAAGTTACTAAACCGGTCTGACCCTCAACTTCCCAAGCTGCACATGAGGTTCAAAGTAGACTGGCTGATCCGCCGCGCCGGACGCTGGCGACAGGGCTCCGCGAACACAGACCTGGACCCCCACGCCCGCCGGCGGACACCGCCGCCCCACGCCGGGTCGACAAGGCCGCACTCGCGAGCCCTCCAGCTTCAGGCTTTTAGTTCGGCGTCCCGCCCACCCCGGGGGCGTGGTCCAGACGCGGCCAGAGGCGGACACGTGCACCGAGCGCGAGGACGCAGGCGCGAAGTCGCGGTGACGTAACGGGCGCGCGCTCCAAGCCGGAGCCGACTCGCGGGCGCGCTCCCCCCCTCCGCCTCGCACTCGGCCTGCGCAGGCGCAAGCCCGGAAGATGGCGGCGGCTGGAGCTGGCCGTCTGAGGCGGGCGGCGTCGGCCTTGCTGCTCCGGAGCCCGCGCCTGCCTGCCCGGGAACTGTCGGCTCCCGCCCGGCTCTACCACAAGAAGGTAGGGACGGCTGACGGGATGCGCGAGGCCCGCGATGGCAGTGGGGCGGGAGGGCGAGGACCGCCGAGGGGGCCCGCGGACGCCGGCGCTCCGCGGAGGCCCGGCCTGAGGAGGCGCGGCCGCGGGGGCCTCCTCCTGCGGCCGGGCTACGGGCCTCCCTCTCGCGAGACTCGGACCGGACGAGGCTTCCCTCGCCGCGCTGTGACTGCCCGCGCCGCGGCCGGCGGGCGGCGCCCTGGGGAGGGCGACCCTCTGGGACCCGCCACCGACGCCCCCCGGCGCGGGCTGCGGCTTCAGCGGGGGCCGCCGCTACCCGGATGGCCTCGGGCAAGTCCGTGCCCTGCGTCGGGCCTGTTTTCCCCGTCGGTAAAATGGGGACTCAGGCAGCAGCCCCCTCAACGGGAACGTTCGGCCTCGGCACGGAGCCCGCCCGGTGGAAATCACTTAGGGTGCAGTAACTGGTGGAGGAGTTCGTAGCATACATAATCAGCAGGCATAAGGTTCTAAATTCTTTTTTTTTTTATTTTTTTCTGGCGGGGGGCGTCGGGGAGTGGAGGTAGGTGCGTAGTTCGCAGCCCTGGCCTTCCGAGGCCGTCGAGTCCCCTAGACCTGAAACGTCCCCGCTCGGGAAACGACTAAGGAACGCGGTGAATCCGCGTGAGGCCGACAGTCCGGACGGGGTCCTGTCCTACAGGTCCTCGCGCTTGGAGTCGAAATCCGTGGTCAGATGGGAAAAGAGACGGGAAGATGGGGTCACTTAGGGCCGCTGGGACACAAGCTCCGAGGCTCCCTTAAAGCCTTTCGCGTGCGGTGCGGGTCAGCTGTGCGGGTCGCGGCTTCGGCGGGACCCCGCCCCTCCCCTACCGGGGGGTGTGTTCTGTTGACGGTACACGCGCTCCACGCCCGGGCGCTGCGAGCCTCGCAGCCTGCAGGGCGCGCTGCTCCCCCCGACGGATGGCCCGGCCCTGAAGCTGGCAGGAGGACGGGTCTCGTTGTAGCGTAACAAAAAGACACCTCCCGTAGCACTGCTCCTCGTGTGACGTTCTCCTCGAGGCTTCTGGGAAGCCCTTTGATTGCTGGACCGTACTTATTTTTTGGATCCCAAATCTGGTGACTTAGGCGGTGAAGATCAGGTAATTATTTGTGACTAAAAACCCTATGGAGTTAAGGCATGATTTTTGCCGATTTTTTTCTCCAGGAACTCCTTATCTCTGAAGGTAACTGGAGAAGAGGTACGAAAAAGATTGGTTCATAAAGTCTCATTGACAGGAGCGTAAGCCTTCCTCCCCAGGTGACATTTGCTATTTAGGGACAGCCTGACAGGTTCAGCCTGCTGACTTAACATCAAGTTGGGGAGACCCGTAACAAAAAAAAGAGGGATGGTGCATTTCTCTTAACCTTCTCGTTGCAGGTTGTTGATCATTATGAAAATCCTAGAAACGTGGGGTCCCTTGACAAGACATCAAAAAATGTTGGAACTGGATTGGTGGGGGCTCCAGCATGTGGTGACGTAATGAAATTGCAGGTACCGCTGGTTTTCATCCTTAGTGGTAATGACAGCAATCCCTTTGCTCACACAGTGCTTCGCTGTTGACAAAGCATTTGCAAGCACAGCTCTCCATTTGGTCTCTGTCTGGATTCCTGTGAGATGGTGGGATGGGTCAATGTTACTGATTATTAGGGTAGGGACTAAATCTTAGTTCTCCTTTCCCGCACACTGTGCTGACCCTTTAGGTGTCACTTTTCTACTCTATCAGTTTAAATTCCAACTCCAGCTAAGAAGAAAGTTTTGTGAATTTTACTGGTGAAAGGAAAACCACAACCATTCAGTTAGCAGTCCCCAGTGAGACAGGAAATACCACATATCAAGCTCCCCCCCCCCAAAGTGGAAACAACACAAAGATAGTAACTGGCACTTTGAGTAAACCTGTACCTTTGTCCACATCTTCATCATGGTGAGGGGACAGCTTGCTGGAGGTCTTCATGCCTGCCTTGGAAAACAGAAGGCAGGAGGGAACCACTAGATGTCATTTCATGCCAGACTAAAAAGCACTCACCAGAGACGGTTATTGCAGACTCCCCCCAGTGTGTAAAGATGCAGACGGAATGAGTAGCCAGGAGCAGAACTTCATAGCCAAAAAGCAGACTAGGGTTGCAAAACAAAAAAATGGGTAGGGGCATATTTTTTGTCTTATCTTTACCAGATTAGGCCTGTATCATTTTGGTGATCGTTCCTACATTTGATTCTTCATCACTGAGCCCTTTTGACAAAGCAAATTCAGTAATTAATGTTAAAACTTAAGGTGTGGAAAGCAAGACCAAAGCCCTTGAGGAGAGCCCCCAGTGAACCCCCGTAAATGCAGGATCTATGAGGTGGCATCAGGAACCACTGCTTAACACCTGTCTTTTTTCTAGATTCAAGTGGATGAAAAGGGGAAGATTGTGGATGCCAGGTTTAAAACATTTGGCTGTGGGTCTGCAATTGCCTCCAGCTCTTTAGCCACTGAATGGGTAAAAGGCAAGACGGTAAGGTTGCTTGTAGATGGACAGAATTAAATCATATTCTCAACAAACCTGCCTCTGAGTTAAGGGAGGGTCTAGTTATGGGGGGGCGGCAGGTTTTTGTTTTTGTTTATAAAATATTCTAAGTTTTTTTTTTTAATTTCTCCTACTTCGGCTTTGATTAAATTCTCCCTTTGGGGATTATGGATAATTTTGTTGTGTGTTTTGTTTTGAGGGGGGTTTGTTGATCATTTGTTTGGGGGTTTTGGTGGTATTTTGTTTACTTTTGAGAGGGGCAGAGGAAGAGAGAGGGTATTAAGCAGGCTCCACACCCAGCACAGAGACTGAGGCAGGCCTCAGTCTCATAACCCTTAGATCATGACTTGAGCCAAAATCAAGAGTCAGACATTTAACTGACTAAACCACCCAGGCACACCTGTTTTGTTTTGTTTTTAGTTAAATAGAAAAAAATCTTCACTTCCACCTCTAACAACAACAACAAACTATAAAGAAATCTGTGGCTTTCTCCGAGGTTGTTGATTATTATTTCTTAGGAGTCTAAAGGTGAGAGAGGTTGTATTGTCGTTGGTATTCTTATTCATTACCTTCTATCATGTTTCAGGAAGGATTGCAGGTGGCTTATAATGATTCATGAAATAATGGACAAGCCTGTGCTAAAAGAGAGATTAAAGAATTAAAAACTGCAAAGATTAGGGGCAAAGTGATCAAATCAGGTGTTTGGTCAGCAGGCCCTCTGACGATGGAAATGAGAGAGACTGGAATGCCTTTTTTGTTTTCTCTGCCAAAGCCTCTTTCCCAGCAGCTGCAGAGGTAGAAGGTCCCAAACCCACTGAAGAGCTAGAGCTTCTAAAATCCAGTCATTAAAACCTCTCAGAAAAGCCAAACTATAGGGCTGCTTATCTTTGCAGCCCCGAGGGACAAGTTCAGGGAGCTGAGTCATGGAGGTGTGTGCTTGGGGAGCTGGGCAGCTCTACTGCAATGCAGTATGCCAGGTCATGTGCTGCCTGCTTCCTGTGGCTCAGGGCCTTCTGGCTGGCAAGCTCCTTTGGCAAGCATAGACCTGACCTGTTCTGGAGGAGGTGGCTTTGAAGTGATTTGTTAAGAACTGTCCTCAGGGAAAGGGCAAGTGAGACAAGGCACCTTTGCTCCCAGGATCTGGCCTTTGAATTGTAATCAGAAAGTGAAGGAAGAGAGCCTTTCTTTGACCTTGAGGTCCTCCTATCTTGAGTTACCAGGAACAGAACGTAAAGCAGAATTATCCTTGAAGTCAGCAGAACTGAGAAACTGGGGAGCAGGTGGGCAAATCTGGCTTTCCTTAAGGCAGCAGGGCTCCATTCCCCATGGGCCTGCCTCATGCCCTTGGGCACTCAAGCAAACTCAAGCATCCTTTTCAGTCTGTTTTGAAGGCATAGATTGTCTTAGGTAGAAGATGATCACAAGACTGGTCTGTGCCACTGCCAAGTGCTGGAGTGCCACTGGCCTATTTGCCATCTCTCAGAGCCCCCTAACACCATTCAAACTTCTAGTTGAAGGGATTTATTTTAAACATTTGGTATAAGACATCAGTGAAGCTGATACTCACAAAACCAGAATAGGAAATCACTGCGCTAAAACAAAAAGACTCCTATCACTGGCCTCAAGCAGACTTCTAAGAGATGTCTCACTGGCTGGCTTGTAGAAAAGGGTCTTTGCCGGCCCTGCTTACCCCAGCCAAGCAGTAGGGTGTGTATATTCCATACTGGAGAGTCCTGGCTGTAGCCTTGATGCACAGTGAGTATCCTTCGGGGTTGGTAAATGGAAATCCTCCCCCACCACCCTGTCCTGATGGCCTCTTTGGCCTTCCTTTTTTTTATTCTTTTTTTTTATTTTTTTTTAATTTTTATTTATTTATGATAGTCACAGAGAGAGAGAGAGAGAGGCAGAGACATAGGCAGGGGGAGAAGCAGGCTCCATGCACCGGGAGCCTGACGTGGGATTCAATCCCGGGTCTCCAGGATCGCGCCCTGGGCCAAAGGCAGGCGCTAAACCGCTGCACCACCCAGGAATCCCCTGGCCTTCCATTTTTATTGCTTGTTCCTCAAGCTAGAGCAGTGCTAAAACTGTTAACTCTCACATACGCATCTCAGGTGGAGGAAGCCTTGACCATCAAGAACACGGACATTGCCAAGGAGCTCTGCCTTCCCCCCGTGAAACTGCACTGCTCCAGTAAGTCTCTGCTCCAAAATGCCGACGAGCTTGCACAGTTGGGAGTAATTTTGTCATGGCATCAGCTGGCATTTGTGACAAAGTAATGGCGAGCCCGTTTTGGTTGTGGAGTTCATAATTTTTGGAATGGTTTAAGTCCCCAGGTCTCACAGCCATCTCAAGAGAGTCTTACAGGAAGGAGTGTGTGCTGGGCATCATGCCATGCTTATGGCATCACTTCTAAGACTCAGAAACGTTCTCTAGTCCACAGATAGTGTCATTACCCTTCCTTCTTACAGACAGGGAAGCAGGGCTTAGCTTAAAGTGCCTCAGTTACATGGCTTTTAAGTGGGAAAGCGAGGCCCTAAGCCCCAGTCTTTGATTCCAGAATCTGTGCTATTCCCACCCCATTGGAATCAAATTAGGACCAATGAAGGAGAAAATTCAGCTTCTGCCATAATCCTGTCTGGTGCGTGTAACATGTAACATGTTACTGTGTCCGGTCTGCATCTGTGTGTACGGGATGACTAAGCCCAGTTGTGCAACAGCCCCCTGTACACTGTTCTGAGAGAAAGCCCAGATGCCTAAAGACTTACACTTGGCTTTGCAGTTCAGTCTCTGTCTTAAATCTAAAGCTTTCTCATCTTCTCTCAACCTTCTAGGGGAAGGAGGGAATGAGAAACAGTAGCCTTACTTACTCATGGAGGTTTACTGACCAAATTAGTCAAAAACCAGCATTGAGCCAGGCCTCTTGCCAGCATAAGACTCATAGGGGAACTGAGTGCTGGGGCAGGGACATGCTAAAACAGTCGTCAGGAAGTCTGAGACGAGTTCTTTCCACCTGAGCTGGAATTTGAAGCACCCAGGAGCCAAGGCATAGCTTGTAAACATTTTCAGAAAACCCCCAGCTATTTCATTTGGCCTTCTTGGGTACTGCAACTGTCAGCTACTGCTCTCTGCCACTTGCTTGCTCTCTCTTGTCATTCCAACATTCTTAATTTCTGACCCCCCCCCCCCCCCCGCCCACAAAGCCTCATTTTTAATATTGACTCCAAAGCCAACGTTTTCAAACTTGGGATCACTAGAGAGTTGTTATATGGCAGATGCCTCCTATCAACGGGGGCATGGCCTAAGTTACGCCAGCTCACTCACCAGCATCCACTACACTTAGTCCTGACTTCATGTGAGCAGATGAGAACTAACATCTCTGGTGGCCCTCCGATACGTCAGAGGCTTTATTAAGTCCCACACTATCCCAGCAAGGAAAGAACGCCCCAGTGTGATAGGACAGAGGGGGATTCCAGGAGACTGAGGGACCAGTCTTGAATCCCAGGTATTTTAAACACCAGCCTTTCTCCGAAGCCACCAGGCAAGAGTAATCAGGCTTAGGAAACAGATGGCTGGCTCTCCTGGCTTGCCCCTGGCCTCCAGCCCTGCCCAGCACCGCTGCCCTCCAGCTTTTAAAGATGCGTTCCCAGACCTTCTATGTACAGTCTACACACTTAGGCTGTCTTTCCTTGTGCTCCTTCCAGTGCTGGCCGAAGATGCAATCAAGGCTGCCCTGGCTGATTACAAACTGAAACAAGAACCTAAGAAAGAAGAGGCAGAGAAGAAATGAGTGCTCAATGAAGTGTCCAGCAGTGTCTGACACCCGCCACGCGGTCACTGTAGGCATTCAGAAGCCCCTCACACTACAGTAAAACAGCTCTGAGACGCACAAAGCATTTGCTGGTCACATGGTGGCTCCAATGCAAGCAAAATACAGTTTATTCGTTCCAAGTCCTGTGCTTTCTTTCAGCCCACTTTATCGCCTTAATCCAGTTTGTGTATATTTTGAATTGTGTGCATGGCCTCAAAACTGAAATCAATCACGAAGTCTCAAGTGTGGTTAATCCACAAAGTGCGCAAATACCTAATCTCACCTGAATCTATCTTGAGGAAGATTACCAGTAGAAGGCCTTGGTATGATTATTTGATAGAACCAATTATTGTACATAAAACATTTACATATATAATATATATAATAAAGGAATGTAAGATCATGTTTTTCTCTGATAAGCCTTGTCTCTTGGATCCCTCGCTCAACCCAGGGTCCTGCCCAGGGCCCCTTGGGGCTCCCAGGTACTAACCCGTGATGACCTCTGCACCTTTCTGAGCAAACTGGACAGGAAAGACCATGGACAGATGGCTAGATGGGTGTCACATTTTATGAAACGGCGAAGGTGAAAGGAAAGAGCCATTTCTTTTCATTATGCTTTGCGGTTTGTAAATTGACAAATCAACATGAGTCCAGGAGATTCTTTTTATAATTTCACTGGCTTGTGAAATGCCGAAAGCTGAGAAAAACTGGCTTTGACAATCCCCTAAAGCTGCAGACCAAATACAGAGCAACTGGAGGGTGGGGTGAGGAGGGAGAACCTATGTCTGGGCGGCACCTGTCTGCCAGGTGGTGGCCTTGTCACTTTGCCTTAGAGGTGTGGAGCTGGTGGCTGCAGCCTCCAGGCTGGGATGCCAAGCCAGAGCCATGGCTAGTACCGTGGTAGTGGTTGGACTGCCCTCTGGTGCTGTGGGATTTGCAGGTCCTTACATCTTCTACAAGCCATGAAGCATGTGGAGCCTCAGACAAAACAAGCTTTTCAGAGTCTACCAAAATCTGCCTTCAATGGTGGCTACTACAGAGGTGACTTAGAACCCAAAATGACTAAACGGGAAGAAGCATTAACACAGGCATAAGCCACTAAAGGTGAAAGAAGAGCTGCCCATCTATGCATGACGCTTTTAAAATCACCCAGATGGGGGGATCTCTGTAGATAGCAGCCAGAATGAATGAAGCTGAAGATTTTCTAAAAGGTGAAACGAAAGAAATGAATATATGGTGAATTTTAAGTTCTTAGGAGTTTATGTATAGAGGCACCAATTTTTTATAATAAAATGCCTCAGTATGGGGAGAGAGAGAAAGCAGGAGCAGGGGTGGGAGGAAAGAAGCAGACTGCTGAGCAGGGAGCCCAATGTGGGGCTTGATCCAGGATGCCAAGATCACCCGAGCTGTAGGCAGACACAACTGACTGAGCTACCCAGTTGCCCCTCAGCTACAAATTTTAAAAATGATTTAGCACAAGCTACATCAAAAACTTGGGTATGTTTCTTTGTATCTGAGGATTTTAAGTCAGATTAAAGAATATTTTTGGAGGCTAATAATTGTGGATACAATTTGAATAGAAACGTATTTTACTCATTTAACAAACTGAGTAATACCTATTTTGCAGCAAAGTGAACATGCCCATCTGTTCTCAAGGGGCCCCCAATCTAGTGGGAGAGTGACAAACGTAATTAAAATCTAATGTGATTAATACTGTGATGGAATTAGCACAGGTCCTTGTTCTCTCATCGGGAGAAAAGGCTGTCCAAGTTTCAGAGAACTGACCCAGCAGCTTGGAACCTTGAATTTAAAAGTGAATTTAGCCACAACTTTGACCCAAGGTGTGTGTATGTGTATATACATACATACATACACCTAGATCAACTTCTTAGGTTATATGTATCACTGACAGAATTCAGATTTCATACATTAAAGGCTGTAAGAGTATGATTTTAAAAACAACACCTGGAGGATGAATTGAAAATGGAGATTTCTAGACCCAACGTTTGGCTTTAGGTTCCTGCCTGTGACTTCTGATGGCCTCCAACATGGTTCTGGGTGGTGGAGGAGCCAGGTCACAGGGAAGACACTGCTTTTGTCCATTCTCTGTCCTGCTGCACGCAGGTGTGATAGTCAAGTAGTTCATTGAGAACTGTCGCATGTACAGCGACCTGAGGCTTAAAAAAATCTCCATCCCCCCCAGCATGAATAACATCCTGCCTGCCATCCCTTCTGACCCTCTTCTGCACCCACCCCTAAGGTTGTGTCTTTCATTCCGAGGTACCCACAGTCCTGCATCAGCCAAAATCCCACTAAAGGAGGCCCAATTTTCTAGCAAAAACATGAACTTAAAGTACCAGCTAACCAGGGCATCTGGATGGCTCAGGTCATGGTCCTGAGATTGAGTCCCACATTGGGCTCCCTGCAGGGAGCCTGTTTCTTCCTCTGCCTATGTCTTATGAATAAATAAAATCTTTTATAAATAAAGTACCAGCTAACCATCTCAAATTTTCAACTTTTCAAAAGTAGAATAGTTGTTTTTTCCAATGGTGGTTTTTTCGTTCAGGCATGGGCTAGCTATCTCTTCTCTTTTGTTTAAAAACAGAAAAGAAGAAAAAAAAAAAAAAAAAAACAAGAAGACCTCTGAGTCCTGAAGAAGGGCACAGAACTTCAAAGGCCATTCCCTCCACAGCCTGTGGAGAGGGCCACAGAGCAAGGCCTTTATAAGAATCTCAAATTAGGGCCGCCGGGAGGAGCCATGTCAAATTGTCCTGTGTGGTGCATTCTACTATTTAATTCACAATCCCTCTAGGCTAAGCTGGTCTTGTTCCCTTCTTCATTATATGTGGCAACACTGCAATTCCCCACCGCTTTTCTTTGTAATTTAAAAAATGAGACCTTTCTGTCCCAGTTTGCATCCTCTGAGAGTTGAACCAGAATTCTACACATCACAGGCCGCGCACAAACAACTTGGGCAATGTTACCAGAACAGCCCAAACCTCAAAATAGGTGGTTGTGCAGCTCAAAGAAATGAATTTTTTTGGACTTATAGTCAAGACCGCCTCCCCCCTTTGCCCAGACAAATCTAGTTTTCACCACACGAGGGCATTGCGTACTCCTCAATGAGCCTAAAGCTAGGTCTGAGCACCCCTGAGTAAAACTTCCCCTCCCCCAGGGAGATGGGGACACAGAAGTTACCAGTGTATCTGGCATCCATGCCCTATACCAACCCCTTACATGGGTAATCTGTTCCTTCTCATTGACAACCCTCTAAGGGGCAAATTATTTAAACGGACTCAAGCCAAAGCCCATGCTTCTTCCTGGCTTCCTTCTTACAGGACACACCAAAGGTTCCGACTGACCACGCATCAGAGGCTCCCCAGGGCCTTCAGCCCTCACACAAAGAAGATAAACCAACACAGGATATGCCCCAATCCATTTATCTGGCCACCTCGCCACCAAGCACTATGGCCCTTAGCTAGCTGTGCGTCAGAGTCATCTGGGAACCCGGTTTAACCCCGATGCCCCCATTAAATCTGACGTCCTGGAGGTGGAGTGTGGGCGCTGGTATGCTTTTAAGGCTCCCCAGGAGTTTCCAGTGTATACTCTGCAAATCAATTTGCTACAATTATTTCAGTGGATGCTCACAGTCCTGTGAGGAGTTGTCACTTCCCATCTCCAAAAGACCTCCTGAGTCCCTTCCACTCTGCCGCTCAGTGTCTGCCTCCATCTAGAACTTCATTGCCTCTCCACTGGTCTCCCTGCCTCCAGCCTCGCTGCTGGGATTGACTTTGCACATGACTGCCAGGGGGTCTTCCTAAATCAAAGTGACCCTGTCCATGGCTCCCTGGTGAGCTTTACACAAATTCAAAACTTCCTACCACATTGATGGATTTGCTCCAGGATGCCGAATCTTACCATTAGGCCTTTCTCTTGCTGTTTCTTCTGCCAGGAATGCCCTTGCCAGATGTCTTCTCTTAACCTCCGTTCAGCCTGGGAGCTTCATCTCCGGCATTACCTCCTCTGAGAAGCCTTCCAGGTTGTCCCAGGCTGAGCTAGGTGCCATTCTCTGTTCCCACAATCCCCTATACTTCTTAATCACATGTGCCAGGGACAGCATTGTAATTTGCTGTTCTCTTGTCTTTCCATATCATGATACAGACACTGAGTCTTTTTTTTTTTCAATTTTAAATAGGTAGCATGCCTCAAGAAAAAAATTCAAACAGCCTGAAACGAAAGAGTGCTACATAAATTTCCTTGCCATCCCTAATCTTTCAGCCTCCTTCCCCAGAGGCAATCTCTGATACTCGTTTCTTAGATATCCTTCCAGAAATTCTCTCTGCAAATCAAAGTATACATGTGTTTAAATAGACTGTCCTCATTTCTTTTTTTACACAGGTGGTAACATGCTATACATATTTCCGCCATGTTTATTTTCCTCTTGACCATATTTCTGAAGACCATTCCCTATCTGTTCCTATAGACTTGCCACATTCTAAACAGCTGCACAGCATTCCATGTTTGAAGGTCCATAGTTTAGTTTTCTGTTGATGATTGTGTAATTATTTTCATAGCAATGTCCCAATTAGGGGACCCAGCATCTGGTATAGTTCTTAATCTACTAGAGGACTCCCTGAATGCTAATTGAGTGGATGCATGCATGCATGCATGCATGGATGGATGGATTGGGTGGGTGGATGGATGGATGGATGGATGGATGGATGGATGGATGGATGGATGGATTGGTGGGTGGGTGGGTGGGTCGATAGGTGAATGGATGGATGGATTCATGGGTAAGTAGATGGATGGGTGGGTTAGTGGATGAATAGGTCAATGGATGCGTGGATGGATAGAAGAATGTGTGAGTGGTTGGGTGAGTGGATAGATGGATGGATGAATGGATAGATACGGTAGGGATCTATCAATGGATAGATGGGTAGGTGGATTAATGGGTAAATGGATACATAGATGGATAGTGGTGGATGGATGGAGAGATGGATGGATGGAGAAACAGGATCAGAATGGTTAAATGACTTGCCCCAGATGACACAGCTAGGAAGCAGTAGGTGAGCACTCCAATAATGTCCCCTATCCCCCTCTCACTCCTTTCAAAGCACCACACCACAGCAATGACCATGTCTCTAATTTAACCTTTTCTAGATGCTATTCTTGGATTTGGGCCACTTGGGACCACATCAGAATGCACAGTTTTAGAACCTCACATTAAGCATGTCCTGTCAAAACTTGCTGTCTCTATCTTGGAGTCTTCTTTAAAAGCCAAGCAAATGAGAGGTGCCTCTTGATAACTGAGGCTCCTTCAACTTGAGGCAGGAGTGCAGACTCTGTGTCTATCCTCATGGCAGGAAAGAATACTTCTAGGTCCCACTGAGTCTTGGTAGAGTGAGGAAGACCCTACAGGCAAGCTCCAACCCCAAGCAGGAGATAGATGTGGAGTGCATTCCTCATCCATGGCTCTTTCTGGCCTATCTCCTTGCTTTCTCCCCGCTCCAAGGTGACATCAGCCAACCCTCAAAAAGCCACCTCCCCAGAGAATGTGGTCCCCACACAGGGAGGCAGCAGCAGGGCAAAGTTGAGTGAGCTGGGAATGCTGGAATCAGACAGGGTGGGTTCAAATGCCGGCTGTCCATGCATGACCCTGAACAAGAGACTCCAAACATCCCAAGCCTCGGCTTACTCATCTGCAAAATGGGAATGATAATATCATAACCTGCCCAGTCAAACTGACAGGACCATTATATGGGACAATGCAGTAAAGTGCATGATACATAGAGCTCATCATTGTCACGGCGTCTGTTAGGATCACACACAATAGTTCAGCCCTGACTACATACCAGGCACAGTTGCCCGGTGTTGTTACAGAGGAGCTCACTGACTCCCCGCAGGAAGCCTAACATGCTATTATTATCCCATTTTATAGATGAAGAAACTAAAAGGTAAAATGGCATGTCCAAGATCACACAGCTAGAAAGTAACAGGCGAGATTGGAGCCCACGGCTGTCTGAGCCGGAGTCCCGGCACTCTGCTTGCTACTACTCGACTCCATTCTCTCTACTGCCCTGATTACTATCAGCATCGGTATTATCACGGCTATTATGGATAGTAACTGTTGTTACTCTTACTCCTACTGTTTGCTGCTACTACTACTGTTACTCTTTTTAAAATACTAGAACCTCAAGACTTCCAACCTATGGTATCTTTGCCCTGAGACCAGCCCTCACAGTAAGGCCTAGTCTGGCTGCCCCAGCGCAGGACACACACAGATGTGACTTCTGTCACACACGGCTTGTTGGGCAAGCTCCTTTCACAGTGCTTGGCCAACCACAGGCATGGCTCTCCCCCAGATCCAGCCTCAGATACCACCACTACCCTCCCCGCCCAGCTATCTTTGGAAAGCTCTAGGTCCTGCCCTCACCTCAGAGAAGCCCAGGTCCCAGAATAACTCCAAAAGGCCCCTACAGTGAGGACAACTATTACTGCCCTAGAGCTGCTGGTGCCAAAGAAGTTCCAGGGGCCTCCCATCCTGCCCCTGGTACCTCAAGCCAATGGGTCACAGGAAGCCCCAATGGGGACACTGGGCTAGACCCCCCTTGGCCCAAATGCCTCCCCACCATATGTAGCCCTATGTCACTGGCCCCTTTGAATATGACCACAGGGCCTTAGGGAGCAACCCTGGATGCGGACCTGGGGGCTTGGGTTCTGATCCCAGCTCTGCCATGATCTCTGCATGTGACCTTAAGTGGGTACCGAACCTTTCTGAGCCTTGATTTCCCTTCCTGAAAAATCAGCAGAAAACCAGCTCCTAAGTCATAGGATTATTGTGAGGATTGAATGAATTATGACATGTCAAGTGAAACACAGAACCAGGCATGCAGTAAGAGCTCAATAAATGTTAACTGTCATCACCCTTACCATCACCCTGCCCACCATCAGCAGCAGCACCACCATCATCCTCTTTACCATCACCACCATGCCCATCATCATCACCATGATCCCCATCATCATTACCACCATCATTGTCACCCCCATCATCACCACCATAAGCACCATTACCACCCTCCCTATCATCATCCTTACCATCACCACCACCACCATCAGCAGTATCACTCCCATCATCACCATCATCATCATCACCATAATCCTCATCATCATCACCATCATCATTGTCATCCCCATCATCATCATTATTAATACCATCACCACCATGAGCAGCACCGTCACCAAATTCAGCAGCAGCAACAGCACTGTCACCATCATGATCATCACCATCATCACTGTCCCCATTATCACTGCTATTAACTAAATCGTGTTTCCCCCCAATCCATACAGTGAAACCCTAACCTACAACATGACTATCTGAAGATCAGGTCTCTAGGAGGGAATTATGGTTAGATGAGGTCGTAAGGGTGGAGCCTTACAATAAAGATCCCTCTGCATGGTCTCTGAGGAAAGACCATGTGAGGACAAAGCGGCCATCTACAGGCCAAGAAGAAAGCCCTCACCAGAAACTGATCCCTGTCCAAACCTTGACCTTAAACTTTCCAGCCTCCAAAACTATCAGAAAGTAAATTTCCATTGCTTAAGCCATGTGGTCTGGGGTATTTCGCTCTGGCAGTGCAAGCAGATGGATACATCTACCATCACCACCACCACCATCATCACCATCACTGTTACAGGTCAGATTCCCCAGGAAGCTGACTCTGAGATGGAACTTAGCATGAAGGGTATTTATTTGGGAGTAGTCCTGGTATCAACACCTGTGGAAGGGTGGTAAGAAATCAGGATTGGGCAGAGAAAAGAGATAGGCAGCAGTGTACCCCTGACAAAAGTGCCCGTCGATCCCACGGGAGCTCTAAATCTGAGAGCCCCTCAGAGTTGTCCTGCATCCAGGCCCCTGTCACTTACAATCTCTAGAACGTACCACAATATTGAGTTCAGGACTTCATCTTCCCACTCATTTTCCAAAGGAGATGTGCAAAGTACAAGAAGAGGAGCCAAGGGCTTACCACCAATGAATAAATCATTAATGGTGGAATTCCAGGCATCTGTTGGGTTTACTATCTCGGGGCAAAGGAGCTTTGTGGGAGCTTCTCACACTGTCCCACTTGCCTTGCTGCCTCAGAGTCCTGTTCACTTTCCCACAACAGCCGGGCCCCTGGGACCATCTCCCTTTGAGTGGGTACGCATCCATTTTAACCCCAAAGGCTTGGGACAGCTTGGCCCTGCTTCTTGGCAAGCCTTCTTGGGCGGTCGCTGGGATCTGTCTCCTCTTGACCTTTCCCACTCTTTTTTCTAAGGAGCTGAACCAAAGGACGATCTGCTCGTGCAAGCGAGTCCTTTTCTGGCCAAGCTGATGGAGCTGAGGGCCTCAGGGAGAGAGCCTGGGTCAGGGTCGCTTGTGTTGCATGGCCACGGACAAGTGTGGCCTCTCTCATTTAGAAAATCTTCAAGGGGCTGTTACAAGGCAAAATGAGGTCACATGATCATCCACAGGACAGGCCCTTAGCAGGCACCACAGGGCAGAAGGAAAAGTCAGGATTTATGCTAAGCAACAGCTTCCTGAACCTCTTTGGCCCCTCAGGCCTTACCTGCCTACTTATTGCTCCACTCACCCCATTCCACCTCCAGTGGCCTCCTTGCCATCCCTCAGACTCCCCAAGCTCATTCCCATCTTAGGGCCTTTGCACTTGCTGGCCCCTCTGCCCAGAGCCCCCTTCCCCAGAGCTTCCCAAGGCTGCCTCCTCCATTGGGGTCCTACCTCACCCCATCCCCCAGGGTTATGGTAGAAACCCATACCTACTCACTAGCTCATCACCCTCGTCCATTTTCTCCACTGTATACAGCCTCACCTTGCTCAGAGAGGGTATGTCTGAGGATTCAACACTCAATCTCCAATGCCTAGAACAGACTGTGTACAATACGGGAGGCCCTCCCAAAGGCTCGTTCTGGCCACGGGTCCTAAGAAAGCTCGAGGCAAAAGAGACCTGTTCTTACTCCCTGGGCAAATCTTTCTCCCACTCTGTATTTGCAGTTTCTCTGCAAAATGAGGGGATTGGACCCAATGACTCCATATTCCCTTCCAGCTCAAACAAAAAGATTCCACAAACTTGGACAACTTCTCATTTTAGCCAATAACCAACTCATGCCAGAACATGATTCATCTCTGCCGATTTCGCCTAGCAACCAGCCCTTCCCCCCACACCCGGAATCAACCCCCCCCAAAGAAAAATTTTTCCCCCACCACACACTTGGCCCGCCTTCCCCCACCCCTCCGCTGGCATCCTGGAGAGGAATGCAAGGCTTCGAGGTCCCCCGCCCCCCCCACCCTGTCTGTCTGCCACCAACATTTTAACGCAACCTCAGAATGTCTCGGGCTATGTCTGGAACAAGCTGAGGAGAGCTGTTCCCCCTCGGGATTAGTACAGGAAACAGCAGCAGAAGTCAGGCAGGCAGAAAGCGCTGACCCAGCACCGGGAGATCATTTCTATTCCGATGCCTCACCCTCCTCAGGCCTTGAACAGCGTCTGCGTTTCAGGGAGGAAGAAAGGAGAGGCCGGGAAAGTGAACAAGGCAGCGGGAAGGCTGCACTCCCGAGACAAAGCCAGCCCATTCGGATGGCCCGAGGGCCGTTTGCCCCCAGGTCCCCACCCCGAGAAAAGGGACTGGTCTCATCTTAGGAGATACTGGAAAGCATTTAATAAACTTCAATACCCGTTCGTGACACAAAATCTTGGCAATCTAAGAATAGAAAGGAATTTCCTCAACTTGAAAAAGGATATTTACCAGAAAACTAATAGCAAGTGATTTGTCCACTGGGAAACTTTGGAAGTATTACCATTAAGATCAGGCACAAGGCAAGGACGTCCACCGCCGCCGCCACCACCACCACCATCACTGCCATCACCTATACCTCCTTAACCACCACTCCACCATCA
Source organism: Canis lupus dingo (assembly GCF_003254725.2). NCBI lineage: Eukaryota > Metazoa > Chordata > Mammalia > Carnivora > Canidae > Canis > Canis lupus. The sequence goes on along the minus strand of NC_064268.1, from coordinate 18,571,669 downwards.
CCTCCACCATCTCACTATTACCTCCACCATCATAACCATCACCACCACCACCTCCACCATCATCACCATCACCTCCACTGCCTCCACCACACGACCACCTCCACCATCATCAACATCACCTCCACTATCACCACCACCTCTACCATCACCTCCACCATCACCACCATCACCATCACCTCCACCTCCTCCACCACCACTTCCACCACCTCTACCACCACCATCTCCACCATCACCACCACCTCCTCTACCACATCCCCAACTCTACCAACACTCCACCTCCATCTCTTCTTCTACTATCACTCCACCACCTCTGCCACTATTCCTACCTCTACCTCTACCTCTACCATCATGACCACCTCCATCACCATCACCTCCGCCAGTCAATATTGACAGTCAGGGGGCCTGGGTTCAAGACCTGCCTGCCTCGGCCATTGCCTTTTGGATAACTTTGAGTCTCATTTTCCACCTTTGTAGCTTGAGTGGTAGGACTGTGCCAACTGTTTGCAAACCACACTCCACTGAGGGCCAGGGGCTCCTGCAGGGGAGCACAGGGAGACAAATAGGTGCCTTCAGAGTAGCCCATCCCCCTTCCAAAATGTAGCTCTTTTTTCATGCAACTTACGTTAGGATTCCTGGTGAGAGTTAATTAGAACAAAGGATTCTGTGGCTCAAAAGAGTTGAAAATCAGTGGATACACAATCAATACAAGCAGAGACTAAGGATAGAAACAAGTAATTCATGGGAGAAGTACTCTGTAAGGAGAGAGTTCCCTTTCTCACCAGTATTCAGACAGCCCTACCTAACCCACCAATGGGATACCACTTCTCACCTATTGGATGGGAAAAAGCCTGAATGCCAGCAGTGTCGTCAAGGATGTAGAGAAATGGGGGGTCCTTCTAGACCAAGATGGGAATGGAAACTGGTGCCGCATCTTGGACAAGTCATTTGGCAGCATCTGTGAGCAGGCTATGCATGTTCCTTTGACCTGGCGATCCCACCAGAAGGACCTACAGGCAGGGGCACTCCCTGGGTCTGCAAAGACAGGCACCTGGAGGACGCCCTTGGAAATGTGTGAGGACACAGGGCCACCCAGCTCTGCCATCTGTGACCTCCCTTCACGAGCTCACCCAGGGCCTGCTGCAGCCTCTGTACCTACCCAGGGGAATCCCGAACTGGCTCCATTCTGGGGACACCTGAAGCCCGGGTGACCGGAAGTCCTCACCTCAGTCACACACCTGACTTGTGTGTATAAGTCCATCACGCCAGGGCTGCTCCCTGGAGCTCAGAGCCCTTTCCATTCTCATAAGGTAGACCACAAGGAGGTTGAGCTCCCAGGGCAGACCTAGGATCTGAGCCCTCTCCCCCACGTGCCGGCTGTGTAACCTTGGACAAGTCACCTCACCTCCATCAACAATTCGCCAGAGCAGGGATGGTTTCCTCGCCAGCTAAATGAAGTTGATCAAACCAACTCTGTAGTGATTTTTCAGGTGAAACCATTTACGTGAAAAGCAAATTGGGAAATACTATGTCAGTATTGACCACCCCTCATGTTGCAGCACCCCCCCAACAGCCAATTCTCTCTGAATATCCCCTCACTGGGCAGGAGCACCATCATTACCACTGCCACACTGATGGGCACAGAGACAGCTTCCCTTCTTCCACCTGTAAACAACACTGGCATGAACATCCTCATAGGTCCATGTGTAGGCCAGCCCTGGAAAAGAATTTCTGGGGCAAAGGGCAGGGACATTTACAACAATGGTCAATGTGGCCATCTGACCCCTCCGAGAGGGCCATTCATCTTCCCTCTGCTCTGCTGAAAACCAGACCATGTGAAGATCAAATCTGAACAAAGACAAGATGTTCCTGTCTTATGAGAGGTCATGGGAAAAAAACAAAAGTATTTCTAACTGGCTCCCCAATAGCTGGCCCCGTCCCTCCAGCCAGAGCTCTGCTGCAGGCCGGACTGTGGGGAAACTGGCCCTCAGGCCCGGCCTGTTCGACTTAGGTGCGCTAGAAGGAAGGACTTCCTAATAGGGAGGCATTTGCAGATGCTGGAGAGGACAGAATTTGCGGGAAGGATTCCTCTAGGGGTCTCTTAAGGGGAGAGAGGGGTAGTTTGAGTTCTCTGGGGAGGATTGGGAAGTGGCAGTGGAAGAAGCCAGATTCTCCCAAGACCTTCATGTCCAAGAATTGAGTGGCTCTTTGTACTTAGGGTAAATGGCATCCCGCAGTGCTTTCCCCAGGTGCTGACCATAACACCTCACACAGGAACAGTTTGGAACCCACCAGCTGGCTAAAATCCAGAGCAAGCCTCCTTCTTCCCTTTGCCAGAGACTCAGCTGAGGCCCAGGGAGGGCAAGTGACTTGCCCCCGCAGCACAGCCCGGGAGAGGGTAGAGCTGGACCCCCTCCCCCACCCCCACCCGGGGGCACGGACCCAGAGCCGGTGCCTGCCCAGGGCCTCCCACCTGCAAGTTCACGTCTCCGGGGAGCCCAAGGGCTGTGGGCCGGTCCTCCAGACCCGGTGGACTCGGAATCCCCGCACATGCCGCATCCTGGGTAGGACCAAGGGCCCCAGGCTGCCAAGGGCCGGCTGCTCCTTCACCTGCCACGTGACCTCGGGGTGATGCCAGGGGCTCAGACACCTGCTCCACCAGCGAGTGGGAGCGCCGCACCTGCGCGCATGCGCCGTGTGTGAGCCCGCAGGGCCCGGCCCCGCCGGCGTGGGGCTGTGGTCAGAGCCCCCTGCGCCACCTTTCTGCCCGCAGACCACGGGCGCCCCGGCCCCCGGCCCCTGTGACGACACCTGCTGCCCCAGCTGAGCTGCAGGGCCACGCGGAAGTGTGGGCGCCTTGGGCTTGGGCCTCTGCTCTAACCCTGTTGTCCTGCATTCGTTCGTTCATTCATTCATTCATTCACTCATTCATTCATTCAGGGGCAGGATTGCAGGCCTTTTCAGAGCACCGGCCATGGGCTCCAAAGCCTCAGGAGATTCAAAGCCCAGCTCAGGCACCTTCTGGCTGTGTGGCCTTGAGCAAGTCACTTCACCTCTCTGAACTTCCATGTCTTCCTCTGTAAAAGGTGCATAATATCTGGGCCTCCCTCAGCTCTGTGAGGACCCAGTGTATAGAAAGTGCTTAGTGCTGTGCCTGCCACACGGTGGGTACTCAAGTGATGGAAACTGGATGTGATAGTGGGATATAAACACTGACCAAGGACAGACGTAGGAGATGGGGGTAGAGGGGGGTTTTTCAGGGAACCTCGTCTCAACCCTCCCTAGGGTGGGTGTAAGGGAGATGTCCTACCTCCAATGTCACCCTTCCTCTCTGCTCCTCATTCAGGGAGCAACTCAAAGGGACCTCAGGACTCCTTGCTCAGCATTCACTGAGTACCTACTGGGTACCCAACTCCATACTGGGCTCTGACCCGCAGTGCTGGGCAGGGAAGCCACAGAATCTCAGAGATCAGAATGGCCCGCAGGATCCTCTCCGTAGCTTCCTGGCAGCAGGAGTGACAAAGATCGTCAGGAGAGTCTAGAGAAATGGAGCCCTTTCTCTACCCTGGACCCCGGGCCATGGGCTCGAGGAGCACCTTCTCATCTGAGTCTCACAACTGGGCAGGACTCGTGCTTTCACAGGGAAGGGGTTGAGGCCCCCAAAGCAGGGAGAAGCTGCCCAAGGTCATGCAGCCTGGAAGTGGAATCCCAACTCGGATTTGAATCCAAATCTTTTGGAATGCGGATACCTTCTGTCCTTCCCCTACACTGCCTGAAGGAGTCTCCCGCTCAGAGTCAGTGCTGATAAGTGGCTTGTTTTGTTTCATTTTGTTTTTTAATTTGTTTTTATTGACGTTTGATTTGCCAGCATATAGTATAACACCCAGTGTTTGGCTTGTTTTGTAGATGGGAACCCAACAAAGAAGGGAGGGAAGATATTCCAGGTCACCTGGCAACTAATCCAGCTGGGCCACCCTCCCCCCACCCATCTCCCCTCCTCCCACCTTTCCAACTCCCCAGAAATAGCCCTGGCACCCACCCCAGATGAGCCCAAGTCTCTGGGCTCCCCGACCCACGTTGTCAGCCACGTCTCCAGCTACACTCGCTCAGACAATGTCTAAGCCCTAACTGGGGTCACCACACCTCAGAGGGAACAGCTGCCACATGACCCCTGGCCCCCATCAGGCGCCAAACCCCTGCAGAGGGGCATACAGGGTTGGGGGGGTCTTTGCCCAAAGGGTAGCATGAGCCTGTCTCTTCTCTCTAGTCACACCCTTCGCCCCCTCCGTGGAGTTCACGGGACTTTCCTAGATACTGGCATTGTTCTGCTTTTACCAACATTTCCCGGCCCGTCTGCCCTGACCCACCCCAAGAAAACTCTAAAACAACTCTAAAGTTTCAAGTATCTAAGTAAGAATCACTGATCTTAGGATTCTGAAGCTCCTATTACTTAGATCTGGAAGGAAGAGGTAACTCTCGACACAGCTAGACACTTGGAGACAGAAGTTTCCCCCTTTGCACACAGTACGTCACAGTTTACAGCTAACAGAAGCTCACGTTTATTGAACACCCATGGGGGGCCTCTTCTAAACACTGGAAGTGAATGAACTCAACTTCCACCACCTCTCCGAGGCAGGGACCACCATTATTCCCACCTCACAGAAGCAGAAACTCAGGCCCAGGGAGGTTAAGTGACTTGCCTGAGGTCACACTGCCGGGTGGTAGCAGAGTTGAGATTCCAACCCAGGTCATGTGAAGCCTGTACCCCGCGCTCCACTGTGGACCGCGCTCCACTGTCCTACACATTGAGAAGTGCATTCACAGCATTCTGGGGAGCAGGGGGGAGACAGGACAGGGGCTGTGGTCCCAGGGCTTTATAAGTGAAGAGCCTGTAGTTCAAAGTTAGGTAAGCTGACTGCCCAAAGTCACGCAGCTAGAAGGAGCCTAACTAGGTCTCCTGGTTCCTTATTTCCGTATCCCTCTGCCTCTCTCCTCTCCTAGCTGTCCCCAAGCCTCCATGCCTGTACAATCCCAGTCTATCTTTTCCCCTCCAGGCCCCCTAGAGGAGTCTTGTTTCCCAAACCCTAAGGCAGAGGCTACAGGTGGCCACCCATAGACCTGGACCCTCCAGTCTTCCAAGACACCCCCAGGTGTCCCTGCAGGGTCCCCGCAGGTGCCAGGATGCCCGTGCTGGGCACTGCAGAGGCCTCTGGCATCAGGGACCCTGGCAAGAGTGGATTTACGAGCAGGACTATTTTATACTTTGCAGCTGCCGCCATAAACCTTGAACCCATTTGGGGAGAGGGGAGCAGCTGCAGGGGATCCCCCACCCCGGGCCCTGGAGCCAGTGCCAAATCCTTCCTGCTATTTCTGAGCAGCCGGAGGAATCCTGAAATTAAAACCACTCAAAAAAATGACAAATCCCTGTCCCACTCCACATTGGCCTGCTTCTTCCCCAGCATCAGGTGAAGGGCCAGTGATGAAGCAGAGCAGAGCAGAGCTAGACACAGCACAGGACCGCCCACCAAAGACCCCAGATTCCTGGTCAGTTCTGCAGGGTCCTAGCCCCTGTCTGGTCCTCAGATGTCCGCGTATGAGGTGGGGTACTGGTCTAGATCAGGATTTCTGAGACCCTCCAAGCTTCAGAAGTTCACTACAGTAGCTTAGCTCAAACATTCCTACCCTAAGTTTCAGTGTTTCAACTGCTGGCTGTGTGACCTTGGGCAAATTACCCGACCTCTCTGAGTCTATTGTTTTCATCTGTCAAATGGGGAGAAATAACAACCGTCTCATTAAGAAAGCTGTAAGGGGGATCCCTGGGTGGTTCAGTGGTTTAGCACCTGCCTTCAGCCTAGGGCATGATCCTGGAGTCCCTGGATCAAGTCCCACATGGAGCCTGCTTCTCCCTCTGCCCGTGTCTCTGCCTCTCTCTCTCTCTCTCTCTCTAATAAATAAATAAAATCTTAAAAAAAAAAAAAGAAAACTGTAAGGAAGAAATAAACTAACATCAGGAGTTCACAGCAGCTTTCTTTGTAATAGCCAAAAGCTGGAAAACCACCCAAACGTCCATCAGCAGGTGAATGAATTAACAAATTGTAGTGTATCCACACAAGGGAATACTACTCAGCAGTAAAAAGTGGTGAAATATTAATACATACAATAGCCTGAATAAATCTCACAATATTTATGCTGCATGCAAGAAGCCAGATAAAAAGAGCACACAAATGGTTCCATTTATAAAAAATTCCAGAAAATAAAAATGAGTCATAGTGACAGAGAGAGTAGATCAATAGTGGTCTAAGGATTGAGGTGGGGAGGAACAACAATCAGCAGAGATTACAAAGGGGTACGAAGAAACAATCAGAGGTGACAGATGTGTCCATTATCTTGACTGTGTGAATGGCTTTATGAGTATACACGTATGTCAAATTATCAAATTGCACATTTTAACTGTGTGATTTTATGATGTGTCAATTATACCTCAACAAAGCTGTAAAAACTAATATCAGAGGATGCCCGGGCAGCTCAGTGGTTGAGCATCTGCCTTTGGCTCAGGTTGTGATCCCAGGGTCCTGGGATCGGGTCTTGCATTGGGCTCCGCAGCCGTGTCTATGGGTGCCCTGCTTCTCCCTCTGCCTATGTCTCTGCCTCTCTCTCTCTCTGTGTCTCTCATGAATAAATAAATAAAATCTTTAAAAAAAGAACTAGTATTAGTAAAGCGCCAGACACATATAATAGCACATATATTTATGGCGGCCATTCCTGTTATTAATCACTATGGTTCCATCTAGATGATTCTTTGATTCATTTTCTGTCTCCTCCACTCACATATAGCCTCAGATCTGTTGTGCTAATGGTGTGTCCTCAATCCCTGGCACACAGTAGGTGCTCATTAAAGAGTCTGAGGTTGGAAAACAGAGTCCATGACCGTGGCAGTTGCTCCTTGGCCACCTTGGAACCCAGAGAGCTGATTAATGGCAACTGGGACAGACTCAGTGGTTCCGGGACTCTGCATGCACTGGGCAGTCACAGTCAACCCCCCGAGGGGGAGAGTAGGGTTAAAACAAGGAAGCAGGACCCACGATGAAATGCAACGGACACCCCGACATCAGTAGAAGGGCTCAGCAGTAGAAGGGTTCATCAGTAGAAGAACCACAAACAGGTTCTTAAAATGGAGCAGGAGGCTCAGTGCTGAAGGGCCTGGCTCGAGGAGTCAGACAGGCCTGGGTTCAAATCCCAGCTACGCCCATCTGTGTGACATTGGGCAAGCCTCTGCACCCTCTGTTTCCATATCTATAAAATGGGGGGTCATGATATTGCTCATCTCTCTGTGGGGAGTGTGGTGAGGGTTAAATGGATGTGCTGGCACAGAGGGCTTCCCTCAGCCTTATACACATGCACGCATGTGCATACACAGAGCACCTACTGTGTACCGGGCCACCCTGCCCAGTTCTGGGGACACTGTGGTGGACAGACCCACAGGCAGTGACAATTGCCCAGCTCTACCCTCAGACACTCTGATTTAATTGGTCTGGGTGAGCGGGGGCACGCCTCGCTGACTCAGTCGGTAGAGCACACGAATCTTGATCCTCAAGGTCGTCAGTTCAGGCCCATAGAGATGATTTTAATTATTTTATTATTTTTTATTATTTTAATTAAATAATTACCTAATTAATTAATGATCTGGGTGGAGCCCAGGAGTTATGATATTAAAAAGTTCTCATATAATCCCAACGTGCAGGTTGTGACCCTTACCAGGCAGGGTAAGATCATCTCCCTTTACACACATGGAAACAAAAGGGGTACGAAGAAACAATCAGGGGGGACAGATATGTCCATTGTCTTGACTGTGTGAATGGCCCAGAGAAGTGAGGCCACTTGCCCAAGGCCACACAGCTAAGGAAGGGTGGAGCTGGCATTGACCCCGGCAGTGTCCCCAGGGCTCAAACCACCTAATGACCCCAAGAGGGTTAAAGACGCTGAGCCTGGTACAGAGCTCCCAGGAGGCAGTGACTTCTGCCCATGCTCTTGCTTGGGACATGAGCCAGAGAATGCCCGGCCCCCCCCAGGGTGAGGCCGGGGTGATCCGAGAAAGTCAGGGCACCTGGAAGAGGCCCCTCCGGCCCCCCGCTGGCCCCCGCCACACCTCCCCAGAAGCCCCCACTTCCGCACGGAGTGGGGGTCTGTGTCTTGACAGGGTTTTGTTCCCCTCCCCCTCCCTCTGTACAGCCCGAGCGACAGCAGGCCTGGCCCCCAGACAGATGCGCAGCCTGGGGGCAGCTGTGCGGTTTTACAAGCCCTGGGACAGTGGGGGCCTGTTCTGGCCCTGGCAGATTCCCGGATCCCTGCGAACAGTGGGGACCCCCCAGCTCCCACCCACAAGCCCAGCCTCCCTCATGAGGCCACAGCACACACGTGCCCCCAGCCCCCTCCATAGCGCACCCTCTGCTGCTGCCTGGCCAGATGCGTGCCCTGGGAAGGCTCTTCCCGTGACTCCGACAAAAATGTGGGAGCAGGGGCACCTGGGTGGCTCAGTGGCTGAGCATCTGCCTTTGGCTCACGGGGTCCCGAGCTCCCGGGATCGAGTCCCACGTTGGGCTCCCTGCAGGGAGCCTGCTTCTCCCTCTGCCTGTGTCTCTGCCTCTCTGTGTTTCTCATGAATAAACAAATAAAATCTTTTTTTAAAATGTGGGAGCATACTGGAGGGCTCTAAGCGGAACAGGCCCCTGCTTCCTCCTCCCCAAGGGCTTCATTCACGCATCCACAAAGCTGTAGAGCCTGATGGAGAAGTCACTCTAGAATCAGACCAGGCTGGAGTCCCGGCTCTGTGACCCAGGCAACTGTCTGCCTCTGTGGACCTGTTTCCGCCTCTGCGAGGAAACAGCAGCAGGGCTCTCTCCTCAGGGTGGGAGTCTCAAGGAGTGAATGACGTTCGGTGCTTAGAGCAGTGCCTGGTACGTAAGAGGTGCTCGTTAGCTGTGAGCAATTATTAGTAGTACTGAGCCCAGGGGAGTGTGGGAGAGAGTCTGGGTGGGGGCTGTCAGGGGGGGCAGGTGACATCTAGGCTGGAAGCTAAAAGAGGAGGGGAAGTTAGCAAGACAAGGAAAGAGGTGGAAGGGTGACTTAGGCAGAGGGAATAGTAGCTGTAAAAGCTCAGAGGTGAGGGAGAGGTTGACTCCCTCCCTGGGGCTCAAACTACCTCCTGAATCCCCACCCTCATCAGTCCTGGAAGACACAGGCTACCGTTAAGGCCACACGTTTTGTGTCCTCTAATGGGCCCCGTGACAATTAATGGGGAACCAGCGGCCAGGGAACTGCTGATTGCAAAATTCATCCCTGCCTGCTCCCCAGGAATCTCGACATCTGCTGCTGTCTTACCCGGGCTTTACTTGTTATGGGGAAGCTTAATGTATATCCCAGCCACACCCAATTACCTCGGACCGTGCAGGAGCTCAGAAATGAGGGGAGAGCCTGTCCCACACAGAGACCCTGAGTGACTTGGTCCGGGACACGCAGCATTCACTTATCCATATTGGATTTTCCCTACATTCTTGGGCAGGAGCCGGTCTGGGCTGAGGGGGAGTGCCCTTCCCCACTGCGCGAGACAGAGGCCTTGTGTGTTATGAAACCCAAACCTGGTCCCCCCTGAAGGGATGTGGGGTCAGCGGAGGAGAGGAGCTGGGGGGACAGCCTCCCTGCCCCCCTCACCCCGGGGGATCCAGCACGTGCTCCCAGCCCAGCCACATCTGGATTCCAGCTGGCAGCTCCAGGGAGGAGGGGCAGCAGTGGCTGCAGGAACTTGCCATCAAAGGCAAGGAAGAGCCTGGTGGGCGAGGAGACAAAGGCTGGGGCTGCCTCCCACCCCAGGCCAAGGGTGCCAGGAGCCTGGCATTGTCCGCGAGATCTGTTCTAGTCCTCGGCCGCTCTGCCAGCAGGCGGGAGACTGAAACCTTGGCTGGCAGCTCTTCCCCTGCTCATGTTTCCCGGAAAAGGAGGTGGGAACCCCTTCGACGTTCCTTTCACGAATCTTCTCATTCAGCCTCTCGGGGCCTGCCTGATGTGTCTCCCCCCAAAAGCCCCACCCCATGGAACAGCCTGGAAGAAATACTCTACTCCCACCCCTGCCAGCAGACTCATTCCCATCCCCTCAGAAAACCAGCGACACTCAGGCCAGAATAAAGGTTTATTGTGCTGGTTTGCTATATCTCAGCACCTAAAAATTGTGCAGAGGTTGGGGGAGGGGCCCAGATGGAGGGGTGAGGAGGAGGACCCTCCAGAGCCTCCCCAAATCAAGACGGAGCTCAGGCTCCCTTGTCAAAGGCTAAAGAATGCTGTGAGCACAGGCTGCCAGACAACGCATATGAGCAAAGGGTGGGGGGGCCAGGGCCCCGCAGCTCCAGGCTGGGTGTTAGAAGCCCTCCCCTACCCCCTCAGACTCCCCCAGAGTGGGGCCCTCTCACATACAGACCCCCAGTTTCTGGGCTGCTTTGGGGGCCTGATAAGAAAGGCTCAATTCATTCACCCCCATGCCCGTAGCAATAATGGGATGAGAAATTCCTTCCCAGGCAGAGATGCTTGGAAGAACTTAAGCAGGCTGAGGCCCCCAGGCCCCACACCCCCAACCCCAACTAGGGGGCGCCTTCACGAACATTTGGGGCAGTAATTTTCCAGAGTGTGCTCTGCAAGTTTTTATTCTGTAGCTGTAAAAAAAAAAAAGAAAAAAAAAGTACCCTGTGGTCAAAAGCAGTTTGCGATAGATCAAGCCAAACCAGATTGTGCGCGGGGCCTTTCCTAGAGTATTTGCAGAGCCCTGGGGTGCTCTAAGGGGAGGGAGGGTGCAGGGAGCGGAGAGGCAGCGTTTCCTCAACTCATTGGACCCCAAAATCCTTTTCCCATGGAGTACCCCAGGGAACTCAGCCTTGGAAACGCTCACTTAGGGATACGTCATGAGGCGTGCACAGGCCCCTTGGAAGCTTCCTGATTCACAGGCCCGCTTCTGCAGTAGCTCTAGTGACGCCCCTCCCGGGGCCTCTGACTCGTCCTGTTCACCCTCGTCCAAAACTCCTCGCTATCCTAATTTCTCTCTCCTACCTCCGTGGAAGAGCGGCAGCGTTGGCACCATCACAGGGGGCCTGTGACATACGTTGCCCAGATGACGTGGCTGATTTCGTGGGGTGTGTTATCACGAATACAGCGAGGATCCTTCCCATCCGCCCCCACCCCAGAGAGGCTGTTTGGGATGCAGCCCTCTGAGGCCGCAGGGGCGGGTGTCCCTGGTACCTGGGGTGATTCCTGGGGTAGACTGGAGACCAGCATCTCTGCCCGCTGCAGGGCCGGGACGCACGGGCATTGGCAGCAGGGGGTGGCCGAGGAGGGGGTGTCGGGAGCGGGAAGGGTCAGGGGCCTTTCCACCCCCGTGGAGGTGACCACTAGGGGTCGGACAGTCCGGGCCAGAGCCCCCGAGGCCTGTTAGACCTTGGGGGCGACACTGCAAGCACAGGGGCTTTCGGGGGGGTCAGCTGGTCCCCTGGCTTCCTGGGCCAGCGAAGGGGCCGACTCCGGCTCGCCTGGGCCCGGGCCGGGGTCGGCCTCCAGGGCCCCCTCCGCCCCCGCGGGGCAGGGCTCGGCCGGCGCGGCTGGCTTCTCGGCCGGGCTCCCGCGTCCCCGGGCTTCCTGGTCCACCTCCCGGCCGCCGCTCTCGTCCCCCTCCGACCTGCCGTCCAGCCTGGCTCCGTCCCCGCCGCCCAGGGCAGCCCGGGTGGGGGACCTGAGGTTCTGGGTGGCCGCGAGGATGTCAGCCTGGAGCTGCTGGGATGAATCCAGGGCCTCCTCGGGCCGGCCGTCGGGAGCCCGGTCGGGGACCTCGCTGAAGGCCCGCGGGCCCCCCGCCCGGTCACTCTGGTCCACGTACTTCTTCTTGGGGAAAGATGACGGGTAGTAGGCCGAGGCCTTGTGCTTCTGGCGGGTGATGAGGGCAGCGCAGACGATGAACATCAGCAGGAACGCCAGGGAGCCCACCACGGCGATGAGCATCACGTACTGGCGGAAGAAGTCCACGATCCCGTCCAGGAAGTTGGTGGGGGGCTTGGGGCCCGCCAGGGGCGTGGGCTGGGCTCCCACCGATGTGGGGCTGAGCGCCGGGGTCCGGGGCGGCGGGGGGCTTGGGGAGGAGGCCGACGAGCCCTCGGCGTCCCCGCTGCCCCCCGCGTCCTCCAGGGAGGCGGCCCGCAGGGGCATGGAGTAGGCCGCGGCGGGCAGGGCCCTGAGGAGCAGCAGCAGGGACACGGCCAGCCTGGGGGCCACCGCAGAAACCATGTTGGCGAGACCTGTGGGGAAGCGAGGCAGGAGAGAGCTCGGGTGGGACCCCAGGGCCTCGGCGGGCCCTGAGGAGGTGCGGGAAACGCAGACCACCTCCTAGCGGGCCACCTCCCTTGCGGGCCATGCGATGGGACCCGTTCGTTCCTACAGGGGGTTCTTGCCTGCCCTCCCACTTCATTCCAGCATCCTGGAGGGACCCCCAGGGAGTCACCCCACTTCACCCTGAGGTCCCGGAGGGCAGGGGCTGCATCCTATTTATCTCGGCACCCTCAGGGTTTCAAACCCGACCTGCTATACAGTAAGTGCTCAATAAATGTATCTTGACTGACCTGGCTGAATTAATAATGACTTACCCTTTCATTGCTTACCATGTGCCAGGTACTATGTTAAGTTTCTTTTTTTTTTTTTTAATTTTTTTATTTATTTATGATAGTCACAGAGAGAGAGAGAGAGAGAGAGAGAGAGGCAGAGACACAGGCAGAGGGAGAAGCAGGCTCCATGCACTGGGAGCCCGACGTGGGATTCGATCCCGGGTCTCCAGGATCGCGCCCTGGGCCAAAGGCAGGTGCCAAACCGCTGCGCCACCCAGGGATCCCTATGTTAAGTTTCTTACACAGAATTTCATCGACTCCCGAGAACCACCTAATGGGGGGAGGTACTATTATCATCCCCATGTTCCAAGTATGGAAGCTGAGGCTCAGAGGGATGAAGTCACTGCCCAGCAAGAGCTGGGGTTGAGATCTGGGCACAGCATGGAGGGAGAAATGACGGTCAGGCTGGGTAAGTAAGAAATGGAGTAACTGATGGGGCGCCTGGGTGGCTCAGTGGTTGACCATCTGCCTTTGGCTCAGGGTGTGATCCCGGGGTCCTGGGATCGAGTCCTGCATCAGGCTCCCCACGGGGAGCCTGCTTCTCCCTCTGCCTGTGTCTCCGCCTCTCTCTGTGTTTCTCATGAATAAACAAATAAAATCTTAAAAAAAAAAAAAAAGAAATGGAGTAGCTAAGGGAGCTGACCCCTCCTCCTCGGGGTGACCCTCCCCAGCAGCCCTCAGTCCTTCTGTGGTCCTGGTCCCTTCTTCAGGAGACGTGCAGGTTTTGAAGCTTCCAGACTCCCTGAGCTCAGTAGAGGGCCTGGATGCCAGGAACATGGTTAGCCCTCCCTCACCTCAAGGCGCAAAGCAGGGCCTGGAGGCCCGGGAGGGGACGTGCAGGCGGGGGGGAACCCTCGTGCCTGAGACAGAGCTGGAGCCTGCTGGAGCCCGAGTCCTAGGCCACCACTAAATGGGAACCAGATGAACCCCACTCCTCCCTTCCTCCCCCCGCTGGAAGGCTGCTCCCGACATGAACCCCCAGACCCCATCTGGCCCAGACAGCCAGGCTGACTAATACATTCCACATGGTCCAGGTTTGCGGAGGAGGCCAGCTTCTCAAACAAGGGCTCTCCCTGCCAGCCTAAGGGGGGCTGGATGCTCAGACAAACCCAGAAGCCCCTTGCTGTGTCTCCCTTGTGGGCTGTCCCTGAGAACCCCCTCCTGACCTGTGCAGGGCTTGAAGCTCCAGGACTGAAAAGCCTTGGGATCCCCTTGCCTGACGCCCTCTCTCAGGTGTCAGGGGCCCAGGGGCACAGAGCGAGGTCCTGGGCTGGGGGGGAGGTCAGGTTCCCCACACCTGGGCTGTGTGGCCCCTTGAGTAGCCAGTTCTCACATGGCGGGCAGCACCGGCCTTGTGGGTCACTTGTGGGGATTCAGGGAGCTAAGTGGTTACAATGTCAGGACATGGAGTAGCTTGTTCCAACTGACCTGAGGTCTCCTAATTAAGGATCACTAATTGGAATTAATTCTACTGGTGTCTATTTGAACAAACTGGCTCAGATGACCGAGAAAACCAAAAGGTCATTCTAGGACATAAAAAGAAGCAAAACTACTCAGGGGTTCATTTTAAATTAGCTAATGATCCTGCGCTTCCATCGCAGATGAAGCCCCTGCCCCCTTTGCCAGGGTTCAACCCTAGAGTGACCCTATAGCTCAACCCTATAGTTCAACCCTATAACTCAACCCTATAGCTGAACCCTATAGCTCAACACTATAGCTCAACCCTATAGCTCAACGCTGGGGGCTGGCACTGTCCACTTCTGCTTTGCAGACAAAGGACTGGAGGTTCCCAGACAGACAATGACTTGCCCAAGGACACACAGATGGTACGTGTCAGAGCTGGGATTTTAACCTTTCTCTATGTGACTCTGAGAATCCACACGCTGGCACCACACACGTGTACACACACACATTCTCACACACCACACACACACATGCCACATACACACACTTGCACACATGCACATGTACACACACCATACATGCATATGCACACACTCACACATTATGCATATATACACATATGACACATACATATATTCAGGCACACACCCATGTTCACATATATACATTGCACAGAGACATACACACTCACAATACCTTCCTGTAGGGAAGGCTCCCATGTGCTCCGGGCTGGCCCCCAAATGAGCTAGCACCCCTGGAGGACATCATTCGTCTGCTGGAACCGGGGGCCTTCCCTACACCCCATACGATACTTGTCCTCAAAGGTCTCTGCAGATAGCTTTGGTCTTTGGGGTCCTTGTCCACGGTCACCTCCCTGCCTTGTGCAAATGAAGCTGAGGGAGACCTTTCATAGTGGCTGCTGAAGTGTCTCACCACCGCAGGGGGCCACGAGGGGCGGGGAGGAGCAGCGGGGGGCATGCAGCCTGCCCCAGAGGCCAGGGCACAGCTAGGATCCCCGCCCCACCCCGGGCCAGTGCTGCCGTCTGCTACAGCCCCCCACAGCCTTGCTTTCCCCATCTGTAAAGTGGGAGGTTGGCGGAGCAGTGAGGGCAGGTCCTGCTCAGAGACACGAGGGCCAGGGGACACGAGTGCAGAGAGCAGCTGGCACTGGGTAGCCGCACACCCGGCAAGCTGGGGCCCAGGAGCAGCCACCCTGCCACCCCAGCAGAGCCCGGGGTGAGCCCCACCTTCGCACCAGGCCGGCAGGTGCTCACCTCCACGAACCGGCTCCTTGCGGCCCCGCCTCGGGAAATGACCAACTTTTTCACCCTGTTAAGTGAAATCTCAACCCTGACCACCCAGGAATCCGGGGAGCATACACACGCGCGTGTGCGTGCACACACACACACACAGATACACAGAGACACACACACAGACACACACAGACACCCAGATACACGGAAACAGATACACAGAGACACACACAGACACACACACACACACACACACACACACACACACACGCCCAGCAACGAGCAGGACAGAGGGGAGGGCCGCCTTCTCCCCGCAGCCCTGGGGTCAGGGACAGAGGTTAAGGAAAGAGGCCACACAAATGATCGCTGGCTCTTAGAGGCCGAGGCCCCGACTCTCAGGTGCCCCCACAGCCCTCAGCGGGGCTCCCCGGGAAAGGTGTAGGACAAGTGTGGGGGAGCCAGCTGGGCCTGAAAAGCAATGATGAGCCCCTGCCCTCTCTGGGCCTCAGTCTCCCCTGTGTACCCCAGGCCCAATGGCCCGGACAGCCCCGAAGCGGTCAGCCTCCCGCCAGCTGGCCCCACTCCTTCTGGGAGACGTTAGCCTAGTTCCCCAAGCCCTAGGTTCTTCCAGGGCTCAGAAGCCCGCAGGCCCCCCCCGGGAGCGGGCTCAGGCCAACCCCTCTCATTTTCCAGAGGGGAGCCTCAGGGGAGCCTCAGGCCCGTGACTGGGAATGGCCTGCCCCGGGGGTCACCCAACCTGGGGCAGCAGAGCGCGGGCGGAGAGCAGGTCTGACGGGCCCAGGGGACTTCAGGGCACAGCCGTGTCCGGGCTCAGCACGTCCCCTCTGAGGGCCTCGGCTTCCACATCTGTGCCATGGGGCTAAGGGCCCCGCCCCTGGACCAATGTTAGGACAGGAAGCCGCAGTGCCAGGTGAGGAGTGGGGACCAACTAGGGGGCACCTCAGGACTGTGCCGGGACCCCCAGCTTGGAGCAGGGCCTCCCTCCAGAGCCCACGTCACTCAGGGTTGGTGGTTTTGAAGGCCATGGCCCCAGCAGAGGTGGGGAATACGCAGATGATGCAAATCCACCCCTTGGGCCCCGACCTGAGGCTGAGGGGCCTGAGCCGCTGCCCCACCCCCACCCAGAGACTGGTGGCCAGAGGGGGAGGGGCAGCCCGCAAAAACCTGGCTTCAATTAGTGGCTTTTGGGGGAGGGGGGCTGGCTGAAGCAGTACACCCCCTGCCCCGGGGCAGCCAAGGACAGGGACTTGGGCCCCTTGGAAGGGAGGCCCGGAGAGGAGAGGGGAGTCCCGAGGCTCAAAATACACACCCACACAAAGCAGCGGCAGCAGGGACACACAATCTAGAGGCGCGCAACACAGACACGCTACCCTGTCTCACAGCACACACGCTCACAGCAACGGGGACACACAACGCCCAGACATCCCCAGAAAGTTTGCACAGCCCATCAGCACGGATCCACAGAGGACGCACAACAGACCCGAGCACATAGCCATCCCCGACACACACTCGGTTCCCCCACAGACCACGACGGTCGGGACATCCCGGTTCCACAGGAGCCTCCCGCTGATGCCGCTGATGCCAGGACAACTACCCGGGCGCCCACTTTTCGAGAACCCCTCCCCTACAGTTAGGCCACCACTGCACACGCGCACACTGGCCCGGACAGAGGAGGTGCACTCACACTCCGCCACCCGAACCCTTAGCACAGATGCCACGCGCACACAGCATCCAACACGCCCTCGGAATGCACACGAACTTAGAGACTCCCCCCAAAGTGCCTGTGCCGGCCTCCGTCCCTAAACCCCCAAGGCGCCCCGAGGCTCCCAGAACAGAGGGGACGCAGAGGGGACACCGGGGACTCACCAGTCCCTCCGCGCGCAGGCCTGGGTGCTCCCGCCAGGTGGAGCGACGGGGAGTGCCAGCTGCCGCTGCCGGGGCTGGCGCCGCCGCCCACCCTCCTGCCCCCGCCTCCTCCCTCCGCCCCGGCGGCTGGGCTGCGGGGCCAGCTTGATTCCATTAGGAGGGTTTGGGGTGGGGACAGGGGAGGGGCGGGGCTGCGCTCGGCCACACACGATACCCCTGCTTCCAGCTTGCACGCCCACCCCCCCACCCACCCCCACACCCCGCGCGTGCTCGCGCGGTGCCCCCCAGCTCTGGGGGGACACCAGATGGGGCACTTCCTCCCTGACCCTGGGGCCCGGCGCTGGCCCATGCAGACAGGGCTGTCCTGTGGAGCTCCCCACCACCCCCACCCCCAGAGTGGGAGCCCCACCACCCCCACCCCCAGAGTGGGGAGCCGGGGCCTGCCTCCCTTCCAAAGGGGACCAAGGTCAGGGAGGTTGGGGAGCCCCTGGAAATGAGGAGGAAAGTCCCCAGTGCTGGGTTCCAGTGTGAGTCAGGTTTTCCAGAGGCTCGTGTGCAGGGTGGGAGCCGAGCGTGTTTGAGGGAGTGCGTGAGCGGAGGCCCCACGGAGGGCCCAGGCCTGGGCAGGGAGTGGGCTTCAAGCACCCACTGTCCAGCCCCGTTTGGGCTCTTCCCTGTCCTGGCCTCGGTTTGCTTCTTTGTGGCCAGGAAGCTTTCTGGGCTCCCCCTGGGCTCTGGCACATCATCCGTGGCCTGACAGGACCCCAGATGGAGTAGCCCAAGCAGGAGTCGGGGCCACTTCACAGGTGGGCAAAGTGAGGCAGGGTGTAGTCAAGTGGCTCAGCCAGGAAACTGAGGCAAGTCAGTAGCAGCCCCTGGAGCTGAGATCTCTGGCTGACCCGACGACTCCAGCGGCTCTGCAGCCCTTTGCGTGCATTCATTCATTCATCCACACGCCGCTTCATTCGTTCACTTGGCAAATGCTTACTGAACATCCGTCGTGTGCCAGGCACCGTGCCCATCAGGTTCCAGGGGAACAGACACAAGCCGGCTCTCGAGGAGCTTTCATGCGGATGCGAATGACTTTTTTACAGGACTGGAGGAGAGAGGTCAGGCCCAGGGCTCGGGGAACCCCAGGGCAGGGGAGGTCCCCTGAGAGAAAGAGGCAGGGAAGTCATCCTGGAGGATGAGGCTGTGAGCACGGGGAGTCTGAGTGAGACACTCCCCGAGAGTCCCCAGTGAAAGGACCGGGTGGACGGAGGCATTGCAGCCCGAATGCCATGCGGGTTACACTAGGCTAGAGCCCCAGGTGGACAAAGGGGAGGAGCAGGTAATGAGGGTTGAAGTCAGCAGGAGCCAGGCTAAGTGTCAGAAGGTCGCTCATCCAGGAGGCAGGAGGCAGTCGGGAGCCACAGGAGGTATGGGACAGGGAGGGGAGGACAGGGCTCCAGATTACTGTCATTCCTTCCAGCGGGCCCAGCAACCCCTGCTCACCTTCATAAAGGCCGGGGTGGGGGGACAGTTGTCTGTTTGGAAAATAAAACCAGACAAGTTTCCTTTTTTTTTCTCAGGATCCGCCCCCCTCCAAAACCCGGCATCCTCCAGGGACAGGACAGCTGCCCACCCGCGGACCCGCACAGACACACACGCCCCCAGGTGCGAGGGGCCGCCCACAGACGCGTGCAGCAGCTGACCCCACCTTCCGGACAGCCAGCGGGCACCCCAGGAGCCCCTCTGCAGCGTCTGAGGGCTGCGGGGAACCTGCCCCTGAGAAATCCAGAGGCAGGGCCACGGCTCCCCCAAACAGGGCCTGCCCCCCGGCCTGAAGGCCGCTCTGGCTCTGCTCCTCCTCTGGCGGCAGAGCAGCCGAGCCGACCCACAGGCAGACAGTCCTGGGTTCAGATCCCGCCTCCACTGTGTCCGGGCCCCTACGGAGCCTCCGCTGTGCCAACACTCTCTGCTGCTCACAAGGCTGCTGGCAAAAGTCGGAGGAGCTGGAGGCCAGGAAATGGCCTAGACGCCAAGTGTATGAGTTTCCTACAGTCGCTGTAACAAGCGACCGCAACCTTCGTGCCTTAAAACAACACACGTTTGTTCTCTCACGGTGCCAGCAGTCCGGAGGCAGAAATGGGTCTCCCTCCGCTGAAAGGCCGGTGTGGGCCGCGGGGTCAGCTCGTCCCAGAGGCTTCAGGGGGAGGGGACCTCAAGCCGCCTGCATTCCTCGCTCCTAGGCTCCTCGTCCTCACAGCCGGCTGCAGCAGGCGGAGGCCGCCGTCCCCCTGGCCCTCTTCCAAACTCTCTCCCGATTTCAAGGACCCCGGGGATGACGCTGAGCCCACCCAGGTAGCCCATGACGATGTCTCCCCATCTGCTCTCCTTAACTTAATCACGTCTGCAAAGCCCTCTCGCCAGGCCAGGGACCGCTCGGATCCGCAGCTTCCAGGGATGGGGGGGTGGGCGTCTCTGGGGGAGGCGCATTATCCGGTCTCCCACGCTGAGATTGAAGAGTATTTCTCGTTTCAGGCAGAGCTGGAGTCATCCACTCTGAAAGGTACAGAATTTTCCTGCCCTCCACGGAGCCTACCTCGGTGCCTCAGGCCCAGCAGGCCCCATAGGAGCTCGGGCAGAGGTGGATACACAAGCAGAGCCCCCTGGACAGATGTACAAACTGAGGCCCACAGCGGTGTGGCCTGGCCAGGACCCCACAGGCCAGACTAGGGGCATCCAGAGCTTGTGTCTCATCTGGAAATGAAACTGCCCGGCCAGTGATCCTCCCACCGCCAAAGGGCCCGTTCCCCACAGTAGGGCCCTGTTCTACCTCCATCTGGCCCCTGAAAGCCCCGTCAGACCGTGTCAACGCACACGCACACAAAGGCACGCGTGTTCCCCAAAGCCCAACGTCCCAACCCACAGTTCCCAGGACAGCAAAAATGTCAGGCACCCATGGGAGAGAAAAGGATCCTTGAGTCCCAGCCCCAGCCCATGCCTCAACGGTGGGGGGCTGGCACATCCCTGCCCCTCTCTGGGCCGCAGTGCAATGTGGGCTCCAACTAGATGTCTGCCACGAGCCCGCCAGCACTGAGGTTCCCATGCCCTAACATTCAGCCCTTCATTTGCCCCACAAATTTCTCTTGACATTTACTTTATACCCAGCCAGTGTCAGGCTCTGGGAGGCAGTGACGAGCAAGCACAGGCACAGAGCTTACAGAGAAGGCAGACCTGCAATAAACAAGTAAACAAACAAATGAATATCTAACTGCACACTGGGCTGAGTTGGGATGGGGCGGTTCTGGCGCTATAGGGGGCTAGTCTGGTCCCAGAGTTCACGGGAGCCTCCATGAGGCAGTAGTAGAGTAGCTCATGAAGATGAGGAGGTATTTAGGAAGGCAAGGGTGCAAGAGGAGTCTCAGCAGTGAGAATAGCATGTGCAAAGGCCCTGAGGTAGATGGAACCCAGCACCTTCAGAGCAGTTCCTAAAGGTTATTATCGACAAATAGTAGATGAGCCCGGTCTGCGGAGTCCATTTTGTGCACTGCCAGCATCGAGGAAAGTGCCTAGCACACAATAGGTGCTCAATAAATGCTTATTGATGTGCGCATGACCACTCTGACCACCACTCTTGCATTCCCAGGTTCGGACAACCTCGTGCTCTGAGAGTTTTCTCCAGCCACTCTTTGTCCGAAGGTCTCACATTCTACACTTTCCGCTCCTGGGACCCGTTGTGGGGCCCAGCCCAGATGATCCCTATGGTCCACAGAGCCGTGGCTCCAAGGGGCGCAGGCAGGCCTGTGGCACAGAACAGGCCAGGCCACTCGTTTGCAACCTATAATTCCAGCCGTGAAGCCATTCAGAGACCCCACCCTGTGCCCACCGTACAATTAACAGCTGTGCCCCCGCCCTGCCGAACAGCCCCCAGCTCTAGCCTCTGGTGGGCTCGGAGCCACCTCTAATTACACAGCCCTCGGGCCACTGGGGCCTGCCCTCCTGGCAAAAATATCCCAAGCCTTTCATGTGGCTGGAGAAGCCTGGGCTGTGGCCCCATCACAGCATAGTCCTAGCCTTCAGAGGGACACCCATGGAGTGGCCTCCCGTGGGGTGCTCCAAGGAGGCAAAGTGGGCCTTGTCTGGGCAAGCCAGAGCTCTGGGTGGGCTGTGAAAGCTCCCTGGGCCTCAGTTTCCCCACCCGTAAACTAGAGAGGCTCATCCACTCCCCAGCTCTTTACTGGGCACCTCCTTGTGCCAGGATCTGTGCCAGGCACAGAGAACTGTGAGACAGACACTGCCACCTTTGCTTGGG
Source organism: Canis lupus dingo (assembly GCF_003254725.2). Taxonomy (NCBI): domain Eukaryota; kingdom Metazoa; phylum Chordata; class Mammalia; order Carnivora; family Canidae; genus Canis; species Canis lupus. The sequence continues at coordinate 18,550,142 of NC_064268.1, read as the reverse complement.
CCGTCCCCTCTGCCTGGTGCATTGTCTTCCACACATACCCCCCCTTGCCTGACCACACCCCTGCATATCTCATAGCTTGGTCATCACCACCTCCGGGAAGGCCTCCCTGACCCCATCCCCTGGAGCGGGAGCTCAGCAGCCTCCTCCGTGTCCACGAGGCTCCCCACTCAGAGCGCTGAGAACACTGGGCCCTCATGGCCTATCGACACTGGACTCTAGACTGTCAGCTTCTCAGGTCCAGAATCAGGGCCTTCTTCTGTGAAGGTATCCCCGATACCTGTGTCTGGACACAGCAGGTGCTCAAAAAATGCCATCCACTGGCTGAATGACTTTAGCAATCTGCCCATGTTACAGATGGGGAAACTGAGGCCTACACTGACTTTGCTCTGCACCAGCTCGTGCATGGAAACAAGAGAGACACCAGACCCCTGCCTGGGAACTCCTAGTAGGGGACACAGATGAGGCACAAGTCAACTGGCAAATCAGAAAGATAACCCACCCCTGTAGGATGCTATCAGGGAGACAGAAAGGAAACAGAGTAGCTTAGAAGCAGGTGAGGGCATGTGGCTGGCAGCTATTTATGTGGCTGGGTCAGAGACAGCCTCCCTGAAGAGGTTTCTGAACTGAAGCCTGCAGGGTAAGAGAAAGCAGGCACTCGGGGTGCAGGAGGAAGAGCTCCCCAGGTCAAAGGAACAACAAGTGCAAAGGCCCTGAGGCAGGGAAGGGCGTGGCATGAGGCCTCTTCCAGGAAAACAAGACTAGGTCCTGATCTGAAAAGACCAGGCAGTAGTTAGAGCTTGGAAGTTGGGGGACCTGCATTAGCTCCTGGCTCTGCTCCCCACACACTGTGTGACTCGGGCCTCAGTTTCCCTTCCTGGATCAGGAAGGAGCAGGGGAGGCTCCCCCAAGCTCTGCCGTTCAGTGATCCTAGGTAAATTTTCCACTTGTTTGCACGCCCCCAGCAAACAAGCGGACGCTCACCCACTACGGATGGGAGAGAAATAGCACAGCCTCTTAGGAGAACCGTCTGGCAGTTTGTACCGAGATCACCGTCCGCGTCCCGGCCGGCCCAGCAAGCCCTCCCCTAGGTACCTGCCCAACAGAAATTAAGACACGCAGCCACACAAAGACCCAAATGCCCGTAAGTGCTCTAATCCATCAGAGCAAAAAAATCTGGAAACAACCCCGATGTCCACCAACAGAGAAACGGATGCCCAGCCCGTGGAGCCTCCTACGGGGGCGCTTCTCAGCAGCGAAGGGAGAGGCGGGAGACCCAGCGCCAGGAGAGGCCCCGTCGACAGGCCCAGCGGAAGAACTGGACCCCAGAGAACACACTCTGGGTGACGCCATTTACATGAAATTCTGGAACAAATGCAAAACCAAGCTATGGGAACAGGAGTCAGCGGGGCAGTTAGTTATCCTTGGCGCTGGAAGTTTCTGGGGCTGGAAATGTACACTGTCTAGACCCGGGGGGTGGTTGCCTGGGTGCATGTGTTTGGAAAAATCAAGGTGCAAGCTTCAGATTTGTGTCTTTTGTGGGGGTGATAAGTCAATTAAAAGTTTTTTCTTTTTTAAAAAAAAGGCCTCTGTATCCCTCTTTTTTTTGAGGGGGGCGGCTGGAGCCCATAGGATCTCGGGCTTCCTGTGGCCGTGGTGGCCCCGCCAGCTGCACGCGGCCTTGTAAACATTTACATTTCCCCACACGGTGCAAGGAGCAGCTTCGTTAGCCCCACATGGAACCCATCCCGGAGCGCAGGAATGTAAACACCCGCTGCCATGCTGCAGACCTGGTCCCCCTCTCCCCGTCCGCATGGCCCACTGGGTGCCCTCGGGGGCTCCCTCCCCAGGACGCCCGCGGCCCCCGCCCCACCCGCTCCCCCATCATGGGGAGGAATCCGGGGATGCTTCTGGATTCCTCCGCAGCACTGTTGGACTGACTTTGAGCAGAGGGGTGCTGGCTGAGAGGGAGAAGTGGGGAGGGCTGTGGCTGAACTTCAGGGGGTCCTGAGTCACCCAAACCTCAGTCCATCACCCCGCACGTCTCCTGCTTTCTTTCTGCACCTCTTGCTTTACACTAGGACCTTCTGTTCCATCTTCCTTCTCTCCCTCCTTTCCTCTTTTTCTCCCTCCTCCCCTCCTTCCTTTCCCCCCTCCTCCTTCCTCTCTCTCTCTCTCTCATTTTCCCTCTCTCAACATTTATTGAGCACATACTACGTGCTCATACTACGCTTTCCAAGCACTAGGGCTACAGCAGAGAACAACACAGATAAAAATCCTTGTCTGCATGGAGCTCACATCTGGTGGGACCAGCAGGACAATTAAAGCGATAACTTATATAATGTATATATGGTGTGGCATGAAGAAAAGTCAGGGAAGGGTGACATTCCAGTAAAGTAAAGCCCTGAGGGTGAGAGAGAGTGGGTCAGAGATGATGAGAGGAAGAGCATTCATTCCAGGCAGCGCAAAGAGCAAGTGCAAAGGTCCTGAGGTAGGGGACGCCTGGCATTTTCAAAGAGTGGAAAAGAAAAGTGTGGCCAGACCAGAACACAGAGCGTGAGGGGATGGTGAGAGGAAGTGAGGCCACAGGGCACCGGGGCCAGATCATGCGGGGCCCCCGCAGGTATTGGCAAGTGTTTGGGCTTTTATTGTAGGTGAAGACAGCCAGCCATGGGTCCCTGTGTGTGCAAAACCCTCCACCACTTCTCTCCTTGCACCAAACCCTTCTTCTCTTTACCCACCCCCAACGCTCTCTCTCTCCAGGACTCTGACCAAAAGATGGTTCTAGGTCTCATCTCTGGGGAAGAGAAGGGGCTCCATATGAGGCCCCCACGGAAGCCACACAGATCCCCAGCCCTTCCCGTGGCTCCTTCCACCCTGACCACCAGCTTCTGACTCGGCTGGGACCAGAAACTTGGCTGTGGGCACTGCTGAGAGCCTCCTCCTCCCGGCAGCCACCAGTCTTCTGCAGCTGGGCCTAGGGACATCCTCACAGAGACGGTCTTCTCGACATCCAGATCCACCTGCCAAGTGGAAAAGCCCCACATGCGGGTGACAGCGAGGAGGTAAACCCCACCTGCCCTTCAGGGACCTCTGGGTCCTGTTGTTTTGAAGCTGGGGCTAGGTTACTCAACCACTCTGGGCCTCAGTTTCCTCATCTGTGAAATGGGAGTAATGATAACACCTGGATCCCCGAGTTATCATGAGAAATCCATGAGCCTTGGCACCTGGTGCTAAATAAATATGCTGATGATAATAATAACAGCAACCAAGTGGCACAGGGACTGAGAATGTTAAGCACACCATCTGGACAGCAGTGAGCGCAGAAGCCTGGCATACAGCAGGCGCTCCATCAGGCTACCGGATGGAAAGGGGCAGGGCGATTAGTCCCCCCACCCACCCTCCAGCAGGTGAGTCGGCAAGGGGTGCCCCCCATCCTAGGAGGGGTGTGCGCACCGACCCAGGGCTCCCCTCCACACCCCTGCACCCGCCACGCAGCGGGGGCTCCTGGGTGCGGGCGGCGGGTTCCTCTCCCCCGGGGTTAATTCAGCCCTCCCAGGGCAGGGACACAGGCAGGCGCTGGCTGGGGGAGATGGGCCCCGACAGCTGGAAACATCTGGTTTGAATTGTCGGTTGGAAGCACTGACCAGGGAGCCAAGGAATTTGTGAGCTAATTTTAGGCCAAAAGAGAGCTCAGCAGGGTGGGGGTTTGGTCCCCAAACCACAGGGACGGGGCTTCGAAGCTTGGGGGGCAGGGAGGCCTGCATGGGGCTGCTCAGGTGGCCCTGGTCTATCCCGAAGCCAGGGACCATCTCTCCCCACCCAACTGAGCCATAGCTGGGTGCCTACGACGTGCCAGCCACATGCGTGGCCACGTCCCACGGCCTCACGGTTAGCAAGGACTCCTCCCCCCAGTTCACAGGTGTGGAAGCCGAGGGCCCCAGAAATTAGAGAGCTGCCCACCATCCTGCAACAGGGAAGCAGGGGAACAGGATTCGAACCACGGCTGCCTGGCCCCAAGCCTTACACACTCGGCTCCGTTGGCCTCCGCCCCCCTGTGCTTACACTCTTGTCAGTCCCATTGCTTTGTCTTCCTCCCCACGTCCTCACAGAGCTTCCCTTGCTTTTTTTGCTCATTCAGTAAATGTCCCCTGAAACTCTACTGTGAGCCAGGCTCCGGGCAGTGACGAGGGGAGACGACGAACGTGAGGGACAGGGGCCCCTGCCCTTGCACAGCAAAAACTGGCATCTCAACATTATCCCACAGTCATTGGTGCCTTGAAGGGAAAAGGGGATTGTTGGTGGGATGCCTGGGTGGCTCAGTGGTTGAGCATCTGTCTTTGGCTCAGGTTGTGATCCCAGGATCCTGGGATCAAGTCCCACTTTGGGTTCCCCGAGAGGAGCCTGCTTCTCCCTCTGCCTGTGTCTTCTGCCTTTCTCTGTGTATCTCTCATGAATAAATAAATAAAATCTTAAAAAAAAAAAAAAAAGAGCAGGGGGATTGTTGGAACAAAGACCTGTGGGCAGGGCTGCAGAGAAGGCCTCTCTGAAGACTGACATCAAGCTGGGACCAAAAAGATGAGACAGTGTCAGCCAGGAGAACATCTGAGAAGAGAACATTGGGTAGGGGAAACCGCAGGTGCAAAGGTCCTGAGGCAGGAGCATGTGGAGAAGAAAGAGCAAGAAGGATGGGGCCAGAGCACAGTGAGAGGGAGAATACGGTCCTTTGTGGTCATTTGTACCCAGCGACTGGCTGAGGCACAGCCGAAACTCCGCAGGAAATCACCTGAAGCCTCTCCCTCCTGGGGGCGTCCAGTGGCTGGACAACAGGGTCTCTGCAAAGAACCACCCCAAGGGGGCAGGGGGACAGCCCGGAACCAGCGCTGAGGCTGGAGGAGAGTGTGGTTCACGCGTACATGGCTTCCCTGGCAGGGTTCTTGTGCCTTGAAAGGGGTCTGCGTCTGTGCCCCTTTGGCACCTCTGTCTGGCACGGGACGTCAGGAGGCCCATTTCTCTCTCCTTTCTTGGGAAAAGCAGCCCTGAGCCTGACCCACCCAGAGCTCAGCGATGGCATTCTCATTCCTCCGACCTTGGGCATGGGGGTGCTCCGCAGTCTTGGGGGGCCAGGCTGGGGGCCAGCTGGGGCTACAGCCTTCCAACCCCCAGGACGTGTGGGACACACATAGCAGTGTGCACCTCGGCACTGCTGGCCTTGCGTTCCAGACACTTCTGGCTGGGGGGTCTGTCTGCGCGCTGCAGAGGGTTAGCAGCAGCCCCGACCACCCACTAGATGCCAGGGGTGCCACCAAAGTATCTGCCGCCGTGGCCAATGTCCTGCGGAGGGCAGAGGCGCCCCCAGGTGAGGACCACGGGCTCAGAGCCTTCGTGTGCAGGCAGCAAGTATAGAGCGAGGGGCGCCCTGGGGGTCAGTGCTTGAGCCTCTGCCTTCGGCCCAGGGTTTGATGCCCAGGGTGTGATCCCGGGGTCCTGGGATCGAGTCCCGCGTCCGGTTCCCTGCATGGAGCCTGCTTCTCCCTCTGCCTGTGTCTCTGCCTCTCTCTCTGTCTCTCCTCTCTGTGTTTCTCATAAATAAATAAATAAATAAAATCTTAAAAAAAAAAAAAAAAAAGGTATAGAATGACGGTTTACTCACCAGCCGGAGATTCTGGGCCCCAGAAAAGTCTGAAAGAGCCAATAGAGCTCCCCTAGGACCGCGCACCGGGGGGCGCCCCTCAGCCATCGTGGGCTTCCTTCTAGGCTTCCCACCTCCGCAGCCCTAATAGCTGTGATTTAGGGAGCGAGCGGCGCTTCCTCTCCTGCAGCCTCGCCTCGGTCACCCTCCGACCCCCCACCCGCCGCCGCTATTGCGCCATTTCGCGGAGGCGGAGACCGAGGCTGAGAGTCCGGGTGACCAGGCGCCCTTCGGAAACACTCTCATGCCCATTTCCAGCTGTCGGGACAGTCCACGAAGGCTGGCGCGTCACCTGCCGGGGGACATGCTGGAGGCGGAGGCGCGACCCCCCCCTCAAGCAGGCCCGCATGGGGGGGGGGGGACGGGAGCAGGAGCCCAGGGGCGCCCACGCTGTCTTCGGGGCAATCTCCGTGCAGCCCAGCTTCAGGCCGCACCTCCAGGCAGATGTGCCCGCGCAGCCTCAGGCCCTCTGGCTCCCCGGCTGCCTGGGGGTGCCCTCGCTGCCCACCGGGTCATCCCGGGCGCTCCCCCCGGATCTGCTTCCTGCCCTCGGAGCTGTCCCTCGGCCAGGAGCTAGTACAGGTGCTCCCACTTTACAGATGGGAAAATCGGGTCTCAGAGCCGAGTCCGGGCCGGGGTTGAATTAGGGAGGACCTCTGCGCTCACGGAACCCCCGCCCCAGCGCCGCCCCTGCAGCCCCTGGCGCTGGGTGGGCACCGAGGGGCAGAGCCCAGGGGCCGCTTCCCAGCACGGGGTGCCCTCCACCGTGGCTGGCGTGGGTGCCCAGCGGCCCCCGAGGACTCCGCTCTGTCCCCGAGGGGCGGTCAGGTGAGGCGTGACTCAGAGCAGTGGAGATCATGGGGGAGTTCCTCGAGGAGCCGGCCTCTCGGTGCGCCCCGCAAGTCTAAGGGCTAACCCCAGATCTGTGATTTTTCAAGCTGCGTGGCCTCAGGCAAAGCCACCGAACCTCTCTGAGCCTCAGTTTGTTCATCTGTAAAACAGGGTTACAGAGAGGCCCTACGTCCCAGGGCGAGGATGAAACCAGCAAAGAGAGACCACAAATCTAGCACAGAGTAGGTCAAGGTTGGCCCCCCGGGAGTGAGCGGCGCCCCCACTTCCCTGCCCCTGCGAAGGCTAACGGGCCCTTACTGTCCGCGGTTCCCTGGGGTGCTGCGACCATGGCTGTGCTGCAGATGAGGACTGGGAGGCTCGGAGAGGCACGCGGCAAAGACCAGGCGAGCACCTCTGACCTCTGACTCCTTCCTGAGCCTTCTAGGGCCTGAAAGGCCTCGCCAGACCCTGCCTCGTGCAGCTCCCACCTGAGCGGGAGGAACAGGGACACGAACAGTGGCTGCTGGGGCATGAGCAGACACGCGGACACCCAGCTTCCAGATGGAGAGACGGAGGCTGGGAGTGGAGAACAACCAGAAGTTATCTTTGGGTCAGCCAGCCTGGGCTCAGGGCGAAGAACCAGGAAGAGGAGGGGACAGCACACGGGGAGCCCAGAGGCATGGCTGGGTCAGCCCGGAGCTCAGCAAGGCCTCCGGGGCTGGGGTCGCTGTGCCCCAGAGAGAGGGAGTAGAAGGGGGCGATGACTCGGGCAGGAAACGTGTGTGAGAGTGAGGAGTGATGAGGTCAGTCTGTCCGGCCCCTGAAACGTTTAGGTCAACAGGCAGCAAATGACAAGACTGGAAACTTCTTTGGTCCTCGGGCACCAGGGAGTCATATATATATATTTTTTTCACCGGGGAGTCATTGATGGTGTCTGAGCACAGGAGCAGCCAGCCGCTGCAGGAAAGGAGGGCTGCATCGAGGCAGGATCCGGGTGGGGATGCGGCCCCAGGAGATGTGGCCTGTCCCGGCCGCCCCGGGGCAGATGTCCCAGCCCCCCACCGTCACACACGCTCCTTCCCCGGAGCAGACCCGCAGACACGCCAGGCTCAGCAGCCCACCTGCCTGCTGCTTGTTCGTCGGCTCGCACGTGACGCACCTTCCCTCAGACGAGAACGGTTGAGTGAGCTCCGGGGGACGACGAGCTCGTGTGACCAGCACCCACACCAAGGTCAAGCATGTTCCCATCACCCCGGAAGCCTCCTTCCAGCCCCCTCCTCCATCATCCCCAGCGACGGTAACCACTGATCTGATCCCCACCACTATAGATTGGTTTTGCCTCTTTCTGGACTTTTTACCATCGAAGCCACAGAGTAGACGAGTAGCCCTTAGGGTCTGGCCTCTAACTCCGCGTGCGTTTGGGAGTCATCCACGCTGGTGCCCGTATCACCTATCCACTCCTTTTTATTCCGAGGAGTGTCCCATTGTTCACTGACCCGTTCGCCAGAGGATGGATCTTTGGATTGTTTCCCGCTTTTTGGCCATTATGAATAGAGCGGCCGCAGGCATCGCGTTCGGTCTTTGTGCAGGACGCACGTCTTCATTCTCTTGCGGAAATACCTAGGAAGGGAATTCGGAGTTGCCTGCGTGTGCAACGTGGTGCAATTGTGCAATACGGTGAATACACGGCTAACTTTATAAGAAACCACCACGCTGGCTTCCAAGGTGGCTGTGCCCTGTTGCACCCCCACCAGCACGTGTGTGTGTGTGTGTGTGTGTGTGTGTGTGTGTGCGCGCGCGCGCGCGCCGGCTTCTCCGCATCCTCGTCAGCACGCGGTATGCTGGGCCTTGAACTGTAGTCCTTCTGGCGGCGCAGGGTGACATCTCAGGGGGGCCGACATTTGCATCTCCCCGATGGCTAATGTTGGGGAGCATCTTTGCCAGCAGCCTCCTTGACGCTTCCGCCCGGAGACTGAACAGGCCCTGGAGACTCTTCACGGCCAAAGCCCATCCCACCACCCGGCCTGCTCCTTCCACTGACGACACCCACGTAGGAAACGGGATTTCAGGTTTTTTCCGTCTCGTCATCACCCTGCCAAGGCATCACCAACTCCAACGCTTGCTCCTTCCCAGTTCTCTCTCCGTTCCTCACCTCTTGCACCCTCCACTCTGGCCCAGGCTCTCTTATCCTCACACAGGCCACCTCCCTGAAGCCACGCTGGCTCCCTCCCGCCGCCCCAGCCTTGTCCTTTCTCCCAGTGCTCCTACCCTGTTCTCTACACTGTTCTCCATGCCTGGAACATTCTCTTCTCCACACCCACCCTCAACAACTCTGCGCCTTTTCCAGCCTCCAACATTTTCCTGACTCCTCCCGTGGCCCCAAGATCTGGCCACATTGCACAGACTCAGAGTCCCCCAGTCCCCTACCCCTCCTTTTGGGCTCCGGGCCCAGCCACGATCTCCTATTTTTCTGGGTGATCGTTTGGTGAATCTCTTGCTGTCCCTCCAGCGCTGAGCCTCAACAGGCATCCCCGGGCCTCTCTTGCCCACATGGCATCCTTGGACCTAGCACAGTGGGCCTGGCACAGGATGGACACACTGTGACACTCAAGTTATGTGGCCTGGCTGAGCGGAGGTGGGGTGGGATATAGAGGGCAAGCCTGAGGAGCCTCTGCCCAGATCAGCTTCCAGGTGAACCCCCGCAGGGCTGCCCAGCCCGGAAGACACAAGAGACACAAGAGACACAAGAGACATAAACTTAGTATGCATCCCCTCCCACCGCCACCCCCACCTCCATTGCCTGATGTCCTGTCTACCCTCCTTCCTTCCTCACCAACAGAGCTGAAGTCAGCAGAGTCTGCTTTCTCAGCAGAGTAATGTGCTAGAGCAAGTGACCCAGCCTCCTGAACCTCAGTTTCCCCAACAGTAAAATGAGACAATAAGTATACCCACGTCCCAGGGTGGCTGTGAGGCCTGATAGATATTGCAGATGAAGTGCTGGGTGTGCGCTGGATGTGCACACACTGCCCAGCGCGTGCCGGCTCCGTGCCCCCCTCCCCTCACCATTTCTCTTTGTTGGACCCCAGCATTACCACGTCCTGCTCTCTGCAAGGAGGGGAGCTGGCTTCGACCCTGTCACCTTCCCAAGTACCTGTGCCTTCCCTCCGCCACTGGAGCCACAGTGTGACTGATCGGGACTTCCAGGCACCAGGACAGGTCAGCAGCAGGGAGAGTTTGGGGCATGGCATTCCCCCAGAACCCCCACAGGGGCCGCAAGGGCAGCATGCCATTGTGGTAGGAACATGGTTTTCTGCTCCAAGGCTGGATTCCAGTCCCAGATCCTGTGTGTCTCCTGAGACAGGTGACTTCGCCTCTCTGTGCCTGTTTCTTCTTCTGCAAAACGGAGGAGAATCTGAGTCCTCCTTCCCAGGCTGTTGGAGGGGCAGGGAGGGAGATGTGGCAGATGCTTGCGCTTGGAATAGATGTGCTGAATGGATGAATGAGCGATTCAGGCAGGGGTTCAAGGTTGAGAGGAGGTCGGGGCAGGAGGAGGGCCCAGTGGTGCACAGGAGCCAGCCTATAGCCATCTCCCAGGGCCAACTGTTAGATTTTCAGAATTTTGTAAGCCAGTGTGCACTAAGTTAAATTATATATATATATATATACCTCTAATACTCAAAACTCATCACTTCCTAATTATTTTACTACATTCCGCTCCTGTGTTCTTGAGAGTATTTACGTCTGTTGCATTTACTGTATACATGGCTGGCTGCTCGAGTCAGCCCTGGGAGTGTTTACACCAGCGACATTGGCAAGCGCCGCGCGGCTGGGGTACCAGGCCCCGGGGAGCCGCTGGTTCCGCCCTCGCCAGCCCCTCCTGGGCCCGCAGCTCCGCGGCGCCCGATCCCGGCCCCTCCACGCGGGGAAGCCCCGGCCTCTCACGGCCCCAAGAGCTGGTGGCGGGCGCCCCCTGGTGGCTGCTTCGAGCACGCGTCTTCCTTCCCGAGCCTCGGAGCGCGAGCCGGGGAGGGCAGGCCCCTGGGGGGGGTCTCAGTGTCCTCCAGCGGCGGGGGGGTGGGGGGGGGGGGGAGGGGGGCCTGGGGACGTGCTCCCTGCCCAGAGGATGGGATGACAAGACCCCACGGAGGCTGCTCAGATGTCCCCCAAGTCCTTCAGCCTCTGGGGCCCGGCTCCGTAATATCGAGTCCCTCCTCTCCCCCCACGTCGTCCCCCCGCCCCCCGCATGATTTTTCCCATCACTTGCAAAGAGCAAGCAAACCCAGGTTTCTCATAATGTGCAATCCCGCCTTTTGCAGGGTCGGCTGTCCCGGCCCAGGGTGGGCACCCGTCTCCCACCAAATCACCTTGATCACCTTGCTCGTGGGTCACACTTGTTCTAGAGCGTCAGGGGGCGGGGCCGACATCCCTGCACCTCTCTGACTCTGCCCTGTTGGCCCAACGCCTGCCACCTTTCCTCCTGCCTGTCCCCAGGTGTCCCCTCTCCAGCTGCAGCCCACACCTACCAGGACTCAGCCCTGTCTTTGAACTCTCCGCAGGCCACAACCCAAAGTGAAGGGGTCCCTTGGCTCCCCAACAGGCCGCAAGAGGTATTTTTCTAGAAGACAGAAAGTCCTCCAAGGTGAGCTGCATTCCTCTCCCAGAAGGTTGAACCGTGTGCCTGAAGCCTCCCATCCTTCTCCTGATACCAAAGTGACAGAAAAGCATCAGGAGGTGGAAGATCCCGGGTCTGAATCCCGGCTTGGCCACTGGGGAAGCCTTGACTTTCAGATCTGCCCCTTGGGATCAGTGTGGGTCCAACTGTGTAAGGTGGGCACACAGTGAGTGTTGCTTGAATAGGGCGGCCGACTGTCCCGATTTGCTGGGGCTGAAGAGTTTCCCCCAACCCGGGGCTCCCAGCACTAAAATCACACAAAGTCCCACACAAACCGGACCATCTGGTCCCCCAGTGCTTAAATCAGGGGTCAGCAAACACAGAGCCTAATCCAGCCGGCTGCCTGTTTGGAAATCAAGTTTTATTAGAACCCAGCCAACCCCTTCTTCGTTTGTGACACGTTGTCCATCACCACATTCCACCTACGAGGACCCGTGGGGCTGAGAAGTTGCAGCTGAGACCACGTGGTCTGCAAAGTGTACAATATGTTCGGCCATTTAAGGAAAAGTCTGTGGGCCCCAAAGGACCAGCTCCCCACCAGGAGGAGTCACCCCGATACCCTGAAACATTCTGCCATCATTTGTTCATCAAAGATTTATTGAGGGCCTGTGCCAGGCCCTGGGCTGGGGAGTGAGCAAGTCAGAGTCCACCTTAAAATGTGGACACAGGGGCAGTTGAGAGAGGGCAGGATGGGGGTTACTCCCGGAAGGAAGCCCATTGGTACACATGGTCCCAAAGAAGGATGATATAGCCCTGGGCTCTCCAAGCCCACCCCAGACCCCATGGGCTAGGATCTCACCCTGGGTTCCCTTGAGAGATACCCAAGAAAACCCAAACTGCCTCCCAGTGGGGGGCAGGGGTGACCAGGAATGGCCTCAGGAACCTGGCACTTCTCCCCCCAGAGCCTCCTTCCTGTATGGTGACCACAGCCACCAGAAGACTTTGGGTCTTCCTTGGTGCACGGGGACGAGACCTCAGTGGCGGAGGCCCGAGAGGGAGCCCGGCCAGGCGTGAGCCAGGGAGGCAGGAGGGAGAGCAAGGTGGCTCGCTCACCGGTCCTGCTTTGGCTGTGGGAGTTCAGCTGCTTCCCGTCCTGGGGGGCAACCGCCCTGTCCTACAGCTCCCCAGGCTCCGCTCCCCTCAGCCGCGGCCGGAGGGGGCCTGGGAAGGCTGCGGAGGTCAGGGGGCGCTCGGTGGCGGAGCCGGGCGGGGGCGTTAAGGGAGGAAGCTCTGCAGGGTGAGGTCGTCCCCATCCCGGCCCTCCCTGGGCTCGGCCCTCAGGCCCTGGCTCTTGGCGTCGGGCAGGCCCCCGTTGGCCGCCGCGGTGGGCGTGGGCGCTTCGCCCCCCTCGGGCAGCAGGGATGAGATGCAGACCATCTCGGTGGGGGAGTAACTGCGCACGGGGTACACGTGGGTCTTGCGGGAGAGGCGCACGGCCAGCACTACGGTGCACACGAGGAAGGTAGTGGCGACCAGGGCCAGGACGAGGATGGCCAGCAGGCACTGCTTCACGGGGATGCGGTCCGGGCCCTCCGCGGCGGGGGGCACCGCGGAGCTCGGCGGGGGCAGGCCCTGACTATTTTTCCATCGTTTGATGAAGGCATCAGACAAATCGCCTCCTGTCACGTTAGTGCTGTTTTGAGGATCGGAGGGCACAAGGACTGTGGTTAGGTGCCCTGTGGAGGCAGGTGTCGTGGACGGGCCCTTCACGGTGGCTGGATCTGTGGACGGGGCCTTTGTGGCAGCGGGCTCTGTGGACAGGGCGTCTGTGGCTCCTGGCCCTGTGGACAGGGTCCCCATGACAATAGGCTCCATGGACTGGGCCTCCGTGGCCGCCGGTTGCGTGGTCAGGGCCTCCGTGACTTCTGGCCCCGTGGACAGGGTCCCCATGACAATAGGCTCCATGGACTGGGCCTCCGTGGCCGCCAGTTGCGTGGTCAGGGCCTCCGTGACTTCTGGCCCCGGGGACAGGGTCCCCATGACAATAGGCTCCATGGACTGGGCCTCCGTGGCCACCGGTTGCGTGGTCAGGGCCTCTGTGGCTGCTGGCTCTGTGGACAGGACCTCAGTGGTGGCCAGCTCTGTGGTTGGAGCCCCCTCTGTGAGTGGAGCCTCCGTGGTGGGAAGCAGTGTAGTGGCCGGTTCTTCGGTCAGAAAGTCCTGTGTGGCCACTTCCATGCTCAGGTTCCCCATGGTCACCCCTCCTGCGTCCAGGCCAGCAGAGCCCCCTGTGGCCGCCTCCAGAGTGGCTGGCTCTGGAGTTCCATGCCCCGTAGAATTCCTCTGCCCCAACATCGCCATCTCAGCCAGAAGTTTAGGGGTCAGGGGCATAGACTCAGGGGTGAGAAGCTCTGGGGCGTCTGTGCCTACTATGGAGTAGTCATATACGTCCAGTTCTAGCTCCTCATCCACTTGCCTCCTGCCCCGGGCAAGCAGGAGCTCTGGGGCCTCCTCCGTCCCACTCCGCTGTATCTCCCACGGCTGGAGGCTGTCGCCAGAGCCCAGCAAAACCAGAAGCAGGAGGACTTGCAGAGGCATGGCACCTGGAGGGAGACACGGACAGAAGGACATCAGGACAGCCTCCCCCCTGGGCCTGCCGAGCACCCTCTACTGCAATCCTGGACTATGTCTGATCTGGGGCAGGCACTTAGCGTTCAGCACCCTCCTGACCCAGCGCACAGTAGCTCCCCAGCAAACAGCAGCTGTTATTGTTTCTCCACATGAATAGATCCATCCAGAGGGCTCTGCAACTCTCCTTATACGGTGCATAGACATAGTTTTTGCCTTCCTCTCCTTTTTGATTAAAACTTTAAAATTGTGGGTAAGGCAGGCCACTGGGGTATAGAAAGAAACTCTTAGAGCTTCGAGTTATATTGTTATGTCACCCCTTTGCGATTTCAATTTTTGCACACATTTCTAATCTGTCATGAGCCCAGCGGTACCTGCTTACAGTTCATAGATAGATCAATGTACATGCGTTGTCCACCGATGGGGTCCATGAGCCAAAGAGTTTGGAGACCACAGTCTACAGGATAAAGCTGCTTGTTTGGACACTTGAGGCCTTTGGAGTCCATTCCTGACCCGTCTCTCCGTGTCCCTCTGCTCTGCTTTCCTTTGTCTTGGCTCCCACCCTATGTGGCACTGGCCTGTTCCTCAGATTCTCAGTTTTTCCCATCCTCTCTCGGTGTCTCTGCTTGGTCTGTTCCCTTCTGTCCTCCCTTACACAACTCGGATGACAGTACCTACCTCATAGTTTATTGTGAGGTTGAAACAGGTAATGCCTACCTACGGAGCGCTTCAAACTTTGTTCCCGTTGCAAGCCCCAGCAAAGGGCAGCTACTTTGGCTCCATCAGTAAGCCTCTCCTGTAAGTCCTCCAGGGCCCAGAGCCATCAGCTATACTTTCTGCGGCCAGGAGAAACCTCCCACCTCTTCAGACCAGTCCTACCCTCAGGGAGCTGGCAGTCATCTCACCCGCCTGGGGGCCATTCTGCTGTGACCCTGCAGCCCCTTGGCCAGCAGCCAGAGAGGGCAGAGCCACTCCCTGCAACCATCTCCTTGGTCCTTCTTCCTGGCATTGCGAGCGCCCCTGCTTTTTCAATGGCTCTCCCTCTCCTTACGCTCCCCCTGGCCCTGGCTGGTTGTTCATGGGATTCAGAATCATGCACTTAAGGATCCTGTGGTGAGTGACAGCTGTGTTCCGGGCCAGGATTCGGGTATTCCTGGTTTCCTCGGACATAACAGCCCCAGCAGCATGCAATCCCACTCTGTCGGGGGCAGAGCCCAGATCATTTCCCATACTTTTCCTTGTACTTCACATAATTCAGAGCAGAGACCAGTTGCTCATCATTGCTTGAGTGACTATAACTTACTCGTAGGCCCCTGAATTTCTAGGCTCAACTCAATCCCCAGTCTGATCATGTCCTAAAATAATTTTTTAAGATTTTATTTATTTAATTGAGAGAGAGAGAAAGCACAAGAGGTTGTAGTGGCAGAGGGAGAGGGAGAAACAGACTCCCCACGAGCAGGGAGCCTGATGTGGGTCTTGATACCAGGACCCGAGGATAATGACCTGAGCCAAAAGCAGATGCTCAACTGATTGAGCCACCGGGCATCCCTTAAAATAATTTCTTAAGCCAAACTTTATTATATTTGCACTAGACACATCAGGCCTTTACGATTATCTTCATTTTACTATGGAGGGATAAGGCTCAGAGAGGTAAAGCAACTTGCCCGAAGGCACACAGCTGGCAAGTGGCAGAGATCAGACTGGAACCCAATGACGATTCAGGAAGACTTTGTGGAGAAACCTGACCTGGCTGAGGGGGCAGAAGGAGCCAAGCCTTGGAAGAGATCTTCGCTTATTGTGTCTGTGGCTGGGGACCCAGATGAGAGAAGGAAGGCAGAGTAAGAACAAAAAGGACCTTAAGGCACCTGGGTGGCTTGGTCGGTTAAGCATCTGACTCTTGGTTTTGGGTCATGTCATGACCTCAGAGTCCTGGGATGGAGTCCTGTGTCAGCTCCAAGTTGTTCAGGGGGGGAGTCTGCTTGAGAGTCTCTCTCCCCCTCCCTTGCCCCTCCCCCCTCAAATAAACGAGTAAATCTAAAAAAAAAAGTACCTTGAAAGCTATCTCATCCAGAAAGGTCAGTCCCATTTGTACCAGGTGCTATTCAGGGCATAGGATTGAGAACACAGTCCTTGGGGTGAGACACAAAGATGTTCAGGTCCTAGCTCTG
Organism: Canis lupus dingo; assembly: GCF_003254725.2. Taxonomy (NCBI): domain Eukaryota; kingdom Metazoa; phylum Chordata; class Mammalia; order Carnivora; family Canidae; genus Canis; species Canis lupus. The sequence goes on along the minus strand of NC_064268.1, from coordinate 18,534,214 downwards.
CTCCTTGTAAGCTGTACGACCTTGAATTTCTCAGCCTCAATTTTCTCATCTGTAAAGTGGGGATAACTATCTGCCTCTATCTCATCCAGCTGTTAAGGAAATGCAACAAGATGATGGACTTGAAGGTCCAGGCTTGCAGTAGGTGCTTAATAAATGCATCACAGACACACACACACACACACACACATTCTTTGCCTCCCAACCTGTGTTTAGGAGGCAGAGTGTCTTTGCACACGGGTGGAGTTCCTGCTTGGGGGTAACCTTGGCCCTGCTTTCCTGGGGGAGGAGTGGGGTGGATTTTAAGAAGAAGCCACCAGGTTGGGGCCGTATTTCAAAATCATGAAGACTTATACCCACCACCCCCACTGAGGCAGTTCTCGGTTCCTGGAAGGCAGAGCCCTCAGCACTTCCTGGAAACAGGGAGGGTGGGGACAAGAACAAAGGCCCCACCCACTGGTTCCAGGCTGAAGGAGGCACCTTGATGATTCAGGACCTTTTTATTTTTTAAAGATTTTTATTTATTTATTCATGAGAGACAGAGAGAGAGAGGAAGAGGCAGAGACACAGGCAGAGGAAGAGGCAGGCTCCCTGTGGAGCAGGGAGCATGACGTGGGGCTTGATTCTGGGACCCTGGGACCATGACCTGAGCTGAAGGCAGAAGCTTACTCCCTACCCCCCGCCCCCCCCCCCCCCCGAGCCACCCAGGCACCCAGGACCTGACTTTCTGCAGCCCAGAGGCCGGGAAGGAAGACATGGAAGGGGCTCTCCCCAGTGACTGCCCTCTCCCTGTGCGCGTCCCCACCATCCCCTGCATGCAGAGGCAGCTTGGAGGAGAGACCACTCAGCAGTTGTGTTTGTAACCTGAGCGGGTTGCCTCAGTTTCCCTATCTGTAAAATGGACGGCCTTGCTTCAAAGACTGGCCCTGAGAACCAAATTACGTGCTGCACGGAAGGTCCCCCATAGCTGGCACCCAGCAGGGTGTGTTTTACTGGGGGAGTCTTTTGGGGGCTGTGGACAGAGATGCAGAGGAATGAGCTCAGAGTCGGGGAGGTGGATGCAGCGGCCTCCCTACCTCCCCCTCCTGCCAGGAGCAGTGAGGATGCTACAGGTCCTGAGTGAGAGCAGAGACCCCCCGCCTCCACTGTGTGTTGAGATAAGACAGGGCACCCCAGGAAAGCCCCATCTCCCAGCCCAGGTCTATTTAGGGCGACTGCCTCGCCCAGGATGTTCCTGTTGTTAAGTGCTGAAAACCTCTCGGCCCCATACCTGGGCGCCAGGCAAGCCGGGCCGGCCGGTCACCGCAGCCTGGTGGCTGTCATCTCACGGGCTTCAGGGGAGAAGGACCACAGACCCCACAGCCACGAGCCAGGCTGCGCAGGTGGCAGGGAGAGGGGCGGAGGGCGAGCGCTGTGTCCCGCAGGTGGCTGGGAGCCTCAGTATCTGCTGAGACAAGTGTGTGACCAATGAGGGCGGCGAGGCGGACCCTTCCCCGCAGCCATGGCCACAGTGCGGGGCAGGACAGTGAGGCCCAGAAGGGTGAAGCCACCTCCTCTTACGCCTTTCTGCCCCCAGAGCAGGGACAGTCACTCCCCACAGGAGAGGGGCGCTGGGAGAGGGGCAGAGAGCTGCTACATCCCATCTGTCTTCCTGCTTGCCTAACACGGTAGGTCAGATGCGGCCCATTTCCTGTCCCTTAGCCTAAAACCAGGTTGCTCTGCCCTTGCGCCACCCAGGCTGCTGTACCCTGCTCCAGACGGGGAGCCCGCGGCCGCCCCAGACCGCCCAGGAAAGACACCAGGGCGCTCCAAGAAGCTTGGGACTTCCCGTTCAGAATCTTGGATCCGGGAATCCCGGCACTCAAGGGTTTGGAAGCAGAGGATCAGAAGGACTGAGCATCAGGGCACCTGAGTGGCTCGGTCAGCTAAGCATCTGCCTTCGGCTCAGGTCGTGGTCGTGATCGGATCCCCGAGTCCTGGGATCCAGTCCATGGTGGGCTTTCTGCTCAACGGGGAGTCTGCTCCTCCCTCTGCCTCTGCCCCTCCCCTCCCCTCCCCTCTGCTCCGCAATCTCTCTCCTTCTCACATAAATGAATAAAATAAATAAATAAATAAATAAATAAATAAATAAATAAATAAATAGAAAGAAAGAAAGAGAAGAAAGAAAAGAAAGAGAGAAAGAAAGAAAAAAAGAAAGGAAGAAAGAAAGAAAGAAGAAAGAAAGAAAGAAAGAAAGAAAGAAAGAAAGAAAGAAGAAAGAAGAAAGAAAAAAGAAAGAAAGAAAGAAAGAAAGAAAGAAAGAAAGAAAGAAAGAAAGAAAGAAAGAAAGAAAGAAAGAAAGAAAGAAAAAAAAAAGACTGAGCATCTCAGGGCATGGGGTTGAGCTGCCAGCCAAGAGAAGAGGAGGCTCCAAATCAATAAGTAGGTCAAACCGAGGCCCAGGTGTACCCCAGGGCCCCAGGGCAGTTCTCGGGCCAACTGATCCAGTATCAAACCAGATGCAGGCCCAGGTCTGGCACGCACAAGCTGTGTGACCTGGGGCAGCTGAACTCCCCTCTCTGGCCACAGATTCCTCATCTGGGATCAAAGGACAACCATAGCCCATACACTTCGTGGGGTGGCTGTGGGTTGAAGTGAGCTGGTTCAGGTTGAGTGTTTTGCACGGTAAGTGCTCAATAATGGCCACGTGTTATCTTTGTCATTCTGCATTCAGGGCCATATCCCTGAAAAATTCCCCCACCCTGGAATAGCTTTGACACACTTCTAATCTTGACAGTCAGAGAAGGCCGGGATGGAGAGTCCTAAAAAACCATCTCCACAGCAAGCCCCGGGCCATGGCCATCCCTGGTTTGCAAACCACAGGTATCAAGTGTAGACCATGTTCCAGAGACTGATCTAAGAGCTATGCATGAATCATTAGTTCAGTCAGGCCCTACCACCTCCTCTGTGACCCGCATGTGAAAGATGCGGATACCGAGACCCTCTTGGCATCTAGAGTCACGTACCCAGTAAGCGAGGGCTCAGGAACTTGAATCTGGGTGCTCTCGCTCCAGACGCACCTCACGGTCACAGCCTTCTATTTCATCCATTCTCCAGAGCTGAGCAAATAGGCACCTTCTCCAAGAAGCCATCCTGGGTTGCTCAGACACTATTAGTCATTCCCATTGTTTAAACCGCTTAAAGTATTGTTTACCGTCTAAAACTTCATTCCCATTGGACCCTCAGCTTCAAAAGGACGGGAGCCACAGATGTCTTGCTGCTCACACCCCATGTCCAGGGCTTAGCAGACAGGCACTTAGCAGGCATTGTGACGTTTGCCCAGTGGAGCGCAGGCTCTGTGGCTGCCCACTGCAAGCTTTTGCAGGGCACAGTCTCAACTGGGTCCCCAGCACCCCTGGGGGCTCATGAAAGGCCCGTTGCAGGAGGGGACCTGTGAATGGGAGACAAGCAACCAGCCCGCAAGTGCACAGGACATGCACCTTAGAGCTTCTTGCACTGGGCCTGCCATCCTGCACATCCCGAGCTTTTCTCATCATTTCCCTGACCCCCATCAAGGAGCCCTTTCAGATTGTTTTGTTTTTGTTTGTTTGTTTGTTTTTGTTCTTTACCTAGTGACCACCCGTCCCCACACATTTTAATACCGCAGATACACCTGTTTACTGTTCCATAGCTCTTTGCAGGAGCACAAGCCACAGTGATGGCTAAGATTTTTTTCTGCTCCCTCCTCACCAAAATAAACCCCACCAACTTTCACCTTCTCAACCCCAAATTTCCCAGCCTGGTACAGAGGAGGCAAGATAATTTACACAAATGAATTTAAAGAGAACTACACCTGGTTTTAGTTTAACACCTGATGCTTGTCCGAAGAATTGTCTGTGTAGACAGGCAGACGGACAAGCACACAGACACACAGACACACTGCAGCCATCCTATGTCCTTCCAGCCTGAGCCCCATGCCCCACCACCAGCTTCTTGCTCAGGTTCAGCAAAGGGGACCAAGGGACCTGGGCCGGGGTCAGGGTCCTGCAGCCACGAGGGTCCACGAGGTCCTGCAGGTCCACGAGGGTCCTGCAGCCAGATGGGACCGCCGCAAGTCCAAGCTCAGCCGCCTCCCAGCCCGGCCACGATGGGCAGCTGCTTTACCCCTCTGAGCCTCGATTTTCTCATCTGCGAAAAGGGGGCACAGCATTCTTGGAAGATTCCCCAGCCCCTCTGAAGGCCCTGCTCCTGCCTGGCCAGGCTTCCCAGGGGGTGCTCAGCCTGGCAGCCCAGCCCCTTCTGCCCTCTGGGTTTCAGTCTGCCCTGGCTGCTGGCCAAGTCTGATGAGGGAGGCATCTACCATCTCGGGTGTGGCCAGGCAAGCCCCGGAGGAAGCCACGGAGGGGTCTGGGGCCAGGAGAATCACCTCCTGAGTTCCCCACCCTCCGAGAGGCCCGGTCTTGGGGCTGGGACTGGAAGTCAGAGATGGGAAAGGAAGAGAGTCCAGGAAGGAGGAAGAGAATTCGAGGCAACTGGAGCCCTGATCATTGTCTATGGGCGTTGATGGGTGTAGCACAAGCAGGGGGAGCGGCACGGGGAGATGGAGAAGCAGGCTCTCCACTGAGCAGGGACTCTGACTTGAGGCTCAATCCCAGGACCCCAGGATCATGACCCCAGCCAAAGGCAGCCGCTTAACCGACTGAGCCACCCAGGCACCCCTCGACTTTTTAAAAAGTGTGAAGAACGGAACTTTGGAGACAATATTGTTGTGGATCTGTAGCTATGAGGCTTCGACACATCCTGCACCTGCTCACCCTTTCCAGAATCGCCTAGATCCAACCCCAGCACCGCTCTGAGCAAATCTCTTCACCTCCCTGTGCCCCACATGAGAGGAGGGGGTAGCATGATTTCTAGAGATATGTTCCTGATTTCTCTGATTTTTCAAATTGAGAACTCCCCCTCCTCAGGCAGGGGCTTGCGGGCAAACCTGATGGGGATGGTGGGGAGGCTGGAAGTCGAGGTCGCAGAATCCAGAAGAGATGGCAGTAGAATAAGGCCACCATGTTGATCCGGAGCCCCCGGGGCCCTAGTTCGGAGTTCAGGTCCTGCCCCGGGCTGCCCCATGCTGTCACGCAGGCCTGCTGGTCCCAGGGCCACCACCCAGCCCCTCAGTGTGGTTTTGCGAGCCGGTACTTACTGTGCTCCATGCTCCGCAGAGCATGGGACAGCTGCCTCTGGGCCCCGGAGAAGTAGCTTCTCTGCCTTGGCGACAGGGACCAGGCCCAGATTGTCCGAGCACTGCCGTGGCACCCGGCCGTAGTCCCCGCCAACCCTCAACGGCCTGCACCAAAGGAGGAAGCGAGAATGTGGTTACTCAGACACGACCACGTGACGGCCCACACCCCCTTGTTTGTGACAACTCAGTGACAGTGTGGATTGAAATGGAGCGGGTAGTGGGAGAAGGGACCTGCTGGGCCCAACATCACGCTTGGGTTCCGGTAATCAGGTGCACGCTGAAAACCACACGGCAGCTTTCTGCTGGGAGAGGGGTTGGGGGGCTGGGTGAAGAGGCATGACGCCACGGCCATAGAGTCAAGGTGAGGGGACCCCACCCTGGAAGGAAAGGAGTGAGTGACTGCATGCAGATAAGGATGGTTCTAGGTTCTTGTCCAAGAAGGGAATCAGGGGGGTGGGTGGGGGGAGAAGCCACGGAACACAGATCTTCCTGAGGTCTGCAAATATGAGGTGGCCATTCTTTCAAGATCCATCTCTAGGTGCACAGGTGGTCCTTTTCGCCACAATCAATGACTGGAGCTACATTGCAAATTCCACTGGGGCAAGACCTGCTTTTTTTTTTTTTAAGATTATTTATTCATGAGAGACACAGAGAAAGGCAGAGACATAGAGGAAGAAGAAGGCTGTCTGTAGGGAGCCCGATGCAGAACTCGATCCCAGGACCCCAGGATCACGACCTGAGCCACAGGCAGATGCTCAACCACTGAGCCACCCAGGTGCCCCAAGACTTGCTTATTTTATTTCTCTATCCTGACTCTCTGGTTGTGCCAACTCTGGTATCCCAGGCTGGATGCTCTGAGGTCCAAAAGGCAAGCAGTTCCAGGCTCTGGCCCTCCCTTCCTCTGGCGGGGAAGCCAGCAGGTGAACAAGTAAACAGGTCATGATGCATCGTAATGTCACCTTGCGGTGAGCCAGGGAGGGGCCCCTAACCCACCCTGGTAGGGGAGGGGGCCGGCAAGAGAACCTTCCAAGAAGTGGGTACATGGGATGACAACTAGGGGTGCGCTACCCAGGAGGGTGGGCAGCCCAGGGGGAAACTAAAGGCATCCCAGGCAGACAGCACAGACCAAAGGCCAAGAGACATGAGAAAGCACAGAGCTCTCAGGGGAGTGAAGGAAGGCGTCATCTCCGAGGGTCTGGCCTGTGGCTTCGTACAACGTGGGATGCAGGACATATGCAGAAAGGGGTTCACACCCTGCCTTACACACAGGTTGTTCTAAAATGATAATGGGGGACACCTGAGTGGCTCAGCGGTTGAGCATCTGTCTGCCTCTGGCCCAGGGGGTGATCCCGGAGTCCCAGGATCAAGTTCCGCGTCAGGCTCCCCGCAGGGAGCCTGCTTCTCCCTCTGCCTCACTCTCTGTGTCCCTCATGAATAAATAAATAAAATCTTTAAAAATATATAGGTAAAATGATAATGGGGATGGGGCGCCTGGGTGGCTCAGTCAGTTGGGCGTCTGCCTTCAGCTCAGGTTGTGATCCTGGGGTCCTGAGATCGAGTCCCACATGGGGCTCCCTGCATGGAGCCTGCTTCTCCCTCTGCCTCTGCCTGCCACTGTGCCTGCTTGTGTTCTCTCTCTCTGTCAAATAAATAAATACAAACTTTAAGAAAAAAATAAAATGATAATGGGGAGACCGTGTGGGTGTACACCATGACAGAACTGTTCCACGGGTGCCTGGGGTGGGCGGGTTGGCCATGCGGGGGTGGTGGGTTCCAGAGCGAGCAGATGCAGAGCCCCACATCCTCCAGATGCATCCCTTTCTCCCTGCGTCAGATGCAGCCACAAGCTGCGTCTCTGGAGGGCCGGGCACAGCCTGCGGAAAAGGAAACTGTACCACAGACCCACCCCTGGTCCTGTAGGCCGTCTGTGAGCTCTGAAAAGCATCCAGGAGCAGGGCCCTGCGGGAGACAACCTGCAAGGCCAGAGGCCTGATAACTGGCCTCCCACAGCTGTGAGACTGTGGGCAGGTCGCTTCTCTGGAGCCTCGGCTTCCTCGCCTGCAAAGCTTCGTAATACAGACGCGTAGCATTTCCTTGGCTCCCGCACACGCCAGGTGCTGTGCATCAGATCAGCTCATGTCACGCTCAGAGCAGTCCTTGGGGGAAGCTGAGACCCAAGGCGAGGCTGGGCCTTGCTCAAGGTCGCACAGAGTAGGTGGCAGAGGCAGGTCCAGGTGGCCGGAAGATAAGCCCCTATCTCCAGGCCTGGCCTGTGTTGGTGCCGGCTGAGCGCCCGCATGCAGCGAGTCTGCCCTGCATTCTGGCGAGTGCTCTGTGTAAGGGGAAGGGTCACTTCGTGGCGGGGAAGCAACTTCAAGGTGAGACTTGCGCAGCTGAACGTGCCTCGCACAAGAGCAAATATCGCTAAGAGGATCCAGACTCGTGTCGTCCACGAGAAGACCGTAAAACCACTTCTTGTGACACCTAACACCTGTGACACTCAAGCATTCAAAGCGAGCGGGTTTCTACTTCTACAGGCGGGAACCGCCCCCCCCCCCCCCCCCCGGGTGCTCCAAAGATGCCTTCAGAGATCAAAGCGATGATACTCGATGTGAGAGAAACCCTGGAAAAAAACATCCAAGTGCCATCCTGATGGAAACCTGCTGCTCGGAGGGTGATACGGACGTGAACGCCGCACGTATTGAATGCCCACACAGCACTCACGCCTCGTTAGTGGAAAAGCAGGTGTAAAGATGTATAAACAGGGTGCTCGCAGCTGTGCGTGGGTTCCCGGACGACGCACTGAAAGAAATGCTCACAGTGCTTGTCTCTGCGCGGCCCAATTATGGGCGGCCCTTCCCTTTCTCATACGTCCTCCTCGGTATCTTTAAATAGAAAAATGCGTGTGATATGTCAGCTTTATTATCAGGAAATAGATATTTTAAGCAGCGCAAGGACTTTGTAGATACCCGAGATTTCAGGATGACTCGACTTAGCCCTCTGTCGGTCTCCACCCTTCTGGGGTGTTTGGGGGACTGCCCCTCCCAAGCCCCAACCCTGTGCTTCTCAGGGTTCTAAGTACGGTTTCCCAAGGCCCAGTGGCCACAGCGGTGGGGCCAGTCACATCACTTCCTCAAGTGCTCCTCAGCCTGGTTCTGGAGGATTCTCTGGAGGCGTTTAGGAACCTACTCAGACATCATAGACTAACGGCCTGAGGGCAACTCTTCCCTAGAATAGGACCAAGGAGCTTTTTCTGTAAAGGGCCAGAGATTGAATCTTTTCAGCTTTGTGGATCTGTCCCAAATACCCAACTGCGCGGTGATAACATGGGAACAGCCATAGTCTATATGCAGTAAATGGGTGTGGCTGTGAGCCCATAACATTTTCATTGCAAAAAATAGGCAGTGGGTCAGATTTGACTTACCGGCTAAAGTTTACTGGCCCCTGACCTAGAAAACGAGAGACACTGGCAGTAAGGAGAACCAAATTGCAATAAGAAGCGACCCACCAGGTCCCCGCGAATGGGCAGAATGAAACATGGGTCCCCTTAAGACTATGCCACTGGCTTTCTCAGTGAACGGCACGTGTACTGAGCCCTGAGCGCCAGGCACTAGGATGAGCCGCACACAAGACACACTCTGTCCTTGCCTCTGGGCGCCTATAGATCAGTGGCCAGGGCAAATGCCACCATCCAAGGCCACTGAACGTAGCCAGGTAGAAAAATACAGGTCTGAGAATGAGGAGAATTGGATCCTTGCCTCAGGCCTGCTGTGTTTAGGGAATTCACTTGACCTCTCTGAGATTGTCTCATCTGGAAAATGGAGGCATGAAGGCTTAGTGCAAAATAATGCAAGGAACCAGTAAAAGTCTAAGAGTAGATAGAGCTGCAGATGTAGCAGAGCCCAGTCGCAAAAACCCACTGTGGGTCTCCGGCCCCCAGCCCTCCATGTATATGATCCTTGCAACATGTGCAGGAACACTCTCCCTATGCAGGACTCAATGGCTCCCCATTGCTTTTAGAAGACTCAAATCCCTGACATGGTGGCCAATGCCTTAACCTCCCTTCCCCTCCAGCCTCATCTCACTCCCAGGCCTCCTTGTTCTCTGCTCCAGTGCCTTCTTCTAGCTCCTCTCATGTTTCCTCCTAACACAGGACCTTTGCACGTACAGCTCCGGCTGCCTGGAGCATTCCTTACTGCTCATCACCTGAGTAACTCCTACTCACAATTCAGACCCAGTTCACATGCCATCTCGTCAGGAAAAGTCTTTCCTGACCCCTGACCCCATCCATGATCTTAGAACACTGTGACCCTCTCCAATGTGCTTGATACCTACCTCTCTCCTTGGAAGTTCCAGAAGACACCCGTGTCTGTTTCACCCACCATTGCATCTCCTGGGCCAAGCATAGTGCCTGGCATATAAGACTCAACAATGGCCAACATTTATCAGGTGCATCTTCATGGCAGGCACTGTCCTAGGCTCTTGACACATTTGTTTGTCACAATTAAACACCCTGGTAATTTGCCACAAATAATTGCCTCATGAGGAATTATTAGTATTCCTATTTTGGGATGGAAAAAGTCCAAGGTCCAGAGAGGTTAAGTAACTCACCTGAGGTCACACATCTAAGTGAGAGAGCCAGGGTTTAAATCCAAGCTTTCTGTTTACTGAGCCTAAATGCAATCACAATAGATGTTTGTTGAATAAATATGCACATTATCACTGCTTCTCCAGGCAGACCCTGCCCGTTATGATTGGTCTAAGGGGATGCAATGCTCCCCACCACTCTCCAGCAGGATGAGCCACTGAGTGTGAGGTTTCTCTCTATATATGGACCCCCAGTGGTGGGGCTCTCCTTGGAACCAAGGGTCACTTATGGGCCTTTTGGCCAACATGTGCTCCAGGGAGTTCACTAACCAATTACTGCTGGAGCAGCCCCATTTTAAAGCTCGTTGGGCCCCCACTTGGACAACAGAAGACTTGCTCTCCAAGCAGTCTACTATCTCCTTATACCTGGACACTCCTAAATGGTTGTCCGTGCACTAAATGCAGTTTTGCTTATGTTAGCCGATGGGTGAAAACCCTTGTAGCTGCCACGTGATGATGTTTACACCAGCTTAGCGGAGATGAGGGGATGGGGGCACCTGTCAGTTGCATTTCACTCCTCTGTTGTTTCTGGTGGGGAGTGGAGTGGGGAGCTGTTCACACCAGTGACCAGTACAGCTGCAATGAAACTCAAACTGCAGAGACACAGATGCCAGCGAAGCTTAGCTTCGACCCCAGGTGTAAGCTGGTCGAACCATGCATTCAACAATTGAGGAACATGAGAAAAAACATTAAACACCAGTGGAATCCTGAGATTTCGTGGATGGGTAAGGACTGTGTCTGACAGGCTAGGTATGGCTGAGATCTGAACATCACTTTGTGATTTGCTCGAACTCACCGTGGCCCCTCCTTGCCCCTCCCCGCCAGATGCCCATTTACCTGAAAATGGTGCAGAACTGTGGGGGAAACGGCGTTACATCTAGAATCATGCCTGCCCTTTTTTTTTTTTTTAAGATTTTTATAATTTATTTATCCATGAGAGACATGCAGAGAGAAGCAGAGGCATAGGCAGAGGGAGAAGCAGGCTCCCTGCAGGGAGCCCGATGTAGGACTCAATCCCAGGACCCCAGGATCACAACCTGAGCCAAAGGCAGACACTCAACCACTGAGCCACCCGGGTGCCCCAGAATCATGTCTGCCTTCCAAGGTGGCCACTCTGCCTCCTAAGGAAGTGAGGCTCAGGGAAGGGCCCAGGTGGATTTGAGTCCAGGTTGACCAGACCAGACCACAAAGCCTATAGCTTCCCTACCAAACAAGCGTCCAAATGGCTGTGCCCAGTTTCTCTGGGGTAGCATTGGAAAAGTAGCCGCCATGGGTATCCTTTGTTCAAACGAAAGCAAAGATCCTTCTATAGAGAACAGAGCTGCTTTAATGAAAGGGAGGTGGTGGGGGCGGGGTCACACCCAAGGGCCTGCCCTCCCCCCTTCCCCAACACACACATCCTCTTTGATTGAAGGGAGGGCTCACAGGCTGTGATCTGCCAGTCTGAGCCATTGAAAGGGGAAATGGCCACTTTGGGGCCCACCACAGCTGGGATGCAATTCCCCTTCTCAAATGGGAACAGAACCTTGGGGAGTCCTGGATTCTGGTTGTCACTCTGGGCAGCCCCAGAAGCAGCTTCTGGGATGAAGGCCCTCAGAGTGAAGCTGCTCCTCTAGAGTAAACAGAACAGGGGCTCCCCAGGGCTCAAAGGAAGGGGCTGGCCCCAGACCTGGAAGGTCAGAGGGTAATCAAATATAGAAGTGTGCTCCAGGGGGGGCATCCAGGTGGCTCAGTGGTTGATTATCTGCCTTTGGCTCAGGGCATGGTCCTGGGATTAAGTCCTGCATCGGGCTCTCCCCGCAGGGAGCCTGCTTCTCCCTCTGCCTGTGTCTCTGTCTCTGTGTCTCTCATGAATAAATTAATAAAATCTTAAAAAAAAAAAAGTGCTCCATTCTCAGTGATTTTTCCAACACTAGCAGTTGAAGGAATCAATGCCTCTGATGGCTACCCTGAGCACTGGGCCTGGTGATACAGTGATGGAGAACTCTGGAACTCAAACCTCAAGGGGCTCTGATAAAGGAGGAATACTGGCATGAGGAAGGAGTCTTGGTTGCAAACTCGTCTCAAACTGGCTTAAGTGGCAATGGGATTCCTGGGGTATCTCATGGAATTTGAGGTTAGAACTGTGGCTGGATCCTATGCATGGATTCAGTGAACTAAAGGGACCCAGAAGCCTTTTCTCCACCACTGCACACCTGCTCTGCCCGCTTGCTCCCTAGAATCCCCAAGTCTCTGGCCTCTGCAAAGGGAAACTCAGATTTGGCACCATGAGAAGTGGAGCATTGGCCCAGCCAGGGGAAGGTCATATTCTGGAAGCAAAGGTACTGCCATGCAGACAATCCCATTAGTGTCCCCATTCTCCGAAATGTCTCTATTTTCATTCATTTCTTTAGCAGATATTTTAAAATGTAATCTGCCAGATTCTAGGGATAACAGTGAATAAATGAGTTCTGTCTGTGCAGTTTACATTCAATTCAGGGGAAATAGTAAAAATCTCAAATGAAGTTGATAGATCTAGTGGAAACAAGGTGCTATGGGAAAGATGGCAGGAGAGGAGGAGCAAAGTGGTGAGCCTCACAGACGATGGGTGTTCTGGAGAGAGCAGTGCATGGAAAGATTAAAGGTAGGAGGCCTCCCCGAAAACAAGGGGACATGAGGAGAGGAGGTTAGGGAGACAGCAGGCCCAGCCAAACATGCGGAAGTTAGATTTAATTCTGAGTGGGAAGAAAATCCTATAGAGAGTTTGGACTCTAAATACGGGGTTTGCAAGCTTTTTCTTAATGGGCCAGATTGTACATATTTTCGAATCTGTGGTCACAGAGTCAACTCTGAATGTGTAAAGAAAAAGCAGCCATCGATGTTGCTTAAACAGGAATGGCTATGTTCCAAGAATTTTATGCTAAAACTTGAATTTTATATACTTTTTACTTGTCATTCTTTTTTAGTCCCCCCCCCCAACCACTTAAAAATGTAAAAAATCTATTCTTGTGCACTCTACACAAACTTCCAGTGGGGTGGATTTGGCCTGTGGGCCTCAGTTTACTCACTTGTCTTACTACCTTAAATGGTTACTCTGGCCACTGTGTTGAGAACAGACAAAAGTAGGGAGCAGGAAAGTTGGTTTGGAAGCTGTGATAGTCCATTTCATGTCAATTTTACTGGACCATGGGGTACCTAGATTATTTGGGCAAATATTCTGAGTGTGTCCATGAGGGTGTTTCCCAGATACTAACATTCTAATCCTTAGACCAAGGAAAGCAGATTGTCCTCCACAGTGTGGGTGGGCCTCACCCCAATCAGGTGAAGGCCAGAAAAAGAACAAAAAGGGGGAGTTTAAGAGGGAACTCCTTGACTATCCTTGAGCCTTTTTTTCCCCATTGTCTTTGGACTCAAATGGAAACATCAGGTCTCCTGGGTCTCCAGCTTGCTGAAAGGAGACCTTGGGACTTGTCAGCAACCATAACTATGAGCAAGTTCCTTATAATGACTTTATATATGTACACATCCGATTGGTCCTGTCTCTCTGGAGAACCCCACTGCAGAAGCTCAGTTCACATCAGAGATGGCAGTAGTGGTTAACAGTGGCAGTGTGAGAGGCAGCCACAGCCAACAGGAGTAGCTGAGTCTGTTGTGGGATATGAGAAAGGAGATGGGAATCAGGTGGGGTGGGAGGCAGGCAGCAAGTCCAGGGGGCAAGTCAGGGGGCTACCCCAGAGGAGGCTGAAAAGCATGGACTTCATTCTGGAGACAAGGGGAACCTTGTGCCCCCCTCAGGGGTCTCGACAGATTCTGTTCTAGAACACATCACTCATGAAGCAAAAAAGGGAACAGGTGGCTGGTGGTAGAGGAACCAGCTACAAGGCTGTTCAATGCTCTGTTCTCTCTACAAGGAGAAGTTTCTGGCAGGTGCCCAGATGCCTATATGGGATTCTCCACCCTGTCATCTTTTGTGGCATTTTAATCCACAGCCCCTAGTAGAAACTGGCCAGGGTGGTAATTCATTTTACTGTTTCAGGGGCTGTAGCTGATGGAGGGTGGCTGTAAGTGGTCCTGCAGGTTTGTTAACCATGAGGTGCCTCTTCTATCTTCTACAACCCAAGTATCATCTTGGCACGGAAATGAACCTGCAACAACTTCCTGTTATTTGTGGGGCAACTTCCCAGTTCTCAGACCTCTCAGTGCAGCCCAAAACTTGGATTTTGTTGCTAAAATACTGGTGATTTCTTGACCCTCAGGGCACACAGCTCCTGTCTGAACCCCAAACACAGCTGGACCACTTAAGTCATTTGCTCAACTACATTTTTTTCCAGGGCTTTCAAACCTTCACAGGAAAAATAAGTATTTACCCAGTGAATGCCACAACAGAATCATGTCTAGTGTGTGTGTGTGGTGGTGAAAAGGGTAATGGGGGCGGGGAGTGGAGATTAGTCATGAGAAGACAGCAGGGCTATGATAAAGGCCAAGGCCTGCTGTTGGGGACCAGAGGCACCACTCATCTGGCAACCCACCCCCTCAAGGCCCCCAGGCACCCTGTGCTTCACCCCTTTATGCTGCAATCTACTTGCATCACCTGGACCAATTGGCGGTGAAGGTACTTTATTTGTAGCTGAAGCCCAAGCACAGCACCTGGCACCTGATGAGCTCCTTGCTCCTTCCCTTTGCAATGCTGATGACTGCACATTTTTTTTTAAAAAAATATTTATTCATGAGAGACAGAGGCAGAGAGAGAAGCAGGCTTTCCACATGGAGTTTGATGTGGAACTCGATCCCAGGACCCTGGGATCATGACCTGAGCCAAAAGCAGATGCTCAACCACTGAGCCACCTAGGTGCCCCTGCTTGCCTCTTTCAATCTGAAGCTTTCCAAACAACCCACCAACTGGCTGCTAGTCTTTGTCTGATTCCTCTCTCTCCAGCACTGCCGCAAACCCAGCACTGTCATCCTGTCCAAAAATATCCATTCAGTCTTTGAGCCAGTGTGAGAAAGCCTCTCCACTTAAAAAACAAAAAACTAAGCACCCCGTGGTTTCAGTAACAGATCTACTTGCTTTCCGGCCTCCTGAGCATCCTGCAGTGATTCACTTGTCTCCCATCCCAGACTTTCCCCGTCACCTGAGCAGCTGTGCTTCTCACTCAAACACTACCCCCACCCCCCATTTACGAACTCGGGCCCTTAAAATCTGTTTTCCTACCTGGTTGCATTTCTGTACAATAACAGTAAAGCTACGCTGAACTGCAGATTCTAGCAGCTTCTCTAAACTCACTGCCCTCCACTTTCCAGCCAACCTAACAAACTCAGAAGCTACTAGACCCTTGGGTACCTTTGAATCTGGAGCAGTTTCTCTCTCCCCACTTCTCCATTTCACCGTTTCCAGAAACTCGCCATTGAGAAACAAAGCTCATTCTGCCTAGTGTCGCCCAGCAATCTCCTTCCACCTCTGTGATGAACAGCTTGCCAACAGCCTGAACTCCTGGGGGCAGAAGGAATGCCGCTGGTGGCACACCCCACCAGGGAGGTGAGATCACCCCCATTTCAAACAGTGCAGGCAGCTGGAACGCAGATGAAGCATACTAAAATATATTATTTCGGGGGGCACCTGGGTAGCTCAGTAGTTGAGTGCCTGCCTTCCGCTCAGGGCATGATCCCAGGTTCCTGGGATGGAGTCCCACATCGGGCTCCCCACAGGGAGCCTGCTTCTCTGCCTGTGTCCCTCATGAGTAAATAAAATCATATCTATATATGATATATATATCACAGATATTAATAAACACCTTACTTCATATCATATTGGTTGGAAGTCTATTTCCCAGCTCCCATGACCTTTCACTTTTTGACATATTGAAGTCTTATGTAATTGGGTTTTTATGGAGCCAATCTAGCTTTTCCTCTGAGATTTAAAAGGCTTCCCCCAGACTTAAGTCTAGATAGAAAAGGATTTTTTTCTTCTAAACTTGAAAATCAAGTTTCCATTTAACTACTGACTCCATCCGAACACACACTGGTGCTATAGAGTCCCTGCCCCCAGGGATACTTAATGTCGCTGCACCACTTTCTCCCAGCCACTGACTTAGGATGCTTGTTTCAATGTATTACTATTTCATCATTCATACGTTGACTTTAATAACTTTTTTCTGGGAATTAAGATAGTTATGGGAAATACACAATTGAGTAAAATCTAATTAAATACAAATTTCCCACACAGCTGGTACCTCCACACAGCAGTAACAAAACTTGTGTTTATTCTACACGTAAATATACACTGCATATGCATATATCCTGAAAGATGGCTTGCCAAAAGCAATCCATCCTGGGCTGGTTAATTAACCAACCCCCCCCCCCCACACACACACACACACACACACACTGATTTTTCCTCTAATTCCTGAATGGATCTCCCACTAGTTTGCCTGGGCCAAAATTCCCAGAGATGAAAACTCTGGGCCAGAAGGCAGGAACATTTAGGACTTCAGATATACCTTGTTGCACTGCCCCTGGGAAAGGCTGTGCCAGTGTGTACACACTCCCTTCCAGTCTTTCAGGAAAGGACTTTAAACAAAGGGCACGGTCCCGTATTGCCTGTCTACTGGAGGAAAGTGTGTCCTTGGCCATGATGCATGTTCGAGTCCACTGATGGCTTCAGGACATGCTAATATGCTAGCAGAAACAGAAGGGTCACTGAGAGTTGACAGATTCTTAAGAGCCAACAATAAGTTTTTCTGGACACCAAGAGCACCAAAGGAAGTAGCCTTTAAAAAAAAACAGAAGTCTCCCTCCACTGGGCCTGGCTGGCCGTCTGGGGCTGACACGGTGACCTGTGGGTTTTCTGGCATGGACACAAGGCAGCGGAAGAGAGAGTCAGTTGTCAACACTTCACACATGCGTCTGCCCCCTGACTGTGGGCACAGAGGGGCACAGACAGTATCTGCTGCTCAACTTCCTGCAGCCACACAGAGGCTGACCACAAACCCGGCTGCCTTTCTCCTCACTGACTACAGCAACTTTAGGAGACTACATTTGAGGAGGGGGAGTTTTGTGCCAATTATTCATCATGTCTACAAACCTTTAGAAAAACCAAATGGTGGGGAATTCTTTGCTACAAATCACTGAAATGTCATGAGATGGTATTTTGGTATAAAAGGGGAAGCTAAAAGGGCCATGAAGTTCAACTGACCCTGAAAACCCTCTGTTGGAATAAAAATCACAGCTAAGCTGAGAAGGCTGTACTTGTACTGAAGAAAACAGTGCTTTCGAAAGCACAGTCAGAGACTCAGCAGTCACAATAACAATGCCAGCCATGCGGTAGTGGCAAGGGCTCTCAGTACGACTGGGCGCAGGTATCTCTCTTCCAAATGACATGGGATTCGTATCCCTCCTTCAGAGCAGGGAAAGAGATGCCCCAAGATGAGATCTGCCCCAGATCCCACCCCTGGTAAAGGCTAGAGGCTTAACTGGAGTCTGGCCTGTAGCCCTCACCCTGCTACACCCCACCCTACCTCCCCCTGTGCTGGAGGGCAGCGGCCTACCCACACTCACCCTGTACTCACCCTGAGAGAGGAACAGTCGCGCAGCTGGTTCCACTGAATCAGAGAGGCTGTGGGCTGCCTCAAAGACAGCTGAGGTGTGAAATAAACACGGACACCATTTTGTAATCAATGATTTTTTTATCTTTGAAAATGGAAGCAAGTGTTTTGACAGAATACTATGGCCGCTCTATAAGAGCCGATCTAGGAGTAATTCACTGGTTTTCCTCTGGGATAGCACGGCTTTAAAAAGAAAGAAAAGAAGAAGAAAAGAAAGAAAGACAAAACAGGAAGGATAATCCACAAACTTCAGGCGCTGACTTTGAGCCTGGCTGGGCACCTGTTCATTAAATAAGTCATAAGCTACGCACTAAGATCAGGATAATTTCTCCTTGCCCTCCGTCTTCTCTTTGAACCACATTTCCTATGGTGTTCCACCACCAACAATTTTGTTTACTTAATTTGATATCAGAATCTTAAAACATTTCTGAATCTTAAAAAGGAAGGTCTTCAGCAGATTACGTTGATAAAGAAACATGTACAGATTTGAATATAAGTCATTGTGATTATTGTTTTCCTTATATTTCATTATCCACTCCAATATTACACACACACACACACACACACACACACACACCAAACACTCAGATGCCCGGAAGTTGTGGAGACAGAGATCCCAATATTGGGAAAAAACATGGTACCTTTCCTACAAAGACATCAGCCCCAGCTTGGCCGTAGATTCCAACCCGCTGTCACCACACTCCATCTCCATCCTGATTCCCGGTTATAGACATTCCCTGCCAGTTCCCTTCCACATCAGCAGGAATAGGCGCCAAGAGCCCCCAGGGGGGCCCACTGGCACCATCTGTTCCATGTTCAACCACACTCACTCAGCTCTTCCCCGAGATTCCTTAAATCTTGCTCCTCAAGCGTGCAAAATGAAAACATGGAAATGGGAGAGAAGCTAACTTGGTAATGGAATAGGTATTCAGAGCTCAGTCCCTGGCCCCTGAGTCTGGGGAGCCTCTGTGGGAGCTGGAGGGGCAAAGCATGTTGGCTTGGTAGAGGGGGCAAAGGGACAGGTTTGTACACATTAAAGCTACAGCAGAGGCCTGTGCTCCTGGTTTTGCATAATTCTAGACCGTTCTCCTCAGTCTCAATATTAAATAGCACCCTCTGGCCTCCTCTTAGCTGAACGTGAAGAGGGCTGAGAGGCAGGAAGGACAGAAGGACTGGCTGGGGGAGCCCTGAGAGAGATGGCTGCATCTGGGAGACTGAGGGGAGGGCAGGGGCTCTGGTGGCACAGGGAGAGCCATGCTGCAGGCAGCATGGCACAGAGACAGCATGGGATGTTCGGAAGAGCAGAGGATCACGTGGGGGCACACACTCCCCTCCAGCTTCCCTAGGTCTTAGTCTCCTACTGTACTGAAGAGCTAGGCAAGCTGCTGAAATGGGCAAGAAGGAACACTCCACAGTGGCTTCTGTGGCTTCTTGTCCTGGGCCCTTATCAAGTATTGACCGAAACCTGAAACATGATGTTTAAAGTGATCAATGCAATAGATTCTATGTGTATAACAAAACTGCAGAAACACATGCTAGTTTAGGTTAGATTATAATCATCTGAAGCACAGGATAACCAAGAAGTGAAATTCCATCTGGTACAACCACCCAGTTTCTAGAAAAGAGAAAGAAAGAAAACAATACAATAGGAGCTTTTTTGATCAGAAGACTCCATGAAAGGAGAGGGTGGTGATCGAACCCACGTGATTTTTCAAGTCTTCCTTCTGTACAGTCATGAGGATGACCAGGTTTGTGCTGCAAACGAGCCAGCACCATGTGGCTACTGCTCTGATTGTTCTCAGATGAATGTGTATACAAAATAATATCTTATCTTCATTTAGTTTATAAACATACACAGTGCTGTCCCTTTCAAATTAAGAAAAAAAAAAAAAAACCACACACAAATACTGCAAAGTAGCAAAATACAAGGGGGGAAAAAAGCTACTTTTGGTTTTGGCAACATTAAAAAAAAGAAATATAAAAAGCAATGTGGCATTGGTCCCTGTTTATAAAAAAAAAGGTACTTGGGCACGACACTGAATCAGAATTGGTTGGTTTTCTAAAATTCAGAATATCTGGGATTTTAAAAGTAGCACTTTTGTCTTTTAAAAGTTCGACAAGTCACATAACACTTAAAACATCAAAAAAGCTTTCTGATAAAAAGCTCGGCTTTTAAATCACATTATGTTTCTGCAAATTTGGGAGACGAATTGAGTTCTTACTGGAATGTGGCCTATCGCTGGTTGACAAATGTGACCCGGAATGTCTCCGAATGGCAGTGCCTCCCTTTCGCCCTCCCTGGGACCACGCCAACAACCAGCTACCAAGCACAAGTTCCTGCTCCCATTTTGGGGGTGGGGGATGGACCTTCAGGCTGCAATCTTCGCCATCTGCTGTTCTAACTTGGAAATGCGTTCGTCTTGATTGCAGATTGTGTCTTTTATAGATTTGATCTCTTTTAAAATCTCATCCAACTTGGCTTCATTTTGCTAAGGAAACCAAAAAGGAGGAGGGAGAGGAAAGAGGTTGACTAAAATGCAGTAAACGAAGCTTACCAAAGTTGAGAATTTATAAGGCATACAATCTAATTTTCTACTTTGGAAATGCAAGCCATAGCCACCAAGTTGGGCCTTCTGAGAAAGGAACTGCATGCTGGTCAGTCCACCTGCCACCCCACAGTAGAACCAGGGTCCCAGTACTCCCCATTCCATGTGCCTCTGCACTTACCTGGACTGAGACTCAGAACAAGTCAAACTGTGGGATAGGACCGATCCCTTCAGGGCTGCCCCACAGCCCAGCCACCCCATGCAATACCATCAGGAGTAACTTTTATGTGACCCAGGTCAGGAGTGAACTTCCAGAGGCTACAGAGCTCCTATCATCTCCCATGGAGGGTCCTTCTTAGGAGCCAACCCCCTTGCCATGCTTGCTCACTCTTCTGAAGAGGGCTCAGCCTCTGCCACATGTGGAGCTGATTCTTTTGGAAACCTTGCAATCCACAGCACCTCATGTGGCTACCTCAGTCATGGCCAAAACACCAGCTCTTCCAGGCACCTTGCCTCTTCATTCCACTCACCCTCTCACTGACAACTCTCTGCCTTCCCTCTGGCTCCCTGGGATCCTGTTCTACTCCTGCCAACTCCCCATGCCCTCTCCTCCCTGGCTGGACTCCGCTCTCCCAGCAGCAGCACCCTCAGCGGCCATGTGGGTCTCCAACATCAGGTTTTGGTTCCCACCACTCCAATGACATGGTTCTTGCCAATAGGCCCAAGATCATCTTTGCTGCTAAGTCCCACTCACCGCCAGATATTTTGTCTCTGGAACATTCAGCAACACCTGAACCCTGTCACTACTCTTTCCCTTTCCTTGGGCCCTTTCTTTCCAGGTTCATTTCTACCCCAATCAGAGATGAATGTAAACACTCTGGGTGGGGAGAGACCGCTAAGAAAACACCCAAGCAGCTCCTGTATACTCTCTCAAAGATGGTAGCAGACAGATTTCTATCCTGGTCATTATAAAAAATGCAGCTAAAGGAGCCAAAGTGGCCACGAGCTCATAAATGTCATGTAACCAAGAAGGTTCTTACAAATAGTATGTGTCCTCGTTTACTAAAAGCCCTGAGCCACAACCAAGCACACCCCTCCACCTCTTGCAGTCCTCACCACACTGGCCGTGTCTGGAGTTTTCTTGGGGGCACTGATCAGGTCGCACTTCTTATTTGCAGTGGGCTTGCTATCCAGAATGTTCTTCTTGACCACCTTGAGATCCCTGTTTTTGCCAGGGATGTATCCATGCTTTAAGGAGATGAGGACCGGGTCTGCATTTTTCCCCTCAAACCACTCCTCTGCCTCCAGCGCTGCTTCAGGCCCCGCTGTGTCAGGATACAGGTCATCTTGGAAAAGGTCGGACTATAAGAGACATTTGGGAAAACGCTTAAAGATGACAAGCCTGAAATTTTAAGAATCTTTTTAATCGTGGATTGCCCAGGAAACTGGGCACTTACCTTCCTGGGAACAGTCATGATAATAGGCTCACACTTTCTCTCATGAAGTTTGAAGAATCTTCAAGGGAGAAATAGAAATAATAACAAAGTTGTATTAAGTGAAACAGGAGGCCAGGTTAACAGGCTTCATGACTGACGGCTAGTCTTCTACACTGCTGTCTGGGGCATGAAACGCTCTGCCTATCACCTGAGCTGATCTACTCTGGGGAGCAGGTGCAGTGTGTGCTCCCATTTTCCAGAGGAGAAATGCGAGGCAATGGGGGACTGGAAACAAGAACCAGGAGCAGAAGTCTTTGCTTCTGGGGATGGCCCAACTCTGGTAATCTGGGGGCTGACCAGCCATGGGGGAAGAAACACCACTACCGACGATGATTCACTTCTGCAAAAGTGACCAAGTCAGCAGGCAGGTGAAAACAAACACCTAATATTAGACAGAATCTAGGACCTGGAATGCCAGGTCTTCTGCCAACTAGAGGTGGCTGAACATTTGTCAGCATAAATGGGATTTTTAAAAGGGAAAAGAAAAGAATCCTGAGATTAAAACTTTGGCATTCAAGCAAACCACATCACGTCTAACATTCAAGAAAAATTTGAAATTACCCAAAATGTGGATAAGACTGGGCACCTCTGCAGTCAGCAGAGCAATAACGAAGACCGGCCTGGGTTGACACCCAGCTCAAGTGCTACAGTGCCCGAGTGTGTGGCAGCACATTTAGCATAGCATCCAGCATATAACGAGTGCTCAATAAACAGTAAGTAGGAGGTATCCTGAATGGTTATGCTTGTAGTCTTTTAAACTTTTAGATGACAGTAAAATTAATGCTTTTCCAAATACTGGAGGCAACCTTAAGTTAGGATTTGATCAGTTTTGAACCATGTTTTGATGAGACTAGTTTAAACCATACTTTTGACTTATCTCTGACAGCTTTCCTTTGCACTCCAGGTGTAGAGAAATGTATTTTTAAGAGAAACTTCTAATAATATAAAAAGGGGCTTCTAAAAAATTATTTTTAAAGATGTGTTCATTATTGTGTGATCAGGACAGCATAGTTAGGCAGATACGTATGTAGTGTTGTGGGGTGCCTGCAAGGCTCAGTCAGTTACTAGTGTCCGACTCTTGATTTTGGCTCAGGTCATACATGAGGTCAGGGTTGTGAGATCGAGCCCTGTGTCTGGCTCTGTGCTCAGCGGGGAGTCTACTTGAGATCTCTCTCTTTCCCCTCTCTCTCTGCCCCTCCCCCTGTGCATGCTCTATCTAAAATAAATAAATTAAAATTTAAAAAAGAAACGCAGTACTGTACAAATGTGTGGTAGGACCACAGGCCTGATGGTGCAGCACTAGTCATTCTGTTGTTTAAAACGGCCAGTTATCCATGCATCTCATGGACTATCTTTTGTCGACCACGAGGAGAAAACAGCCTATTGTTTAGGAAGACCACTAGGCATTATGCAATACAAATTTTTTTTTAAACCACAGTAGTATATTTTATGTATTATATAACACAGCTGAACTTCCTACATCAAGCTAACCCAACAACCCAGCTATTGGTCTTTGGCTTCTCTAGTTTAGGATCCATGAGGTCTACAATCCAGTTTGGAACCTGTTCGTCTCCCTCAGGGCAGGAAAACCATCTCTTCTGTCCATCTCAGCAGCAGGCTCTCCCTGCTTGCCTCCCAGAGGACACTGGCCACAGACTCAGCCTGAAGACAAGAGATGAAGGCTTCACTATTTAAGTGTACAAAATCTGCCTTGGCTAAGCCACTGCACCACAGGTTATGTAGTCCAAAGAATGAGGAGGGGCACAATTCAATTACAGGATTTTGAAAGGCTCTTCACTACTCTAAAACTCCACGTTCCTAAGTGTGAGCAGGAAACGAGATACCAATTCTACAGGACAACAAAGGGTAGATAGACTGGCACTATGGTATGACTGGTAGTTGTACTACTCTTGTGTAACACATGTGGCACAAACAATCTGAATACTTTATGATACCAATTCTTTACCTGGCAATCTCGCATTTGTTAACATCAAGTCCCCTCTTGGGCATGTAGCCCATCCCTCTCTGAGGCTCCTTGCTGCTGAATGTGTTGAGGTAGTGGACATACGGGGATTCATCTGTGATCTCAAAGTAGCGGATACTGCTGTCACCCTACAAGAAATCAGAGACAAATTTGCATTGAATGTTACCTGAAGTATCTGGTTAAAGTGGTATCTCTCTCCCCTATAAACCCAGAATTAACTGGGACTCTGCTTCAGTGGCCAACCTCAGCTTTCCCTTCAGAGGAAGAGGATACAATGGTTTCTCTTCATGGCAGAGCAGGCCCTCACTTATCAAATGCTAGCATAGCCTTTAAACAGTCTCTCCTCTGCCTCCTACTGAAGGCTCAAATTTTACACTGCTGAGCCTAGACATCAAGTTGGAGTCAGAGCAAAAGCATTAACACCTCTGGCCAAGCAACTGCAATTGCAATTCAACTTCAAAAACCAAACACAAGTCTAGGAGGATCTCAGAGAAGGCAATAACTGATTTGAGTACTCTCACTGCCATGGAATAGTGTCATTCCCAAACCCAAGGGCACTAACATGGGACAATCAGATGATGATAAAAAATAAGATTTTTATAATTAAGAAATATTAAGAATAAATAGTTCTTAATCATTCTTATTTCATAATTAATTCTTAACTCATAATTCTTAATTAAAAAACTCACTAAAACATGAGTATCCTTTAACTTAAGAATATAGTACTATCTCATTGCAGTGTATCAAATTCTATGATAATTTTGCCTAGAATGTTCAGATGTTTTTGGAGGTCTGAAGCACATGCTAGCTTGTCCAAGTATAACTGTCACACAGTTCTACCAACCTGAAAAATGAAGGCAGGGCTGCCTGCTAGAGGGGGAAGTATGTATATAGATAACCAGGCAGTATTATGCCCTTCAAGACTCTTTATTTTGCATGGTTTCCATTTGTTTCAATGATGTAAATATCTAAAGCAATGGTAAAGAAGCTAAACACAGACTATTTGCTCCCTGCATATTCAAGAGTAATGTTCTGTGTTAATAATATATCTGGGTAACCGCTCCTGTTGTTTGGTCTGATGTACTCTATGGCAATTGTGAACATCTGAAGTAAAATGACTTTCAAAGAAACAGACAAGATCTCAGTTTCTAAGCAACTGACTGACCTATGACAATATAAAGCGTTCTCAGCCAAATATGAGAACTGAAACATCTCTGGCTTTACCTAGCAAGGGGCTATCTAACAGGTTTAGGGGAAATATATCAACAGCTCCAGCTGCCTTAGTTCATTTATTCCAACTACAAAAATTCTAAGGAAAATTGAACCTACAAAAGAATAAGGAATATTAAGGTTACCAGTCCACTAAAATAAGTCATCATCATCATCAAGCTAGACATCATAGTTAGGGAGAGAGGCTCATAAAGCAGGCAAGTAGGCTCTCTGATTTTAGTGTGGGGTCTTCCTGTAACAACTGTCACCTCCAGAAACTAGTCAGACCACCTACTTTCAAGCAGAGGGCCCTAATGCTGAGCTCCTCCAAGAACACCCTGGAGAATATCTGAGGCCTTCAAAAGCTCCTATCCGCAAAGCACCATTCTCTCCACAAGTCCATGGCATGTGGTGATAAGTAACGATATGCCAATAAAGGGCTACCCAGGGGATTTCAGCGTTAAATGTGGCAACCCGGTTACTCATTTGTCATACCATTACAGAGCAATCTAAAATCCTGGATGGCACTAGAGGTGAAAGGACAACAATGTGTCCTTTTTTCTCACTAAAATGCCTGAGTGAAGATGTCCCTGTCAGCGTTTGCCCCAACGCCAGAGCCCCATACCTAATGCAGTCAGAAGTCCTGAACACAGTGTGTTGTTACCACACAAATGACAAGTTCAAAGGGTCCAGTCTCAAGACTTAAAACACACCAAAATCACCAGCCCTTACTTTAGCTCAAGGCATATACACAGAGATCAGATAAATTAAAATATTAAAATGATGTAATGCACGGCCCACCTACTAAATTTTTTTTCCTCTTTCAAGACTACATCTAATATGAAACATTAAAACGACCATTTACCTTTCCACATAAGTAGATGATACTGGTGTCAGGGTCATAGAAGGGCAGCAACACCCCATTGCTAGTGTCCATTTCATGAAGAGCGATTGGTTCCTGCATATTTTTCTGGGGAAAAAAATACAAAAAAATATATATTTGCATATACACACACATTTACAAGATGAATCATTCTTTCATACATAATTATGGGAGCAATTTCCTAGAATAATGAAAGGTTGAACAATGCATATATAATACTTATACAAGTAAATACCAATTCATACATGTAAATATCAATTTTCCAACCCATTGAAAACTATCAATTTGACAACCTCATCAATGTATATATACATCAGTGTGATTCCATGACAAAAATGAGACAGCTCTTCTCCTTTATGATTTTGTTTCCTTTTATTTTTTATTTAAACTTATGTATTTAAAATAGGCTCCACACCCAATGCAGGGGTTGAATTTATGAGCCTGAGACCAAGAGCCATGTACTCTACCAACTGAGCCAGGGAGAAACCTTATTTTCTTTTTTTAAAGAAATCTTTCTTATTATAAAAATACACTCTTTAGTTAAAGTTACAGAAAGACTATAAAAACCATCCCATATTCCATAATCCCACAGTCCAGTGGATGGCAAAAACAATGACCGTTTTGGTCTACTTACTTCCAACACACACACACACACATACACACACACACACACAGATCATACCATATATTCAGTTTTGTTATTTTTTCACTTATGCTATTCTCAACATATTCCTAAGCGTGACTATTGTGACTTTAACATTTGATCATATTCTTTATAATACAAAGTTCAGAACTTGTTTCCCAAGTCCCAAACACTGGCTTCTTCGTGCAGTCTTTTAAAAATATATAGTCAACACAGAGTATTTGAGAGTATCAAGAATGCATTTTTCTAATACATTTAAGCAGTAAGTCTCCAGTGACGACGAGAGTGTCACATCCAATTCAAGTCAAGCAGGAGTTCAGAAAACTACACTAAGAATCCTATAATCTACCTACCCACCCAAAGACCTGCTCAGAAAAGAGAGAAAGCTCAAGTGTAAGCCTGTGGAAAGGCTGGGAAGGGGCATACCGGATTCCAGAGAGCCAGCTGCCGCTCACTCATGCGGCTGAAACCAGTGGTAAAGACATTCCCATCAGCCAGAAAGATGGCTCTCATGGGTCTTGCTCCTTCGTGTGCTTTCTCCTTCTCCTGGGAGATCAAGAACAATAGGAATATTATATTCAAACTGCAAGAAAGATGGAGGGCTCATACACTGAATTTAACCCATGCCCACCCCCATGTCTTTCAGATTACCAGGTATGCGTGTGTGTGTGTGTTTGTCTCCTCTGAAGATGAGAAACCAGAGACACTATGTAATTTGGCCAAGGTCCCTCAGCTAGTTAGTAAGCAGAAATGCCAGTTGATGACTCAAAAGCCTCACTCCTTCCACTATGCCCTGCTGCCAACCCATGCCCATGTTCTGCAAAAAGAAAACATGAAAGGACTCTGCCAGATGTCTGCTTCTCAGGAAGATAACCTGAAAGTTGGATATACCCTTCAGTTTCTACCAATTTCATTGTACAGAAGGCTGTATGGCTCAGTAACCCTTTCCTTAATCTCATGTGTCTACTGAGAGTGCACAAGCAGTGAGCCCTAGAAGGTTCTAGTGGAGAAAGCACTTTGTGAAGGGCTGGGAGAGTCCTCGGTGCTTGAGAAGCACTAGCCACAACCACTATCCAACTCTTAAGAAGTAATACTGTCCAAGAATCAGCACATCCCAGAGAAAGGTAAATGCAGGACCACAGAGCAGGGCTGATGCAAGACATCCCATGCTGGATGGGATCCAGCATCTGCCGTTTCAACCCCAGCTCAAGTCCCAAATGCCTGTCTTCTGTCATGCTGGGTGACCTGGTGAGGCTGAGTTTGGGTGGCAGGAACTAAGGCACTGAGCTGAAGAGATAGCCGGTGGCATCTCTGTGAGGTGCTCTGATGATGGTTACAGGAAGGGACAGGGATCAATTAACCAATACTCAGCACTAAGCCAGGATTGCAATTAACTGTTTAGATTAGCTGATCTAGGTTTGTAAATTCATGAAGACTCCAGTGAACTGATAAAAACTTTGTTTCTTTGTGAAAAATGGTCACCAAGTGAGAGAGAAGGCTCATGTCAATGCTGGAATGCACAACTCTGAAGGGTGGCTGGGAGGCAGAAACTTGTACAAGGCTCTGTGGATTCGTGGTCTGCTGTCTGCACACAACGAGGCTCCACTGACCAGGGAGCCTTAACAAGCAAAGTTCACACTCACTGAAGTGCTACAGAGATGGAGGCACTTGTCCTAAGCATACTTACAGCAACGATCTCTTGTTTTCTAGGATCGATTACTCTCACTTTCTTGTCTTTGGAAGCTGTGCAGATCAGACTGCCATTCCGGTTCCAGCTTACGTTGTAAATCATGTCTGAATGCATATCATCCAAGTTTATAAGGGCTTCCCCTGTCCCCACATTCCAGATGATGATGGCATTATCACAGCCTGTAAGCAAGCAAAGCCACACCCCTCAGAGATTAGAAACACCTGTAGAGTAACACTTGAAAGCTACAAATGCAGTGAGGAGACAAATGCACAGAAAGAATGACGCTGATTATAAGTGGCCTGACTTACTTGCTAGAAGTTAAAAACTCAAGCGACAAAGAAAAAAGACATCTGTATAAAAGAAATGTGGTAAAGGTAGAATATGGCTTGCTAAGTTCGGGTTCATATGAAACAAACAAAAAGCAATGACCAAAGAACTCTAAGAAAATACAATTCTATGTTTTTTGAGTTAACTGGGGCTGGTGGACCCCACGTGATCTTAAGCTTCCTTTTCCACTAAACCAACATCAGAATGGATACAGTTTATTTCTTCTCCACAGCAGAACTAAAAATGAAGAGTTTAAATAACTGCTTAGAATACTCAACAAAAATGTGGGACAGTACATTATTCAAATCAATAATGCTGTAAAACATGGTCTTCCATTAAAGCATGGTAAACCAAGTAACCAGAAGGTAAATGCATGTGCTCACAACAGATCTTTATCTTTTAAAGGGGAGAAAAATAGGTCAAGACTGGGCTGATCTAAGAAGCCCAAACTGTAATCAAGTAGACATGTGGATTCAGAAGCTGATCCCCAGAGAGGCCACAATGCTGACATAGCCACACCCCTCTGATCATAGACTCTACTTTCCTTCAAGCATCAGCCCCAAGTTCCCTTTATTTTATTAAAGAGTTATTTATTTGAGAGAGAAAGAGGACGTGCATGGAGGGAAGAACAGAGAGAATCCCAAGCAGAACCCCTGCTGAGCATGGAGCCTGATGCAGGACTCGATCCCAGGACCCTGAGATCACGACTTGATCCGAAACCAAGAGTTGGATGCTTACCTGGCTGAGCCACCCAGGCACCCCACCCTAGATTCCTTCAAAAGGCGGGTGCCAGGGACACCTGGGTGGCTCAGAGGTAAAGCATCTGCCTTTGGCTCAGGTGGTGATCCAGGTCCCCAGGAGTCTGCTTCTCCCTCTGCCTGTGTCTCTGCCTCTCTGTGTCTCATGAATAAATAAACAGTATCTTAAAAAAAAAAAAAAAGAAAGAAAGGCAGGTGCCATTTGTTGCCTTCCAGGACATTAGTTCAAGGATAAAGCCAAATAAAGGATGGATATCTTGAAGATAAATTCTTGTCAATAAGCCAATTTTGCAAGCATTTCAAAAAACTTAGCCACTGATACCCAGACACCTAAGCTGTCTAAGGGCTAGAAGCAGGAGACTGGAGAAAAAGCATGCACAACAGCAAAGCTGTAGCTGAACCCTGGGATGAGACCCGACCCTTCTGCCTTGTGCACCACAGGCAAACAGGTAACTTCAGCCACCATGGATGGATCATGTAGTCTTAAAATATGCACAACACTGCCATCAAGGCATTCTCCTTTGCTTGTAGAAGGCAGAGTGGGAAACAGTTGGCTGATGATGCCCTATGTTCGACCTCGATGACAAGGGGCAGCAGGAAAATTTCCATGACAGAATTCCGCCTTTGGAACTGTTTTCTCTCCTTATCAGAGTGAGGAGAACATTAGGAGGGTTCCCAGGTATAGTTACTTGTGATTTTAAATAAAAGAGAGAATTCTATATAGCGTCATTTTTTAAAAGCAGCCCTTGATTTCAATAGGTACCTGGTAAATTCACCATAAACACCCTCTATTCCTACTTAAAAAAGCTCAACTGCCTCCTCCCTTCCTTTTTTTTTTACTGGTGAGAGGAAATATCTTTGAAATTCTACCACTAGCAGTTTTCATAAATCACTTTTATTAAGGTATAATTTACATACAATGCAACGTTCCCATTTTGAGTATACATTTGCTAAACTTTGACAAATGTATATATTCATGTAGCCACCAACACAATCAAGATATAGAACATTTCCACCATCCCAAAAGGCTCCCTTGTGACCTTTGTATTGTTCCTATAAAAGATAAAACCTCAACTTGTAGACTGAGGACAAGATTTCTGTAGGATAACACTTGGAAACTACTCTAGTGGCAAAGCAAGAACACTAGGTCTTGGTTTGATACACTGTAGTGCTGTTCAACAGTGTAAAAAAATGCAGAAAGCCTCAGTGTACTGAAATAGGGGCCTAATTAAATAAATGAAGGTATCCAAGTATTGGTAGCATTGTTAAAAATATCACAGGAATAACATTTAATAGGACACGGAGAGGACCACAGCGCACCACTAAATACAAAAAGCAGGTCACATGTAAAATGTCTGAACCCATTTTTGTGGGTAAAATCATTTATGTATGTTAGCATAAGTATCTTCTGGAAAGAAATATCAATGGTGATGGACTGGTAGGATTACAAATGATTTTATTTTCCCCTTTTATTTATATTTTTTTTCCTATAACATACATGTATTATATGTATAAGGAGAAAAAAATCAAAGTATCTTCCTTAAAGGAAGGAGGAGATTTGCCTATCAGGACCACCCCAAGATTGGCAACAACATCAGAGCCTGGCACCCAGGGCTCCCATGAGGGATCCTCCTGCTGTATCAGGAATAACTAAAACTGTGTTCCATGAAGGGCCCCAGCAGGAGCCATGAGTCTGCTGGAATTCTAGGTAAGCGTGTTCATTTCTCTAGGCAAGAAGTCTTGAGTCATTGGCCTTTTCACACAGACATGTGCATGTCTGCAGGTGGGCTGGGGAGCTGCTGCATCTTAGCCCCTCACCGTGGATTCCCAGTAAGCTGCTTCAGAACTGCACAATGCACAAACACATTGGCCACTGCACAACGCATGGTCAAACACATTGGCCCTTACCCACCACTTTGCTCCTACCTGCACTAAGAAGTACATTGCGGGCAGTTGGATGCCAGGCCACAATGCCAACTCTCTTCGAGTGGCCTTCTAAAATTACCACAGGTTCGGTCAGGGAAAGAGTGAGTCCGTTTTCTGGGATCTGCCACACCTGTTGGGAAAGGAAGCAAGAGGGTCCATATGAGGGATGACCTTTTACTGTGACCATCCAATTTGCAGACTTGCTCTGCAGAAATAGAACACACACTGGTCTTTGGACAAAAGGCAGAATATTGTACAACGACTACATCTATGGAGGTACTTTTAAAATGGAGGATATTAAAGATCAGAACATTCATCAGGCCTATGAAATATTGCCTCTCCACTTTTATTTAATAATAGTTCAGATTTTATTTAAAATTCCCTGTTAAGTTCAAAACTCTCCAGCTAGAAGCGTGAGAAAAAAAAAAAAAAAAGGAAAGAAGAATAGAAAACAAGTGAAGCACCTGTGAGAAGCAGCACTGTGGGACAGCACCCAGCTAGGCCCACAGTTCTGGAGGGGGGAGCAGCCCCACTAGGGCTCCTGAGGGATGGTGCAGTTTTTAAAACAACATGTTTTCTGTGTTTTACATTTGGAAAATAAAAATATACATAATATACATAATAAATTCTGTAACATTTATCATAGAAAAATCTTGTGAAGAAAAAAAGATAAACTGGGCCTTATCAAAATTAAAAACTTTGCCTTTCAAACGACACGATCAAGACAATGAAAAAGAATATATAAAGGACTCTGAACAAATCAGTAATAAAAGGAAAATAACCCAATTTTTAAAATAGGCAAGGAATCTAAACAGAACATTTCTGCAAGAAAGATATATAGATAGTTTTAAGGCACATGAAAATGTGCACAATATTAGTCATTAGGGAAATGCAAATCTAAACCATAATAAAATATTGGCTCATACCCCCTAGGAGGCTATAATCAAAAGACCATGAGTGATCCATGAGGATGGGAGGCAATCAGAGCCCCCCCCCCCCACCACTGGTGGGAATGTAAAATGGTGCAGCCACTTTGGAAAAATCTGACAAGTTTTCAAATGATTAAACATAGAATTACTATATGCCCCAGCATTATCACTCCTAAGGCAACCCAAGAGAAATGAAAATCTACGTCCAGACAAAAACTTGTACGTGAATGTTCATTGCAGCATTATTCATAAAGGCCAAAATGCGGTAACAACCTAAATGTCCAGCAACTGAGAGAGATAAACAAAATGTGCTATCTCTATACATCGGAATGTTATTTGCCCACACAAAGCAACTGAGTACTGATTCATGCTACAACATGGATGAAGCTTGAAAATATTATGCTAAGTGATAAAAGTGAGTTCCAAAAGACCACACATATTGCAGGATTTTGTATACATGAAAGATCCAGAATAGAAAGATATGTAGAGACAGAAAGTAGATTAGTGGTTGCTTAGAACCGGGGACTTGGGGGCAGTGATAGTTAATGGGTAGAGGGTTTCTTTTTTGAGGTAATGAAATGTGCTAAAATCATCTCTGGTAATGGCTGTATGTATCTGTGAAATTAGGACCACTGAATTGTACACTTTAAATGGGCGAACTGTATGTGTATTATAGCTCAATGAAGTGGTTTAAAAAATCCTGACTGGCAAAGACACACAGAAGATTCGCCATATCTTCCTGCAGACATGCCAGGGTGGCAGAGGGGACAGGGTTGCAAAAAGCATCAGACAGAAGGGACAAGAGACTATGACAGTGAAAGGAAGACCTTTTAATAGACTAAGAGACACCCTCTGAGAAGAAAGAACGGAGTCACCACTAAGCTGAGTCATAGAATCCTGTAGAAAACCAGATATTAAGTAACATTAAATTTGTGGAAAAGCTAAAGTTTAAAATAATGATAATGATCTTCTTATATACGGAGATTAAAACACATTAAATACTTTAATATATTTTAAACATACAGATATTAAATAATCTGTATGTTTAAAATATATTAAACAACTCAAATGTATTATTAAATAAATTTACCACCAAAAAAGATTTTAAGGAACTAGTTCATGAAAAACTTAGAACTTGCCATGAAAAACTTAGATCATGCTCAACAGTGGAACAAGTGAGAAACAAAATTTTCCTTTGTTGGGGATTTTTAAGGAACTGTTTTCAACTGCTTAGTGGAAGGCAGAGGTCTGGATTAGATGAGTGTTTAAGGTTCAGTTCAGTTCTGGTGTCCTGCAAAAAATTAGAAGAAAAAGTTTGCCATCCTGAAGAATGAGAAAAGTCACGAATTAAGTGATCATTCTTACAACTAAATTCTGTCCAGGCTAACTACACAACCCCTTACGTCAATCACGGCAAAACAAAGGTGTCTTCTGAGGGTCTGAGTTATTAGCACATCACCTGATTTCTCCTGAACCCTCAAATTTTAAACAATGCAGCTGTGAGCAAGCATAGACAGCAAAAGAAGATCTACCTTGCCTCTCTCCCCCAGGGGTGTGGCATCTGCTTGCAACCCCCCCGCATTATAAGTTTGCTTTTATCCTGATATACACTATTTTTAGTCAAGGCTTTATAAGTAGTCAAACAGCTCCAAATTGAACTTAACTACCTGAATGTAGAGCAGGCCTTGTTTTTTTATTTTTTTATTTTATTTATTTATTATTTATTTATTTATTTATTTATTTATTTATTTTAACAGAAGGAATGGAAAACAACTACTGATTTGATCAAAGCATGAAGTCACAGAGAAACAATTATGAAATGGGACTTCACTGACTCAACTGGAAATGCATTTTCCAAGTTGAATTCTGACCCAGTCTTAGAGCTGTTGGAGCAGTAACACCACCTGCCATCTCCAGATGGCACCACAACCATGGGCTGCTGGTTTTCACTCATACAAAGGACTGGAAACCTCTGCACCCTGTATCCAACTCTGACCACAATTAAACAGTGTGTTTTCTAAATCCCTAATGAGGCATGGAGTGATAGAAGTCTTTGTTCATAGTCAGCATTTCCAATCTTAAATATGAAGGTGGAAGCAGAGCCCAGAATGGGACATTACTTTTTCCTCTCTCTAGCTGCTCCCTCAGCCACATTTTTCCTTGGACTGCAAGGAAATTTTAATGATGAAGCAAAACACTTATTATGTAATTTTTAAAATGAGGAAACTGTTCCTTTTTTTATCTCACCTTGGCAGATTTTGCCACCTTGGTCACTCATTCAAACAACACCTCTCTCAAGTAGCCTCTGTAAGGGTGGAAGGCGGGGGTGGGGGGGTGGCGGGGAAGGGGACTACATACAGGCTCTGCTTTCAAGGGGTTCACAGTCTGATAGAAAGCAGAGACTTCTAGAAGACCAAAAATCAAAGCAAGTGGTATGATGTAGAGGCTTAGGGCATGGGTGCCAGAGCCAAACAGATCCTGGTTCAAATCCTGCCTGGGCCACTTATAATGATGGTCCTGGGCAAACAACTCAACATCCCTGTGCACAGAGGAAACATGAGTACTTATACTTTCTAGGGCTGCTGTGAGGATTAAATGAGTTTGTAAGCCCTAGAACAGTGCCCAGCAAACAATTAGTGCCCCCCAAATGCAGAGACACAACAGTGAAGTGGCTAAGAACAGGGGCTCCAGAACTAGACTAGACTGTTCAATTCCTGATTCTGCCGCATAGCAGCTGCATAACCTTGGAGATACTGACCTAAACTTTCAGAGACTTAAGATTTTCTCATCTGCAAAATTGGAATAATAATGATTCTGCTTTCATTACAGTTTTGAGAAGCAATGTGGTAGTAAGAATCCAGAGTATTTAGAATAATGCCTGTCATAAGACAAGCTCTTCCTAAGCATTAGCCATTGCTACTGCCTCTATTATGTGCCAGGAAACCACACAGTGTATGTAACCAAAGCTACACTGGTATAAGTCAGGTGCTGCATGAAAACTCAAGTGTCATAAGGTTACCTTCTTGCTATCCAGTCTGGTGCAGCCAGGAAGGCTCTCTGAGGGGATGACCTCTAACAACGAATAGGAGTTCGGTGACAGGAAGAAGAGAAAAAGAAGGAAGAAGTAACATAGGCCTGAGGATTTACAGTGGGAGGTCAGTGACTGGAAAAGTCTGTGAAACTCAATGAAAAGATGATGGAACTCTTCTTGTCTTTAGTGATAAGTAAAGGTGGTGGTGTTCTGCATTATGGACTATGGAAAAGAGCTGGAAGATCTGTAAGCTTTTCCACATAAAACTTGCACGTCCTCTGGCTGGTGCCCACTGGCCCTACTCACGGCCTGTGGCTCTGTCCTTTGTAGTGTTTGTCTGAGGCTTCCAGGCAATGGCCTTCCTGTTTGGACCAAAGAGATCTTGCCTCCTAAAGTGCAGGGACAACAAAGCTGAACCCCGACTTGGTATGTGTTTAGTCTTCTTGTAGTCTGGGACGTAGCCTGGTGTGGCAGAAAGGACGCTAGCCTAGATGCCAGAAGACACCGGCGCCTGACAGAGCTAGGGTACTAAGTGGTTGTGTTAATATTAAGAAGGGACTTCACTTCTGGGAGCTTCAATTTCCTTGTTTGATATGGGGCCAGCATCAACTCTACTTACATGCATTACTGGATGCATGAAAAGAGCTAAAACATTCTGTATACCCGAAGCACTTCCCTGTCGTGAGATACTGCGAACAGGGTGACCTTTGACAAACCAGTTACTGCCTGGGCTGGTGTTTCCTAGGCTGTAAAATGAGACATCCTCTTGTCTTACTGTGCTGTTATAACAATTAAATATAATCATGCACATAAGGGCTTATAAAACATGGCTTGGCCAAAAAAACCACAAATGCTTACTGCGTTCACAATTATTTTTCTTGCTGTTTGCTCTGAGTCTGCATATATTTTCAAGAGTGAACATCAAGATTTCTTTCATGAGCCTTATCTTCAAATTAATTCAGCACTGTAACCAACTACCTAATTTACATCCAAGATATTA
Source organism: Canis lupus dingo (assembly GCF_003254725.2). Taxonomy (NCBI): domain Eukaryota; kingdom Metazoa; phylum Chordata; class Mammalia; order Carnivora; family Canidae; genus Canis; species Canis lupus. Next base: position 18,498,353 of record NC_064268.1, on the reverse strand, counting down.
CGTGTGAAAGCTCTAGTATATATGCCTACGCCCATCAGCACAAATGAAAACAACTTTGATGTCTACGCAGAGACATGGATAAAAAACCATGTCTAAAACCACTCTAAAACCAATAGCTTTTTCAAAAACATGTCAACGAGTAGAGAGGAAAATAGGTGCCAACCATCCTCTGCTATGCCCAGACTGAGCATCCCAGCACAGCAGGGATAACAAACTCTCTCTCTCCTCCACCAGATTTTTGCTTTGTTTTTTTAAATAATAATTTGTAGTCCTGAAAATTTTCTATTTGGACAGGACATTGCTATGGCAATGTTTTGTTTTGAAAAAGAAAAACAAAAACAAAAACAAAAAACACGTAATCAGCCCCAAGGGCTTCCAGATGAAAAAGCAAATCAATTAGTAAAAACCCATCATGGTTCTGGGAAAAAATAACTTGAAGCACATGTTCAGGAACTAATGTATCACTGGAATCCTTTTCAACATGTGAAATTCTGAAAATGGAAAAAGGACAGCTCAAGAGAACAGTTCCAATAGGAAAAAAGTGATGAATGGGGCACTTGGCTGGCTCAGTTAGAGGAGCATGAGACTCTTGACCTCAGAGTTGTGAGTTCAAGCCCCACACTGGGTGTAGAGGTTACTTAAAAATAAAATCTTTGAAAAAAAAAGAAGAAAGCGTGATGAAAATAAAGAAACTTGGGTTTCTCTCAAGGAGTAATTTTTATCCAATTCATTAATGGTGTTGTGTCTCAAACACAGTGCAAATTTAAAGCACACACAAGCATTTCTAGACACTGCTTCCCTATTTTAATTACCTCTCTTGAACTTGCTACTGGTCTAGCACTAGAGTTACAGTCATAAAAAGGGTATTCCCTCCCAAAGGCCATATTTTTTAAGTGCTAAGGAAACGAATTCCAAAGGGAAAGTGAAGAAAGAGATGATCTTAAGAGACAGGAAGAAGCTCACAGAGTCTGTAGCAGTTACAGAGCAGCAGAAACTGCCCCTACAGAAACTGCCTAAATAAACCAGGCCATTAAGAACATTAGTTTCGGGCAGCCTGGGTGGCTCAGCAGTTTAGAGCAGCCTTCAGCCCAGGGCCTGATGATCGTGGAGACCAGGGATCAAGTCCCACATCAGGCTCCGTGCATGGAGCCTGTTTCTCCCTCTGCCTGTGTCTCTTCCTCTCTCTCTCTGTCTCTGTGTCTCTCATGAATAAATAAATACAGTCTTTAAAAAAAAAAAAGTTAGTTTTGGGAAAATCAAGAACTGAGAGCTGGCTTCTAATGTGCCCAGGTTATAACACCTACTGGCAAATGGCCCAGATGCAATCTGCACAAAACAGAAATGACACGAAGCCCTGCAGAATGACTGAGGAATTCACTCTCACCAACTACAAAGTCACTTCCATTTTTATTTCAAGGCAAAAGCTGTATTAGGAAAATCTGTCACAGATTTTGGGACTGGTGAGAACATCTAGCCAGAGACTAGTAAGACAAATACTCTGTTTCCAAGATCTTTCCCTCTCCCAGACTCTGGGAGAAACAATGATTGCAACCCACTGTTTGAATTGGCCATTTTTTGCATTTATGTTTGATTACTCCCTGCAGATAAGGAACAACGGTGAATCAATGTCATTCACTAAACTTAACTTGGCTCCTCTTTGTATTATTTAAAATAGTAATATTTTCTTGAGCTAAACTTTTCCCAAGTAAAATACTTAGTAGCCACAATCTTTAAAACTCTCTATGAGAAGATATTGTTGGAGAAAAGTACAAAAAGTCTGAAAAAACCTAGAAGCAGAGCATAATTTCTGGGAAAAGTTTATATATAATTTATATATAATTGTTTTCTGCCAGGATAAGAAACTGCTAAAAATTTTTAAAAATGTTTTCTGCCAGGATAAGAAACTGCTAAAAATTATATAATTTATATATAATTGTTTTCTGCCAGGATAAGAAACTGCTAAAAAGGACATGCAGGGACACCTAGGTGGCTCTGGGACGCCTGGGTGGCTCAGTGGCTGAGTATCTGCCTTTGGCTCAGGTCATGATCCTGGGGTCCTGGGATTAAGTCCCCCACAGGGAGCCTGCTTCTCCCTCCCGTGTGTCTCTGCCTCTCATGAATAAATAAATATAATATTTTTCTTAAGTACATTCAAGGTAAGATACACCAATATAATTTACTTTTAGGCTGCTTAAAGAAGCCATTTATAAAAGATGAAGGAATGTACCAATAGCCTGGCACTCCTTTTCCTAAACCTACAATGAAAGAGATATCACTGTTACTGAATTGATGCTTGCAAAATTAACAAAGCAATGCTTAAATGCTTAGGATTTAATAGAATTAAAATTATAAATACAAAAAGCAGTTTTAAAATTAATTTTTAGGGACGCCTGGGTGGCAAAGTCATTGAGCATCTAACTCTTGATTTCTGCTTAGGTCATAATCTCAGGGTTGTGTGATGGAGACCCTGCGACAGGCTCTGTGCTGGGCCTGGAGCCTGCTTAAGATTTTATTCCTCTGCCTCACTGTGCTACATTCCCTACCCTGACCCCGTCAGGTGCTCTCTCTCTAAAAAAAGAAAAAGAAATCTCAATTTAATTCTTTTATAGTTGGGATGTCTGGGTGGCTCAGTGGTTTAGTCTGCCTTTGGCTCAGGGTGTGATCCTGGATTCCCGGACCAAGTCTCACATCAGGCTCCCTGCATGGAGCCTGTTTCTCCTCCCTCTGCCTGTGTCTCTGCCTCTCTCTGTGTGTCTCTCATGAATAAATAAGTAAAGTATTTTAAAATAAAAAAATAATCTCGCTCTCTCTGAATGAAAAAAATAAATAAATCTTAAAAAAAAAAAAAAAAGGGCAATCCCAGTGGCGCAGCGGTTTAGCGCTGCCTGCAGCCTGGGGTGTGATCCTGGAGACCCGGTATTGAGTCCCACATCGGGCTTCCTGCATGGGGCCTGCTTCTCCCTCTGCCTGTGTCTCTGCCTCTCTCTCGCTCTCTCTGAATGAATAAATAAATAAATCTTTAAAAATAAAAAAAATTAAAATTAAAATTAAAAAATAAAAAATAATTCTTTTACAGTTCATTTGACAAAGTGGTTCTATTTTATTTTTTTAACAAATATTTGCTAAAGATATTCTTACTGCTATGAATCCACTATAGGTACAATGTAAAAAATAGTAACATGTTTTATATTTATAGCTTCCTTGTTGTTTTTATTATTTTACACTTGTTGTTATTATTATTATTTTACCTATAAGGTAAATGAGGTTGAGAGCATGTAAGTGGCCTCCACATGCTCCAAAATCCCCATCTTTGGACTTTTCTTAAGACTCTTCTCAAAAAAAAAAGACTCTTCTCTTACTAGAATGAAGTCTTGTTACACTACCTACTATTTGAGCTCCTGGGTTACTACCAACAGCCTAGGCTTGGGAAACTACTGAAAGCATTTCTGTTTTTAAAAAATAGTACTTGGGTGCCTGGCTGGCTCCATCAGTAAAGCAGGTGACTCCTGATCTCTAGGTCATGAGTTTGAGCCCCACAGTGGGCGTGGAGATTAGTTAAAAAATAATAATATAGTAAAAATAAAATTTAAAAATCGTGTTATGTCTGAAATGGTTTGGTCTATCATAGTGTTCTTTTACCTTCAGGAGAGCAAAGGGAAAAATGAGGTACTGAGAAAGTGCAGTTGGAGATAATCAACTATTTCTTTAAAATTTCATTTCATTTTTTTTTAATTTTTATTTATTATTTATTTATGATAGTCACAGAGAGAGAGAGAGAGAGAGGCAGAGACACAGGCAGAGGGAGAAGCAGGCTCCATGTACCGGGAGCCCGATGTGGGATTCGATCCCGGGTCTCCGGGATCGCGCCCTGGGCCAAAGGCAGGCGCCCAACCGCTGCGCCACCCAGAGATCCCTAAAATTTCATTTCAATTGCTAAACTATAGAAGCTTCTTGTAATTGCCCTAATAATAATAACAAATGGGGACACCTGGGTGGCTCAGTGGTTGAGCATCTGCCTTTGGCTCAGGGCTCAGGGCTCAGGGCATGATCTGGGATCCAGAATGAGACTCACATTGGGCTTGCTGAGGGGAGCTTGCTTCTCTCTCTACCTGTGTCTCTGCCTCTCTCTGTGTGTCTCTCATGAGTAAGTAAATAAATCTTAAAAAAAAAAAAAGATTTGGGGGATATTAAACAATTAAAATATCAGTGCCACACTTAAGGGCTTAAAAAAGCAAACTAAGAGGAGGATTAATCTCAAAGTATTACTTAATTTACAAAATGTTCACTCTGGCAATACCAATATAAGGTCAAGGTCAGAAGATTCTGGAAGGATGGTGGTATCAGTGGCAAGCACAATTTTGGGATCTCCTCAAGTCTCTCTGTAAAAACACAGAGCAAACAAAAACCCAGAACTACGTGATAACCCCCAAATCCAAGTGGGAGGAGGAAAACTACCAACAGCCATATGACTTGTGTATTAGGGGTCTCTGTGTGGAAAAATCATGGGGTAGTGATGGGGTGCTTCACAGACCTGGCAGCAGCAGGCCAATGTAGAGGCAAGCAGTGGAAACTGGGAAGGGTTTGCCCTCTCCAAGAGCAAGCAATGATAGGGACCCGAAATACAAAGGTCTAAAGGGGCTTGAGCAGTCTAAACCCCATACTCTAGAAGTGAACCATAAACAGCTCCCTTCCAAGACAGGCTCCACAATGAGGATAAATTCCAAGGAATGGAATCAAATCAGAGGACAGAAATAACAGGGAGAAAGACCAAATAAAAAGCAGGCCAGGAAATCTCAGAAAGCAAGCCACCACGTTTCTGAACACTATCTGAAAAGGACAGAAGGGGGAGCTCTGTGAAGTTAGGTTGGCTGTGTAAACTGAGCCACCTTCAGAACAATTAAATGCATATCAAAAATAAGAAAAAAAAGCCAAAGCCCCCCAAATTACTATAAGAAACAAAGAGAACAAGGTATAGAATAGCATCCCAATAGACAACAGAAGAATGCTAAGAAGTGTTTTTTCAAAATGAGAAAAAAACCATCACTACTTCAAAATAATATCAGAACTTGAAAACTCAAAAGGCAGCAAAATTTTTTCGAAATTAAAGAAAAATCACTTTAGAAATGAAGACAAACCAAGAAAGAACACATTATTAAAAACATAATAATGCCCCCAAAGAAATAAGTAGAAAGCAGAAAAAAGATTAAAGTTCTGAAGCTAACGTAACAAACACTATGTCAACTATACTTCAATTAAAAAATAAAATAAAATAAATGAACATGAAAAAAAGTTGGGAGAGAAATTGACCCAATATTGAAGACAGGTAAAGATGACAAAGCAAATGGATTAACAAGTGTCCCTGAAAAAGAAAACCAAGGCAAGAAAACAGAACAAATTCTAAGGACTATAACTGGAGAAAATATTCCTGGGAGGGGGAAGAAAAGACCTGAAATTCTACATTGAAAGAACATACCATCAACCTAGGAATGCCAACTCAGAATAACCAACAATATTCTAGCACGATTACTGTATTCTAAGAAAAAAAAAAATCTTATGAACATCTAGGCAAAAAGAACGTATGGTTTATAAAGGAGAGAGAATTAGATTATCTGATTCTTTTTTTACATCAAAACTTTATGCCAAAAGAAAATGGAATAATATATTTAGATACCTGAGGAAAATCTCTGAGCCAATGATTTTTTTTTAATTTTTTTTTATTTATTTATGATAGGCACACAGTGGGGGGGGCAGAGACACAGGCAGAGGGAGAAGCAGGCTCCATGCACCGGGAGCCCGACGTGGGATTCGATCCCGGGTCTCCAGGATCGCGCCCTGGGCCAAAGGCAGGCGCTAAACCGCTGCGCCACCCAGGGATCCCGCCAATGATTTTATATTCAGAAAAACCAGAAAATCTGTAAAGGTCACAGATAAGGCATTATCTATATAGAAGGATTTTTTAAAGTACTGTTCCCATGAGCCTTTTCTACTTGATTCCATTCTTTTTGCAATCTCTCCTCAGGGGGCCTGTCCCAGAAGGGAGCACTCTCTGGTTGAGTTCTAGCATACTAGGGTCTCGAATCTACTAGGGAAGGAGCTTAGACTAAATGACGAGAAGTAGATATAAGGACCTATGGAGAGCACTAACTATAGTGACTTACAGAACTAAGGAGAGGCTGTTAAATGTAATGGCTACGTCACCTTGGAATAGAAAGTATATCATTTTTAAAGCGGAAGAACAGAGAGAGCATAGATTGAAAAGCTGTGGTTCTTTAAAACTACTTTCTGTAATCATCAACTGGTAGTCATAATAGTATTTTTGCTCTGAGTTTTGCTCTTAGTTGTATCTATAATATGATAAAGCACATGAGACAGATCAAAACAGTCTAATTCACCCTCTGAGCCCTTTAGGACCTGGATTCTCAGTGTGCAAGAAGAGAGATAAAGATGCAATGTTCAAGAGGTTAGGTTAAAACTAGACAGTCCAGAATTTAAACAAGGACTATTAGGATGAAGTCACAGGGTATTTTATCCTTAAATATGTATGTATATTCTAGTCCCATTTACTGCAAAGTCTTTAAAAAAAAAAAAAAGATCACCATGGTAACAATGAACATTCCTAGCATCCAGACTGATCTAGAAATTCTATTTTCCATTAAAAGAAGCCAGAGCTTCTGAGAGAAGTGGCTGGTATGAAGCTTGGGTAAAGAGATGTCCAAGACAAGCCTGGAACACCTTAACATACTAAATAGCAAGGAAATTATCAAAAACAACTAGGGTATGTGAAAAAAACCTCAGGAAATTTGAAAAAGTTCCCATTAACAAAGACTGGATGACCTAAGCTTTGAAATAAGAATTGTAACGAATCAAAACCCATGAAATACTTTTAAATCCATAAGCTCAAGATGAAATGAAAGTGGGGTCAGGGGTAGAGAACCTAACTTGTCATTTTCTGAGAAAGACAGAGAACCAATTCATTATCTTGAAAACTGGGTAAGTCAAAGGAAAAAATGAGCATCTAGACTACTTTCCTAGCTTTGCGCAGTGGCAGTATCGTAGCCAATGAGGTTTATCCGAGGCGCGATTATTGCTAATAGACTACTTTCCTATATGAACAGTACTACTAGACAACCAAATAGTAGATAAGAGGGGGTTATCACCTTTCAATTTTTACTAGCTAAGAATGGAAAACAAAATAACAGAATTTAACATTACCATATTGTGACCCTTAAGGATTTGATGGATCTAGGTACTGAGCATTGATAACTGCACAAATCAAAAAAGAACAAAGACCAGATTATCTTGGTATCATGGGCCTCTAGACTGAAGGACATAATAACACTAGCTATAGTCTTGCCAAAGGTACTGAACCTGAATCTGATCACACTTCTGGATCCAGCTGCCAATTTGAAGGGAATTCAGAGGACAGGCAAGCATGTTGAAAGTGCACCATGAGCGTGCCATCACCAAAAACTAGACAGCTGAAAGATGCAGGTCAAAGGTCAGGCATCTTCATCAGATTTATTGTTAAGGACAAGGAAACAATGGAGGAGGAAGCTACAGATTACAAAAGACTTAGAAGACATCAAGTTCTTTAAACCGGCAAGACTAAGTTACAGCGTCTAGAAATACACGCTTGGGTAATTAAAACCACGAAGAACAGAAATTGAGTATTCGAAGAGTAGAAGTAGTGGTTACCTGGTTACCACAGCGAAGGAGCGCATGGAAGAGTCTGAGAAGAAAATGTTCTATTTCCTAACCTGGGTGGTGGTTAGAGGGTATTCACTTCACTGAACTTCCTTCCCTGTTTAAGTATGTTTTATAATAAAAAAGGCGTTTTCTTAAGATGAATCAAACCTGCTTCTTCAGAAGAAGTTAAGGTTTAGTTGAAGATTTGGCATCAGTGGTCTAAATAATATTCCTTTCCCTTAGCAAAATGTGTCTGCAGCCACGAAAATGATCAATTTAGCAATGAACACTAAGCAGAACAATTCCTTTTAACGGCAGCATATTTCTTTATAATGTGACTTGGCTGCCAAAATTATGAGATCACAGGAGGAGTTATCCTTAGCCAAAAGTCCATGAGGAAAAATGAGTAAATGTTTAAATGACACAGTTCAGGAATTAATTTGTGTTTATGTAAAATAATTTTAATTAATAAAACCTTCCAAACAATGTTTCTAAGTCTGGCTCAGTCTACAGAAAATGAAGAGGGAAATAATAGTAGTGTGGGTCTCCAAGCCCTGTACCCGACAGACATGAGATTGCCTGCAACTGACATAGGGACCACTTTCACTTATTTCTACTCTTACCACATTATTCCCCATCCGTGCTTATGGTAGCCTTTCAACATATTTTGGGCTAGGATTAAGAATTGATCCAAACCAATAATTACATTTTAAGCCTAAGAAGAACATAATCAAGAACAAGCAGCTTTGCATTAAAAAGTATCCCAAAGCCTGGTTTCACACTAACCTACTCTTGGAATCTAAATGAGGGAATGTAAAGAACCTACTTTAAATATCTTTCATGTTGTGTATCTGCATAAAAAGGACTTTCTTAACAGGGTCCAACTAGACAGAACACACCTTCTGATATTATCTTGGAAATAAGCACTTTATTTATTGCAAAACTTACTATCTCCCAATATCTGTTATATATCCCATTTTTTACATATAACCTTTCACTATAATGTACCATTCATGCCAGCCATGTTTTTTCTCCTTTAGAGGAGTGAGAAGAATTGTTGATCAAGGGCATTCACAGAAGTACTGGAAAGCCATTCTGCTTTCTCCAAAATCTTTCCACAGAGCAGATGTGACAACTGTCATTAAGCATGTGGACACCCATACAAAAGAAGAAGAAAGACAATATAGTACGTCTTTGATATAAGCCCTGGGCTTATATCACAGTTATGTTTATATCTATAGTTATACTTTGTCACTAAAATATTGTATAATCCAATGGACAATCAAAATTGCTATGACCTTCTGCTTTTCAAGCCTCTGCCCACACTTTTTGGAAGGAGTAGGTGGGTCTCACTTTGTGCATGCTACACCCTGGGAGCTTACCATAACCGTGCAGTCCTCTGAGCCACTGGCAATGACCTGATCATTATGTGGGCACCAGTCTATGTCAAGCACCGGTCCTGTGTGGCCACATACTGTAGGGTAGGATTTGTCAATCCGACCAGTCTGAAAGAAAAGAGAAACAAATCTACTATATAACACCAACACCACAGAATCTGTATGTTTTCTCAAGCCCGTTTTTTCCTTTGTTACCTCCACCCCAAATCCAGAGTCTATATATGATGACATTCACATCGGTCAGTGTCAACTAGTAGGAACTGTCAATTTGCATTTCTAGAAATAACTACTCCACCAAATCAAAAGGATCCAAACTTCTAGAACCACAGAGATTTTATTTAATCAACTGCATTATTAGGCATAGCCAACAAAAATATAAAATCTTTTCGCCAAAACACAATTTGTAAATTATAAGTGTGTTTTTACTATTAAAAAACCCTTGGTATTATTCAAAATGTTAAATATAACTTTTAATATAATTAACTAATACCCTTGAATATAACAAATTACCAGTACTGGAAGTGAATGGCATTGTAAGCATACAAAGTTAGGATAATAAAAAGAAAAGCTTTAGCTATTGCTCAGGGGTTGAAGGACAGACTCTATTTTAAGTCTCAGTCTCTTCACTGTCTTCAATCAACAGAAGAGCCAGCCAGACCATCTAATTGACACCAGCTTGGATCCCACCCATTATCCACTCCACATCTCATTAAGAATACTATTTTCAACATTGATTAAGTAGACATCACAATATGCTCATGTTATACATTTGAATCTAACAAGTCAATCTGGCTTATCAAGCCCATTTTTGTGTTAACTAATACAAACACTGCTATAACAACAGGTACATAAAAGCTCTTTCCTTTTTAAGCAGGTTAATACCAGTCCACACTGAGGTCCTATACGCTCTAAAAGCAGGTCTACAAAGATGAATCACTGCCAAGCAACACTGAACCTATTCTTTGTAGCTGTTGTTGTTTTCCTATTATGGCAAGTCATCACATCACTGGGGCGAGGCGTCTCAAAAATTTTTCAATATCAAGAAATTCTGTAATTTCTCTACTTTAACTCAATTGTGGAAATCTCCAGAGCAGTAGTATGCTAAATGCAAAGACCACAGTATCAGAGTCAGACACATATGGGTTCAAAACCAGGCTCTACTGCTTCAACAGCAGGTGACCTTAAACAAGTCATATAATCTCCTTGAGCTTCATCTCATCATCTGTGAAATGAGTAACAAGAATACTTACCTTCCAAGATTACTGTAAGGATTAGATAAAGTTTTTTGGCAAACCATAACTTAGTATTACAATTGTATAAAGTATGTAAAAAATTTAATTTCAGGTGTACCTCAGAGGTATTACAGGTTCTGGTCCATATCACTGCAACTAAAGCAAGTCAAATGAATTTCTGATTTCCCAGCGCACATAAAAGTTATATTTACACCGTAATGTAATCTATTAAGTGCACAAGACTTATGTCTAAAACAAATACAATTGTAAACCTTAATTAAAAAGTACTTTATTGCTGAAGAATGCTGTCAATGAATCATAATCACTGATCACAGATAAACCTTAACAAATATACTAGTTATGAAAAAGTCTGAGATATTCCAAGAATGACCAAAATGTGACAAAGAGACATGAAGTAAGCAAATGCTATTGGGAAAATGGCATCGACAGACTTGCTCCATGCAGGATTGCCAAAGATCTTCAGTTTGGAAAAAAAAAAAAAAAAAAAAAGACATGGTATGTGGGAAGGGTAGTAAATGAGGTAAGCCTGTATAGTGCCTGGAACATAGTAAATAATAAAAAAAACTACTATCACTTATTATTAGTTCTATATATATGTTAGCATAATATATTAATTTACTCTGCCATTAAGAACTACAAATATGTGTCCCTTATGAACTTTTAGGGGCCAGACACCATACTAAGTACTGGGGGTACAAATGTTTACAGGGCAGTCCTTGAATTGGCTGAACATGGACTCGAGTCCATTAAATCCCCAATTCCAGTGCAGCGTGAGACATGCTCCACCAGGACAGGTACAGGGGGGCAAGGACACAGAAGGGAGACATTCAATCAGGTCTGTGGGGGTAATAGTCTTTGGGACGGTTTTCTGCTGAGAAAGAAGAACTCTAAACTGAGGTGTGGAGATGGTCTGTCCACAGACCTAAAGCCTGGGAGTTTCACATGCTCATTTCCCCTTGCAAATCTAATTCAACCCCGTTTGGATCTTCAGAATTGCATTACCAAAAAAAGAATACTAGAAGAAAATGCCAATGAATACCATATGATATAGAATGTGGGTGTTTATTTTAAGGAGGGCCATACAGACAGGTCATTTACAGGCAGCAAAGCACAAGGGGGTGGGAAGCAGACTGCCTGGGCTGGCGTCGTAGCTCCATCCTTTTCCAGCTCTGAGGCCCTGGCCAAATGACTTCATCTCCCAACCTCATTTCCTCATCTGTAAAATGAGAATGTTACAACTCTTTCTATAAGAGCTCATGTGAGGATTAACTGAAGACAATCAAAGTAGGGGACTTGGTACTTTCCCAGCACCTGAAGGGATCAATAAATGGTACCCTAAATTAAGCAACTGCTGGGATCCACTCTATCATATCCCTGATCACAGCTTTCTTTAAAGAGGTAACTGCTACAGAGCACCTAGCCAGCTGGTTTTCCCTATCTCCCTCCCTGCAACTACACAGAAACCATGTGAGTAACCCAGCCCTGAAGCTACTGCCTGCCACCCGGTAATATTCCACTGCTGAAGCAGGTGGTAGCGGAACTCACAGGTGTCCATTTTATAATAATATGATATACAGAATACAAAATTATAATATGAACATTAAATCCAGCAGTGAAAGGCATGTCTCAGATTAGATTAAAATCAGCTACAAGTCATGTTTAAGAAATAATAAAGCAACTAAATTAAAAAATAAAAAGGGGGATCCCTGGGTGGTGCAGTGGTTTGGCGCCTGCCTTTGGCCTGGGGCGCGATCCTGGAGACCCAGGATCGAATCCCACATCGGGCTCCTGGTGCATGGAGCCTGCTTATCCCTCTGCCTGTGTCTCTGCCTCTCTCTCTCTCTCTCTCTGACTATCATAAATAAATAAATAAAATTTAAAAAAAATAAATAAAAAGGTCACTAAAGGAGGAAACAAAAATATGTAACAGCCAGCTGGCTAGAACAAACCAACTTTAAGATGCAATGCATTATTAAAGGTTAATGTCACTACGTAACATTTAAACAATTCATTGGGATGCTATGGGTTCTATGAACTCTAACTCCTCTAACTACATAGATTAAAAATAATTATAGTGAAATCTGACAGAACTAGGAAGAGAAAAGGACAGAGCCATAATCTTAAGAGATGTTAACAAAGACTCTCAAGCAAACAGACAAAAATTAGCATGAATATAAAAGACTCTAGCAAGTAACAAGCTTGATCTAATGGGCCAATCCAGCCTTGGAGCCAATATTTCAAAAATTAACTTTTTTTCCAAGCACACATTAAACATTACCTTTTTAAGATGACCAATTAGGATACCACAAAGCAAATCTCACAAAATACCAAGGAATCAATATCCTGTAGCCCATGTTCAGAGTACAATGCAATTCAATTAAAAAATTAATAGAAAAATATATAAACCCCATATTACCAAGGCACCTGAAAATTTTTTTTTACTTTACCAAATAATTCACACAAAAAATTATAATGGCCAATAGAAAAGGTTAAAACTGAAAAACACATGATGTTTCAGAATTTGTGGGACAGAGCTACAACAGACCTCCAATGGAAAATCAGTAGCCTTACATGATTATACAAAAAGTCCAAAAATTAAGGAGCTAAGCACGTAATATGAGAAGTTAGAACATACAGAGCACACCCACAGAATGTAAAATTACAAGAAGAAACTAACAAAAAGGGGGGTGGGGGTGAATGGGTGACGGGCACTGAAGGGGGCACTTGACGGGATGAGCACTGGGTGTTATTCTGTATGTTGGCAAATTGAACACCAATAAAAAATAAATTTATTATTTAAAAAAAAAGAAACTAACAAAAATAAATAATAAGCCAAACTGACACAATACAATAGATTTAGAAAAGAGAGAAAGCACAAATACCAGGAATTTTAAAGGGGACATAACTTATGGTGTAAACTTACATGATATGACAATACTGGGAATAACATCTGATAATAAATTTGAACATCCCAGATTGAACTGGCAATCTCCCAGGAAAAAAAGATAGCATACCAAAACTTTTTCAATAAATAAAAAACCTGGGGTACCTGGGCAGCTCAGTTGGTTAAGCATCTGCTCTCAGCTCAGGTCATGATCCCAGAATGCTGGGACTGAGCCCCGCATCAACAGGCTCCCCACTCAGCAGGGATCCTGCTTCTCCCTCTCCCCACTGCCATTCCCCCTGCTTGTGTTCTCGTGCTATCAAATAAATCTTTTTTTTTAAAGGTAAAAGATATAAAAAATAAATAAAAAACCTGAATAGACCCATAACCATAAAAGAACCAGTAACAAAAGTCCACATATTACCCACCTCCCTATCAGTCAATCATGTTAACACCAAAAGTCACTAGGCCCAGATGGTTTTACCAGAGTTTTACCAAACACTCAAGGAAGAGATCATCTCAGATAAAACTTCCCAGAGAACAGAAAGAAGAGCACCACTGAATTCATTACATACGGAATGTACCACCCTCACACAGAGGACAATATAAGAAAGGGAAACTGAAGCCTGTATGACATAAATATTGATGCAAACCTCCCTCAACAACAACAAACTCAGCAGTGTGGGTTGTTCTCAAAAAAAAAAAAAAAAAAAAAAAAAGCAGCAGAGTGGAAAGACAAGTTGCAGACAGAAAAACACATATGCAACATCCATACTAGACAAAGTCAACAAACAACCTACACAGAATAATGACAAATGGTACGAGCACGGAACTCACAGGGAAAGAAACTCAAACACCCTAGAGATGTAAGAAAAGCTACTGGTCTCACTGGTAATCAGGGACTACAGATTAAAATAGTGAGGTAACACTTCACAACTATTAAAACTGGCAAAAGTTTGGAAGTTGAAATACAAGTGCTGCCAAGGATGTCAGGAAAGAGGACCTCAAAAACACCAGGCATAGGAGTTTCTTCTGCTACCATACTTTTTGAGAGCGATCCAGAAAGGTCAGGTGGGGATGCCCACCCCTGAGCAATACCGCCTCTGGGTAGTCTGTGGAAGAGCAAGGCTCCCATATTTTACACAGAAAATATATTAAATGAGGCACCACAGGGAAAAGTGAAAAAAGCAGAAGCAATTTAAGTGTCCTAAGTATGGAAACAAACATCACTTAAGTAGAGGTTTAACACATATAATATTATAACCTATGCATAGATAGATACACACGTGATAAAAGTACACATCCCAACTTTGAGGAAATGGTTACCTCTGGTGAAAGAGAAGAGGAGGGAAGGGTATTTCAGCTACATCTGTTATGCTTTATTGTTTTTCAAAAAAGGGAGGTATGAAATAAACAGGGAAAAATATTAACATCTGTTTAATCTTGTGGGTAAGTACATGAGTGTTCTATTATTTTGCTTCCTATTTTTAAAAAATAATTAAAATATATAAAGTTGAGAAACGCATCAACATATGGTTATTCACACATACACACAAGACAAATGTACTGTTACTAACTTTACATTAAAAAAATTTTTACTCTAAAGGAAAAAAAGTTTTTCTATCTGAAGTGCTTTATCTCGGGAGTCTTTGCATCCTTACACTCTCCCCAGCAAACCACATCTGGCAGCTTTGATGGCAAAGTACAGTCACTTAACTCTGAACTTCTAAGGACACAAAATAATTTTTTCCAATCTGGGCTAAGAAGAGCTTTTGCTCAGATATACAGTAATTTTGAGGGCAATCTGGAAGTACTAATACAAGCTGTTCTTAATTCTACTGAGAAGCTTACTAAATGACTTTCTTTTTAAGGTGAAAATTATACAATCCTAGCTTAAAGATACTGGCCAGTAATGTTCAGTCATGTCAGACATTTGAGAGCAGGAGTTAGCCTAGCTTCCATTCTCAGCTCAGTGCTGACAAGTCCATAGCATTAATATACTAAGAAGGCTAACATTTTCATAGGAATTTATCACTTAAAGAGCAACTGCACTGCCTTCCTATCAAAAATAAATAATAATAAAAATAGCTAACACTTGGGGTATCTGAGTGGCAGTTAAGCATCTGACTCTTGGTTTCAGCTTAGGTCACAATCTCAGGATTGTGAGATCGAGTCTCGAGTCAGGCTCCATGCTCAGCGTGGAGTGTGCTTGTTCCCCCCTCTCCCTCTGCTCCAACGCATCCCATCCCATCCCACCCGCTGCCTGCACACTCCCTCTCTCAAACAAATAAATAAAATCTTTAAAAAAAATAGCTAATACTTTCAGAGTGCTTATATTACATGCCAGGAACTGTATAAAGAGCTTTAGATCCTCATTCTAAGCTGCTTTTTGATATATCAACTTTATTTATCCCCATTTTCTAAATAAAGAAATGGAGTGAAGAAGCAGAGCTCTAAAACATCACTGATCATCCAGCCATACTAGATTTCCATAGGGAAAGAAAATTCCCACTAGGCCACGGGTTGTGAAAAAGGCACGAAAGTAATGTTAGAATTATTGGCAGCTGGTCATCAGAAACAGAGGTAATAAAAAATGATATCCTGCCAACAGCTGTTTCCTCTGGTGGTAACATCATCACAAATCCTTACACCAAATAAAACAGGGAAAGTAGCATCAAATTTCAGCAGAACAAAAAGGGAATTGACTAAATGTCTGATAGTGATAAAGGAACAAAAAAGAAGACATGGGAAAAGAACTGGCATTTTAAATGTGCGTGGACTGTTTTACATACAGGATGCTCACCACACACAATCCAGGGTCAGCTATCTTGATTTCAAGGGCTTATACCCGAGTATCTTCTTATCCATAACAAAATTAATCAAAAGAAAAGCACATCTTTTACCCAGTGGGTATACGTTATTAAAGAGGTAGAGCTGGGCAATTATAAACTGCTGAGAGCTCGACTACATGGAAACTGCAGGAAACCATACAATACTGGCCTTATATGGTAAAGATGTGGACGCAGTGTTTCTCAGAAACACTCTGCACTAGGATCTAATGAAAATGCATTTCTTGTTCATACCCATGACACATCCTCATTCATCATGCAGTGAATAAACCAAGGAATCCATGTCTAATCACTGGCTTGTGAAGGACCACTCAGAAGAGACATCCATTGCAAGTCATGGTGACAGTACAGCTCACCTGCACCTCTAAGCAGCAAATATAAGTGCATGCTGAGGTCAGAAAAAAAGAGTTACAAGAACTTTTTTTTAACTAAATGGTGATTTAAGTTCTACCTATAAGTTTTCCAATGTTTACATATAGAGTAATTTCATTTACTAAAAAAAATCAAGTTGCTGTCTCATTAAGGATGTGTCACACCTCAGCTTCATCATCTAGAATATCACTTCTTTTCTAGCATGGAATTAAAAGTTTAGCTGAGAATAGTCAGTCACCATTTAGGCTCCTTGCTTTGAATAATGTTTAAAATTTTATTGATTACTTATTAGTTCCTGCCACTTGTCACAGGAGAGCTCTTATTGTACCCCTCTAGCTAAAACTCCTAAGTGGTGGGAATTGCCAGCAAGTCCTCAAGTGGCAAAATGACCAAGGTTACCAACAGAGCTGGCTTCGTGCCTAGTAAACTTGTGAAATATTAGTGAAACAGGTCAGGGCACTGGCTTATGGACTGTGATTATCTAAAAGATCCAGTGGCCTGCCTGGGGCCCAGCAACATGAGCCCCAGGGAAAATTCAGCCTCCAAAGTGTGTGTACAGCTGGCACAGGGGAGAGGTGTGACAGCACAATTTCCATGTGGCTGGCCCGAGCTGAGGCTGATGGCTTTGACATGTTCCAGCCAGCAACCCTTATGGTGGCAGAAAACCACCTAGACACTAGCACTATCATTTACTTTGGGTTTGAGGAAAGTTCTCAAAAATTTCAAAGCAGCCACAAAACTCAACAGAGCTCCTGGAAACTGATGCCTCAATTAAACCCAGAGTTAGGCAACACTTTCCTCCAATAGGCTTTTTTGGGGAGGGGAAAGTAAAAATCAAAATTTAAATACCAGTAAATACATTATCTAGCTGTTCTCTAAGAAAGAATGTTTGTAATTTTAAATAAACCTACAAACACATTCCTCCTGAGGCATAAATAATTCAATGTAACTCTTATGACATATTTCTAATTATTAAAGATATTTTCCATCAATTTTGGTGGAAAACCATAACTTCTCCCACTTACATTTCACAGTGTATTTTATTTATTTCTCACATCTCATGTCAAAAAGGAATCCATACTTAGGGAGTGCACTCATCCTATATGCCCAGGGCAGTACCATTGCAATCAAACAACTCTAAATATACAAGAACAGAAGCATACAGATGTCTTCTTACAGATTTGCTTCTATAAAGGAGCTCCACACTGCACTGTTTTTAAAGGAGATGATGGTATATCACAGATGAGCCTGCAGACATTTTCACCCTCTCAAACTCTCAAAATTCAACATTGGGAAGCTTCCCATAAGACTTCTGCATTATATAGAAGATCATTCAGAATGACTGTTTTTTTAATGTAACAACCACCCCTCACAGGATAACTGTGTTCAATCCACACATTAGCTTGCTCAATATTATGCTGAAGATGCTACCAAACTGAGGCTTATGGGAGCCTCTAATGGGTCCTTCAAAATGTACCATTTTGTTAAAGCCACACAGCACTTTACTCGGCAGGCTCACTCTTTTTCACAATAACCTAGGTTTCCAACAACTTAATAAACTTCCATGGTATAAAAAAGTGACATGTGTTTATTTTACTAGTCAAATAAAGTATTCCCCTTTAAGAGGCTCCAAGTATTCCACATAAGACGTCTTTCTAGCTGACAACCCAGAGTTCAGTCATGCACACCCAGACTGTTCCGGGGGGCGGCCTCTGACCACAGCCCACACCGTCCCCCTCATCTAGTCCTTTTTTTTTAAAAAAAGATTTTTATTTATTTATTCATGAGAGACACACAGAGAGAGAGAGAGAGAGAGAGAGGCAGAGACACAGGCAGAGGGAAGCAGGCTCCATGCAGGAAGCCTGACGTGGGACTCGATCCCCGGTCTCTAGGATCACACCCTGGGCTGAAGGCAGCACTAAACCTCTGAACCACCAGGGCTGCCCCCCCCCCCCAATCTAGTCCTGCACAGCAGCGTCCCAGAGCCTTAACCAGCTTCTGACTTGCAGTCATCTTATTCAGTCGCTTCACAATCCATCATTATACCCTGTCCTTATTATCCAGACTGACTTCACCAACCTCGGATGTAAAGGCCTGAAAAGTCCCTCCCTCTCCTGACTCAAGGAACAAGAGACCAAGATTTTCCAAACTGTCCATCCTTACTTTATATAAGCTTTTATTTTAGGAAAAAATGCTGATCAAAACCACTTTATATCCCCCAAGTTCACTAACTTTGTCATTCTGTCCATACTTTAAAAGATCTTTTGTGAGGCACTGATAATGACTCCTAACTGGCCTTGGAGCAATACACTGAAAATTCTTGAACTCTCGGCAAGGAGAATGGTAAGTCAAACGTGCTCGGAAGCAAGGGAAAAGTTTTCATCCCAAGCATAGTGGCTCCATTCACACTGTGTAGAGTTCAAAGGAGTCCAAAAAGAATGCCTACCGAAGTTTTTTTCAACTTCCTTTTTCTTGTATCAGTGTTATTTATGTGGATATATGCTCTGTTGAAATCTCTTCAGGCCCCGTTGCGCCACATGAACAGCTCTGGTGTCTGCGATCATGGGCCGGGGCAAAGTGATGACAGGGATTTCTTCAGCAGCCTAGAAAGACTGAGGCACACACAACAGGACTTGTGGACAGGCCGGCCACCGAGAGTGACCGCTTCTGACCCAGGACTAATACATTCTGTGGAGGTTTTCCTTTAAAGGAACCAAAAATACCCACCTTGAGGGTAAGCGGAGGCACCCTGGAATAAAACACACAGGTTGGGTTACTCAGGACTGTAAAGTAAGCCAGCTCCTCGACCTGCCAGGGAGAGGCAGTGCAGCTCTGCACAGGGCTCACCTGCCTGTGAGCGAACAGCAACAGAGAAAATGCCAAGCAAATTACTTGGCAGCACGGGTTCTCTTTAACACCTGGGTCTAATACCATTTTAAAAGTCCATTAAGAATCTGAGGGAAGTGACTATAAAACTATGGACTTCATGATCAGAAAGCAGAACAGAGGAAGTTAACATTTCCTTGCTCAACTACACCTAAATATGCAACAGTGCGCAGAGACACACTATGTCCTAACTTAACAATTTATAAAGTGAAAACCTCATCGCTACAGACAAATAATTCCATAGACTTCTGGTGTGAGAATAAGCAAAAGCTAGGAACACAAGGTGAGGCAGAAACTAGTCAAAATAAAATTCCACTCGAAAGCAAAAGCTGAAAAGCAAAGTAACTACTGACGTTAAGTGCAAATATAGGAAATGAAAACAAATTGTTCAACTTCAAATCAGAAAGGAGAGTAATCAGTTCCCTAACCCCTTGTACTCAGCAAATGACCGTGTAGATTTCTCCCCTGAGGACCTCCTGTGAATGACAAAGAGCTCCAGAGCTACTAACCTTTTTGGTCTGAGCTTTGCACTGGTTTACACACAAGCTTCAGAAAAAAAAAAAATCTGGGACACCTGGGTGGCTCAGTGGTTGAATGCCTGCCTTCAGCCCAGGGTGTGATCCTGGAGTCCCAGGATTGAGCCCCACATCGGGCTGCCTGCATGGAGCCTGCTTCTCCCTCTGCCTATGTCTTTGCCTCTCTCTCTCTCTCCGTGTCTCTCATGAATAAATAAAATCTTAAAAAAAAAAAAAAAAAGGAAAAAAATCCACCCTCCTTCAAGTTGAGATGAAAACCAGAAAAATATATAACTTTTTTTAAAAGGTAAATGCCTTGGGCTCCATGGCAGAGGCCATTCTCATCTTGCAGCAGCTATAAACAAGCAGGAAGGGGATCCCTGGGTGGCACAGCGGTTTGGCGCCTGCCTTTGGCCCAGGGCGTGATCCTGGAGATCCGGGATCGAATCCCATGTCGGGCTCCCGGTGCATGGAGCCTGCTTCTCCCTCTGCCTGTGTCTCTGCCTCTCTCTCTCTCTCTCTGTGTGTGACTATCATAAATAAAAAAAAAAAAAAAAAAAACAAGCAGGAGGATGGAAGTATAGACCCAATTCAGTAGAGTGTATCATTTACTCATGACTTAAAGCTCAGCCAGAAACCCAAGTCACTGTTCCTCTAAGAAAGCCAACACGTGCTCCATCACTCAGTCTTCCGGCTCAGCCTACCCTGGATTCAACTCAGGTCCCACCCTAACCATACAGATATTCAACTTGGCAACAGAAAATTTGCTACATATGGTTATAAAGGAGGCTTCTGGACAAATCAGGACTGCAGATATTTGCCCATCAAACCTTGGGTCTATTTCAGAGTAATCTGTGTTCGGAAAGCTTTTCTTTGATTTCCCAGACTTAGGTTATAATGTTTACATGGTGAGGGCTTCCGCTAGCAGCACTTGCCTGTGCACACTCTACACAGGCTCACACTCCAAAAAACCAGCAAAGAGTTAAACGTTCTTTGCACTTGACTCAGTGGCTTCCCTTCACCACACACTCCCAGATCCCACCATTCTCTGAGCTGAGCAGCCAATCAAAGCAAAGGAAGGAAATTATCCTGGCCAGCTGACAGCCCCAGAGTTCTGATGGCCATATATGGTAAAAACCACTGTCAGAGCCCTGTCAGCCCTACAGGCCGGCTGCTGTGGACATATCAGTAAACTGCAGCGGCAGGAGAAGTCGGCCAAGGAAACGTACAAAGGACAGGCTGCCTGCTCATCTCCAGGGGAGGAGGGTGCAGAGGGGAGGGGGGAGCCGGCATCTGCCAGGGCACACTCTGAGTCACAGCCACTCACTGTAATCAAAAATAGCCCCAGGGTACATTGTGAGGTTCGTTCTGCCAGGACTTTGTGCTTCATTGTTAACTGGGGGTGAGCAGGGTATCCCCCTTAAAAGCCCCCATGGCAGGACTGTGGAAAACAGTCCCTGGGAGAAAATGAAAGGGCCCTTCTGTGGCACTTCATGTGGTAATGAGGCCGTGCAGTGCTCGTGCTGCTGGCAGCTCGTGACATAATTTGGAAGTCATTGTTCTGCACCTGGTGCCGTCCCCCTGCATCCCTCCCACCCCTACCCCGCTGCCTTGCAGCCTTTCACGGCCCATACAATTGACAGTTCAAGGTGCTCAGCGCATCAGACAGCGTCTATTTCAGGAGGCGGTGAATGGGCATCCCGTGACACATCAGGACACTGGCAATGAATAAAATTCCCTGCCGTAACACCAAAGCGACCGTGTGCCAAACGCCCACATCTGTACAAAGGGCTACTGGCACCGCTCCCCTTGTCCAAACTGGAGCACTGCTATTTGTGGGAAAGAAAATTGCCTGTCAGCAGAGTACAGTAAGGGGAGTAAGGGGGAGATGCAGCCAATGCAAATCCAGCAGGTGCTGGCAGTGACACGGGGGTGGGGGGGGGGTTGTCACAGAGAAAAGCACCATCGGGAGACTGCCATTCCTTTTGAACCAGTCCATGAAAAGAAGGCACTCATCAGCACGGTGCCTGGCGCTTTAGCAGAGCCCTCCATAATGCAAAGTGCTGCAATTTCATCACTCTGGCTGTCTCCTTGAGGCAGAGTATGGACCCAGTACCTTCCAAACCTTAAGATAATTCTCTGACAGAGCCAAAGCCCTGGCAACCTAGTGTTTTTTGTTATTAACCCTTCTAATCCCAGAGAAAGAATGCCAAGGATTAAGTATCAATGAGACCACAGTTTCTATATGTCCCTCCCCATCAAAAAAATCTTTCACACTAGGTGGGGAAAAAATGTTAATCAAAAATATACATGTACAAATCAAATAAAGACTCAGAGGCCCAGGTTCTAATGCATGAAAGACCCCACAGCCCCGAGCAATCACTCAGTCTGAGCTTCAATCCCTGCACCTGCAGAACACAGGGAGGACAGCAAGCCCACCCATGCAACAGCTAAGACCATTTATGAAGGGGACCCTCCAAGCACACTCTGACGTCATTTTGGAGTCATATTTTTATGAAGATGACATGAAAGCATTGCCTTTTCCTGAAGAAGACACAGGAAAGATGCTTTGTGGATCCAGTTACAACAATAATCCTAAAATGCAGGACAGTGCTGCTTATTTTCTCGTTCTTCTCCATAAAATGATCAAGGAAAACACTAATTTTGCACTATTTACACTGGAAGCAACAGGACTAAAAGGACAAAAGAAAAGGTGTTTCTACCAAAAAGCTATTTTCACCCCCTCTTAATCCTTCCAAACATCCCATTTGACCAGTTTCACCAAACACTCATCTCCACACTCAAAGATCCTAGTATCTGAGGGGGAATGTAGCTCCCACCTCATTCTCCATTCTCCTGAGAACAGAGCACCTCTTCAAACTCATCAGTTTAGCGAATTGGCTGGGCTCCTCTTCTGTTTCATCCCTAGCTCCTACATATAGGAGAAACCTGAATTCCAATAGAACCTTCTCTGTGATATCTTCCTTGACTTATGAGCCTCAGTTGGAACACATCTTTCATCAGTGTGTCAAAAGAACTTTATGTACACACATAGCTCCCTATCAGAGAGATCAAGGTCAACTGTTACCAAAGCTTTTTAAGAGCAAAAACCCAACACAGGTCCTGGCACAGAGCAGGTACTCAAATGTCTAAGGAAGGAGTATGTGAATGAATAAATATGACTTTTTTTAAAGTACTGTTTTAGACTTCACTAAAGTTTAAAGAACAATTAGCTCTTTATACATGCCCTGATAGCACTACTGATAATACTTTTTAAAAAATAACCTTTACATGTAATAAATTCATTATAAAACATTTTGAGAAAAGCACAGTAATCATAAAGTAGAAAATAAAAATCACCTTCAGAAAAAAAAAAATCACCTTCAGTCCCACCATCAATGTTAACATGCCACACTTCTTCCCAAACCATTAACATAATTTGAAGTTACACATAAGACAGTGACTATGACCTTATAATACATTTTTTAGGTTATATGACTGTATCATAGAACATAGGTTAAACAAATCTTGCCATATAACTTTCTCTTGTAACTGTACAGAATCCCTCAATTATCCATTTTAGATTTTTTTTTAAGATTTTATTTATTTATTCATGAGAGAGAGAGAGAGAGAGAGAGAGAGAGAGGGGGGGGCAGAAACACAGGCAGAGGGGGAAGCAGGCTCCATGCAGGGAGCCTGATGTGGGACTCGATCCCGGGACTCCAGGATCACACTCTGGGCCAAAGGCAGGTGCTAAACCGCTAAGCCACTCAAGGATCCCCCATTTTAGATTTATTTAACATTGTTATATACCTATATATATTTATATATCTGTATAGATATTTTAAGATATATATGGAAAGGGCACCTAAAACTACCAGAGGCCTTTTAGATCACTGTAAGTAACTAATTTATTTATGCATTGTGTGACCTAACAGTATGAGTCAAGTGCTACATTCTGAGAATACATGAATCAGTTCTCAAGTACTGCTTAATAATTACCCTAAAACTTAGCTGCTTAAACTAATCATTTATTATCTCATAGTTTGAGAGTCAGGAGTTCAAAAGTACCTTATCTGGGTGGTTCTAGCTCAGGGTTCTCACGAATCATGTGTCAGCCAGGGCTGCAAGATGCACTTTCAAGACAGCTCCATCACAGGGTTGGTTGGTTGACACGGACTACAGCAGGAGGTCCTGTGGACCTCTCCACAAAACTGCTTGAGTGTCCTCAAAACATGGTGCTTCCCAAAGAGACAACATGGACTACAGCGGGAAGTTCTATAGACCTCTCCACAGAACTGCTCGAGTGTCCTCAAAACATGGTACTTCCCAAAGAGACAAAGTGGCAGCCAACATGCTTTCATGACCTACTCTCAGAAGTCACACTCCAGGGACACCTGGGTGGCTCAGTGGTTAAGCATCTGCCTTCCGGCCCAGGGTGTGATCGTGGAGTCCCGGGATCAAGTCCCACATTGGGCTCCCTGCGTGGAGCCTACTTCTCCCTCTGCCTGTGTCTCTGCCTCTCTCTATCATGAATAAATAAATAAAATCTTAAAAAAAAAAAAAAAGCTGTCACACTCCATCAATTCCACCATATCCCAGTGGTTACATCGTTCAGGACTATTAAATGTGGAAGGGACCCAAACTACAGCATGAATACAAGGAGGTGGGGATCCCTGGAGGTCTACCACAGTGGAGTAAGGCCAGATTTTGGAGAACCTTTATCAAGAGCTACCATACAAGCAGCCATCTGGTTTTGCATCCTCCAACCAAGTCAATGTCTAGAGATCAATATAATTATAATCATCCTCCCCTTATCTGTTAAGTGGCTAAGAACACAAATTGCAATGTGATGACACATTTTGTGGTACCATGAGCATGCACAAGTAGCTAAGGGAACCCAAAAGATGATTTTCACTGATTCAGTGAATCAGAGGTAACATCTGAGTTGGATACTGAACAGTAAGAACAGGTACTTAGAATACTGACTGAAATGAATCAAGATTTCTTCTTCAATAAACATGACAGAAAAAACTATAAAAGTGGCTCTTATCCACCCAGTTCTATGAGAAAATTAAGTCCTAACATTCTAAGGCAGCAAATCTATGTAATGAATTAATTTCTCTCCTATGCATCCAGAAGGCATAGCATGTACCATCCTTGAGAGAACTAAGAAAATATTTACTGAAATGATTTTCTGTAGGATTGAATTCTTTCAGAAAACCCTAGTTGACAAAGACTACAGGATCAATTGAAAAGAGGGCAGACTGGGTGGCTCAGCACTTTGGTGCCGCCTTCAGCTCAGGGCCTGGTCCTGGAGACCCGGGATCAAGTCCCATGTCAGGCTCCCTGCATGGAGCCTGCTTCTCCCTCTCTGCCTGTGTCTCTGCCTCTCTCTCTCTTTCTCTCTTTCTCTCTGTGTTTCTCATGAATAAATAAATAAAATCTTAAAAAAAAAGAAAGAAAAAATAGTTCACAGACATAAAGCCATGTCAGAAATATTCCCACGAACAGTTCCTAAACAAATGGGGGAAACATAACTGTGTACAAGAAGGTACTGTACAACTATACCACAGAAGCTAGAAGAAGAGGAGATAGTGACCCAAAAGAGTAAACAGAGGCCTGGCCACACCCAGCCCACACTGGCCCAGAGCAGAGCTGTCTCACAGGCCATTACTGGGAGGATGAAATCAGCCATCACTCCAATAACCCGAAGTAAAAATAGCCCAGGGAGGAAGGGAGAAAGTAATGAGGGAAGACAGGAGCCCTCCAATGTGCATCCTCCACCCAAGTAAATGTTAAGAGATCTAGAGCACAAAATTCAAATTCCTCTCACTCTGTTTTAAGTTGGGATTTACAGGTTCACTGTGACCTGAAGCTTTAGTGTGTATGTGCATGCACATACATGAACCTTCCCATAAACAGTGGTGTGTATGAACCACCAGGGTTCACGACAGCGATGGGAATGCCTCATCCCACATCACCAGTGCAGCTGCTCCACAGAGGGGAGGCTTCTTCGTGCCCACATGGTACACTGACCACAGGGAGCTAAAATCTGTATGCTCTCCATATGCAGCAGGTTGTGTAATTATGGGGGGAAAAATCCCTACAGCCAAAACCACAAAGCCAACTTCTGTTCTGCAAGACTGCTATTATTCATCCTCTGAAAGACCAAATAATAAGAAAATGTATTAAGCCACACCTTGAAAGTCATGACAGCATGGCATGCCACAGCTTGATGGGAGCATTACAAAAGAGATCCTGAACCACGTGTGCTAATCTAAATCACCCCACCTCAGAGCTGAGTACTTTCTGTAGTCCTCTAGCAGTGACCTCCTACAATCCCACCTTCCCTAATAAAACCTTAATGAAAACCTCACAAATCATACACTTAAAATAAATATACATTCATTCCTAAGATTGCTTCTTGCTATGTATGTGTTTTAACTTATTTGTCCCTACTACTCTCCTTTTTAAGTCTATAGAGATCACAATTTTCCCCAGAATCTAACCACAGCCTCATGAAGTAGCAATAATGAGCCCAATTTACTGCTTACGCTAAGGAGCTTTGAAGAGAAATTCACAGAAGGCCATGTTTGCAAATAGAAACCTTTAACGAAGAGTCACAACGTATCTTAAGATCAATACATGCATATTCAAAATTAACATGTACAGAGAGCTCCAAAAGCATCACCAAAACTCACCTGCCCATTTGTATCCAGAAAAAAAGGGGGCAGGGGAGACATTAATAGAAGTCTCTGAGAGGTTATTAAAAACCATGGCCATCTCCTACAGTTCATGTTTAGAGGAATCCCAGACTGCTATCAACACATACTGGAGCCCAGTATACACCTAGAGTATCATTTCCTGCAATCTTAATTTCAAGCATCACTTCATATTATATGTAGGAACTTGGTTTTTCTTTGCTTTAAACCAAAGCAGCACCTCATTATAAAACTATTTCAAAGTTGTCAAGAGACTAAAGATATAGGAAGGATATCCATGTCCCACTAGGCTCCCCAGTTCCCAGACCCATGTTCTTCTATGCCACACTGACCCTAAGGGCAAAAATATAGACACTTTTAATACACAAAAATCCCACACAGTACATGTGAACCCATCACTTATAAAACTCATTAACACTAAGTACTTCTAATGGTTGGGCTTAGTTTATGCCAATGTCACCTCCTCCAAAATAAATTAATATTTTAAATATTAACATTAAATATTAATATTTTTAAAATATCTTATTGATTGATGAGAGACACACAGAGGCAGAGACACAGGCAGAAGTCTCCCTCAGAGAGGACTCTTGCGGGGAGTCCATTGCAGAACTTGATCCCAGGATCACACCTTGAGCCGAAGGCAGATGACCAACCACCAAGCCACCCAGGCGTCCCCAAAATAAATTAATATTTAAGGAGCAAAGCCTCATGGACCATATTATAGTCTGGGAAAAAAGACCCTAAAACCTCCTCCAAAAACTACCGCTTCTTCCCAACATGGCAATTTTTAGAGCAACTTCTTATACCTTAATTCCTATACAACTGGCAAAAGAACAAAATACTAACACAAGTGAAAACCAAATCTTAAGATCCAGGTGGCTCAGGAACTACATACAGGTCTCCCTTAAATGACATAAATGAAACTCAAAGCTTCTGTGGTTTTTAAAAACCAAAATGGATTCACAGAGCCTTCTGTGGATGTGGAACTTGAAGAGAACTATCTGAACTCAGAGGTAGATTAGCCATTCAAAAGTTTATTTGGGGCTTTACTGGCTTTGAAGCAAAATAAATAAATTAGTAAGTCATTCTTAAATGTATCCCTCAGTCTATAGAATAAAAACTCAAACTCCCAAAACACATCATGGTGCTCCAGTGCCTGATCTCAGTTGACAAGCTGAGGTGTCCTCTCAGATGGCCACCGTAAAACCCACCACATGCAATTGACATTAAATTCAAACTCCCACTGTAGAATCAGGTAAGCAGTTACAATACTGTAATGTATTATTGTCCCTGCATTTTCTCCACAGAAATAAAAGTATCCGAGTAGGTGGGCGCCTGAGGGGCTCAGTTGGTTAAACATCTGCCTTTGGCTCAGGTCATGATCTCGGGGTCCTGGGATCAAGACCCACATGAGGCTCCTTGCTTGGTGGGGAGTTTGCCTCTCACTCTCCCTCTGCCTGCCACTTCTCCTGCTTGTGCTCTCTCTCTCTCTCTTAAATTAATAAAATCTTAAAAGAAAAGTATCCAAGTAGAAAATTAAATTTCGACTTCATGAAAAGATTCTCCTTTAAAATATAACCAACAACTCTGCCAGTAAAAAGGTATGTGGGAACACTTATCAAATTTGTTCCCCAAAGGCATCCATCTACTATTTCTGTAGTAAGATGGTCCTATTGTATAATATCACATCAATCTGGCCACTGAAGTAAAAATCAGATGTTAAAATAAGTCAGTCATGAGCATCCGAGAGGAAGTAAAATATAGGGGAACTGGGAGTTTTCCCAAGGGAAAAAAGTCAAAATATAATGGGAAACAACATTTTGACAGAAACTCACTTTACTGTAACCACTTTCAGAATCACACGGTCCATTATGACAAGATGTACCCCTAATATACATGGCTCAGACACATGGAGACCCAATGTTCTCAGCAGAGTGGAAACAGCTGTAATGTGACCCAACACCTGCATCCTCACCAGTACTGAGCCCTTATCATTAGAGCTCAGGACCTACCAAACTTATTTTTCCTCCTAGAAGCCAACTAGAAAATGATTCTTTCCAGGCTCACTCTTTCTCTTTTCATACCCTCTGTCCCACCCTCCACTTATCTACCATCCTGGGATTTCCTGTTAAAGCAAATTCTAAGCTTTGTCTACAATATTCAAGAACAGTCAGAAATTCACAGATCTATGTTCTCCCCCATATTGGAGAGAGCTCTCTGGAAGAATAAAGTCAGGAGACTGGGAAGACCAGTAAGGTTGAAGATCACATATAACAATTTTCAGTAAAGATCCTTTATTTCTACCACTTATTTGCATTGCTTAGATTCTATGCTGAAATTTAGTCTAGTCCATACTTGAAACCTGCATTGTTTGGGGACATCTTCTTAAGGTCTCATTCCACTTACCATTCAAAAAACCAATAAGTCTCAGTCTTTATGACTTCACAGGAGAAGGAGAAGAAGAGAAGAGGAAGAAGATTAACTTAAAAATCTCTGCTCAGGTGCCTGGATGGCTCAGTCAGTTGAATGTCCAACTTTTGATTTTGGCTCAGGTTATGATCTCAGGGTCATGAGATCAACCCCTCGTGAAGGGCTCTGAGCTAGGCGTGGAGTCTACTTGAGACTCTTTTTTCCCCTCCCTCTCCCCTAACCCCCTCACAAGTGCACGTGCTCTCTAATAAAATCTTTTTTAAAAAAAATCCTGTTTACTTTAACAATTGCACTTTTGGGAAAAACTTTTGTGAAAAGTGGATGATTACTAAGCAATCATAAAATGCCTGTGCCTGCCCATGCTCATAGATAGCATCGCTATAATAATCTCTTCATCCAGGGAAGGCACACCCAGAACAGAGTTCACCATTTTATTTAATGATTCGGTTAGAGAAAAACTGATGTGATTAGTGAAGCATGTGGAACTAAACCTCAGTAACATCAGTCTAATGGTCTCCATAATCACACAATTCTTAGTAAACTGTCAATTCCCAAAGTCAATCTATTATAAAATAAATCAAGATTACCAAGAGAATAGTAAGTCAGTTTACTTACCTTGTGCAAAGGGAGCACAAGAAACGCTCCTCCCCCACTTGCTTCTATGATTATGGCAACAAATCTGGGATTGACAGCGCAAAAGGAACTATCCCAAGTCACTCGAGAAACCCGGATGTCATCATAACACTGGTCATTTTTCACTGCTTGTCCAAATACATGCCGAAACTTGCTCTGTCGTACCACTCGCCTCATTGTGTCTGTGGAAGAGCAAAAAGTAGTACATTAATCCAAGGGGGAAAAAAATCAGAATGATACGGCATTCTGTCTACTCTCCTAAAAAGTAGCCAAATGGCAAATCCAAATTTCCTTTAGCAGCACATACCCAGAGAAAACTGCAAAATGCGTCAGGGAAAGAATTACAAAGAAATGAAAAATTCCTAATTCAAGATCCAGAAACTGCTCATCAGTTTTAATTTCAGGAGAAAGATCAAGGCAAAGAATGAAAGAAAATTAGCCTTTCAGGGTTGGGTGGGGGAGCTGAAAGACAATTCACTCCAACCTTCTTCTTTCATAGATAAGGAAACTCCAAAGTGAAGTTATCTGGTGAATTTGAAGCTAAAGCAAATCCCCCACAAAAATTATGATACTATGGCTTTTTCCTCAGTCTGCCAAGGTACTTTTTTCAGTATGTAAGCATTTTCCCCAGATATTGGCACTCTGCTGAGGACTGTGCCTGCTTACGAGTGTTTCCATAAGACCGGCTACGTGTAGTGGCAAATTCAAGAGACATAAGCAACAATCTTTGTCTTCAAGAGCCTTCCGGAATAGGAATAATATCAGAGCAATGTAAAACAAGACTTCTGGTGCTAAGGGCTAACAGCAATCTAAGGCAACAGAAAGGTCAAAAGCCAGATCTTAGAAGAGTAGCAAAGATTTAAATAAAAAGATTGTGATAAAAGTGCTACTATTTAGGATGACAAGAGGTCTAACTAGCATATATTTCTTAAAGATTTTATTTATTATGAGAGACACACACACAGAAAGAGAGAGAGAGAGAGAGGCAGAGACACAGTCAGAGGGAGAAGTAGGCTCCATGTAGGGAGCCTGACAAAGGACTCAATCCCAGGACTCCAGGATCACGCCCTGGGCCGGAAGGCAGATGCTCAACCACTGAGCCACCCAGGAGTCCCTCATATTGGGCATATTAGATAGAAGAAGCTAGAAGCAAGGTGCTGGCTGAACTATGGGAGTAAACCAGTCTGAGAAAGTTCCAGAATGATTACAGCAGTAGTAGTCAGAGGAAAGGAAAAACTCAGGGAGGGGAAACAAAATCAGGATGGGTTTTCATGTCAGAGCTGATCATTCACCACAGCCATTTCCCAAGTAAGTAGGGGACTGGGGAAAGGGGAAGTGACACCAAGCTGCTGTTCCTGGGCTTCCTCATGGGTCACTTCAGACTCCAAATTCCACTAGGTATCCCAGAGACATATGCATGAAAGCTTCATGGTTTGGGATCACCAGACCTCACCTAATCCAGGTTTCCTAGACTGCAGCCAATATAATTTTCCTGTCTGCTAATATGCAGGACATTCTGTTCATATTGGCTAGTATAGAAGGAGCCTAGAGAAGACAGAAGAGGAAATGGAACATGGTCAAACCTGCCAATTCAGCTGAAAACCAGTACTCCTGATCATCATGCACAGAGGAAAGCTAACACCTGTCTACTTGTGCCAAATAGGACACATGGTGGGCTGTTGCTAATTCCTTCCCTCTGATTGTCTTCTTCATGGCTCTGGGCCCACTGGTAAATGCAGAGGGAGATCATTTATATTTGCCAGAGCCTCCTTCTACCCTTCCAAGGCATGTGCAAAAGTGGCCTCTTTCCAAGCCTGGGGCATGTGGCTGGGCTGAGGCAACAAACGCTTGGCAGGCAGCTGAGCACCCGTGTTCCTCAGCCCAGCTGTTGCCAGACCTTTCCAGCTGACTACCAGGACCATATATTTAGAGTATCTGGTAGAAGAAGATGGCAAATGATTTGCTTCCACTTGGCCAGAGTCTGTTCATTTGTGAAACAGTATGAATATTTCTCAAACATGAATGGATAAGACAGCTTCCATGAGGTGGTGAAAACCAAAAGAAAATCACATCCATACAAAAGTCAATGTACAACCAGCTGGTCTCAGGATCCACTTCCCTATACAACCATCTGTACAAGTTAGTAAAAACTGGAATCCCCACTGGTATCTTCCAGTGAGTGTTTCAAAAGTTAACAGAGACGAAAGGAAGGATTGCACCGTATGTTAAAAAGAGTTGTTATTGTTATTTCATATATAAAGTTTTTACAGATTCAAAACATGAAAATTCCAATAGAAAATTATACAAAGGACATGAAGAGGTAATCTACAAAAGAAATACAAATGAGGGACGCCTGGGTGGCTCAGAGGTTAAGCACCTGCCTTCAGCTCAGGGTGTGATCCTACCTAGAGTCCTGGGACTCAACCCGCATTGGACTCCCTGCATAGAGCCTGCTTCTCCCTCTGCATATGTCTCTGCCTCTCTCTCTCTCTGTGTCTCTCATGAATAAATAAATAAAATCTTTTTTTAAAAATTACAAATGATATTTATCTCCACTCTTTTCTGAAATCCTAATAAAATGCCAGTAAAGGAATAAAAGTAGGTAATATGAAAGGACAGAGAAAGAACGCTGGAAAGAAGCCTACAAAGGAGCAAATGTGGGGGTGCCTGGCTCGCACAGTGGTGGAGAGTGTGGCCCTTAACCCAGGGTTGTAAAAGTTCGAGCCTCACTTTGGGTGTACAGATTACTTAAAATATATATATATATATTTTTTTAATTATCATTTCTATCCTTTTCTTTGTCCTTTCTTTTCATCCTCATGGTTTCTTCTCTTTCTTGGCTTCCTTACTTCTTTACTTATCTCCTCCCAACCCCTGTTTTGACTTACTACCTTCTTTTTTTTTTTTTTAATTTTATTTATTTATTTGTTTGTTTGTTTGTTTGTTTATGATAGTCATACAGAGAGAGAGAGAGAGAGAGAGAGAGGCAGAGACACAGGCGGAGGGAGAAGCAGGCTCCATGCACCGGGAGCCCGACGTGGGATTCGATCCCGGGTCTCCAGGATCGTGCCCTGGGCCAAAGGCAGGCGCCAAACCGCTGCACCACCCAGGGATCCCTATATATATATATTTTAAAAAAAGGAGTAAATGTGACAAGAAAATCTGGGAATACAGAATGCAATGTGACTGACTGAAGTGTGAATGTTCTGCACTCAGTTGAGTGCCCCAGGAGGAGAGGCTCACAAAAGGATGCCTGCCAAGGCCCACTGCAAATCCCAAGAGCACTCAGAGAAAAGCTGTATGTCTCTAGACAGGGATGTGGAAAACAGGCTGCAGAGAAAATTGACTAAAAGCCTACATTAAGAGCAGCTAGGGGATCCCTGGGTGGCGCAGCAGTTTGGCGCCTGCCTTTGGCCCAGAGCACGATCCTGGAGACCCGGGATCGAATCCCACGTCGGGCTCCCGGTGCATGGAGCCTGCTTCTCCCTCTGCCTATGTCTCTGTCTCTCTCTCTCTCTCTCTCTGTGACTATCATAAATAAATAAAAAAATTTAAAAAGAGCAGCTAGATATTCAGATACCTTCCTTCCAGTGCTGCACGATCACGCAATTGCCCCAAGCCAGCCTCAGCAGAAGCCAGGCTGTTGGCTCTGGATAAAACAACACCTAGCAGAGGTGAGCACAGGTATGAGCAGGTACCACTGACAATCTGGGTCTGTACAGTGAAGCCTTGGGCCATTGCTCCTGGGGCTCCCAAAACAACTAGCTGCCAAGCCTGGATACCACTCACCCACTCTACAGGAAATGAGACCTCACCTGCCTCTGTGAGCTCTACCACTCAATGGGCCCTTCCACCCACACAAGGCATCAGGTCAGCTTTTTGTGCCTCCCCTGAATTGTGAATGGACATTTGAAAAAGAACTTTTTTTTTTTTTTAGATTTTATTTATTTATTCATGAGAGACACAGACAGAGGGAGAAGCAGGCTCCACGCAGGGAGCCGGATGCGGGACTCGATCCCAGGTCTCCAGGGTCACGCCCCGGGCCGAAGGCTGAGCCACCCAGGATGCCCCTGAAGAGGACCTTTAAGTAAAAAATGAAGACAGGGCAGCCCCAGTGGCGCAGCGGTTTAGCGCCGCCTGCAGCCCGGGGTGTGATCCTGGAGACCCGGGATTGAGTCCCATGTCGGGCTCCCTGCGTGGTGCCTGCTTCTCCCTCTGCCTGTGTCTCTGCCTCTCTCTCTCTCTCTAGCTGTGTCTCTATGAATAAATAAATAAAATCTTTAAAAAAAAAAAAAATGAAGACAATTTTTCCTCTTTACACAAATAGGCTAGATACCATCTAATCTCACCAACAATATGAATATTAATATAAACATGAAAAGTGCTTTGAATGTCCTCATTGAAAGACATTATGTAAATCTGCTGGCTGACGTCCACATTAAAATACCTTTAAAAGTCATTTCTATATTACTCACAGTGACAACTTACTTTTATCCTGACCACATGGAATCAAAATGATATACAGGTTCTTTTGCTACAACCAAAGAGAAGAGTGTCAGTTACATAGCACAGTGAGAAAAGGCAGTAGTACTTATACAGCACTATGCTGAATGAGCCAGGTATGTCCAAGTGGAATTTGAAGGGCAGTGTGAGCCCATTCACATCCAAGGCCGAACCTGTCCTGGGCTCAGCCGCCCACATGTGGCACAGTTGCTTTTACTGCACACAATAGAGAAAAGCAATTAAGAGGGCAGGCTCCAGAGTCAGACAGCCTCGTGAGTGAGAAGCAGAGCTGTATCATTTGTTTCCTGGCCAAGATTCAGTATGGCAAGTTAGTGTCAGATTCTCTATCCGAAAATGGGTACAATACATATGAAGCTATTATTAAATAAGCACTTGATGTGGGGATTGTAGCAGGAGATTAATACGTCAGAGCACCTTGTTTGGTTAGAGACACATAACTATGAGGTAAATGTCAGCTATTTACGTGGTAAATGTCAGCTATTGTTACCATCCTAGAACTTGACATATAGCCATTCGGATTAAGATCCCTGTTTTGCCATTTATTAGTGAATTATTTAACCTTTCTGAGCTTCAGTTTCCTCTTCTATAAAATGAAGGGAATGACACCTATAAGAAGAATTAAAAACATCTGACTAAGCCCAGGTCCAGAAGGTTTCACCACTGAAGCCTATCAAATATTTAAAGAATACCAATTCTTCACAAATGCTTCCAAAGAACAGAAGAGGAGGGGACACTTCCAAACTAATTTTATGAGGTTATTATTACTCTAATACCAAAAATCAAAGAAATATATCCCAAGAAAATGAAACCAATATGTCTTATGAATACAGATGCAAAAATCCTCAACAGTATACTAGATCAAACCTAGCAACCTATGAAAAGGATTATACACCATGACCAAATGGGATTGTTCTAGAAATGCAAGGCAGAGTCAACATCTGAAAATCAAATAATGTAACATCAATTGAATAAAAACAAAATCAATCATCTCATACAGATAAAGCATTTGACAAAATCCAACACTTTCATGATAAAAACCCTCAACAAAGTAGGAATACAAGAAAACTTACTCAAAACAAAAACAAAACTTCCAAACAAGACAAAATTCCCACAACACAATTTTCAATGATGAAAGATGCTTTCCCTCCAAGATGGAGACACAGACAACAATGTCTAATCTTACCATTACTATTCAGCAATGTGCTACAAGTTCTAGCCAAAGCAATTAGACAAGAAAAATAAAAGGCATTCAGATTGTAAAGAAAGAAGTGAAACTATCTCTGTACACAGATGACATGATCTTACATATAGAAAATCCTAAGGAAGCCACCAAAAAACTATTAGGATAAGTTCAGCAAGGTTGCAGGATAAGAGATCAAAACACAAGAATCGACTATTTCTATACACTCCTAACAATCTGGAAATGAGGGACGCCTGGGTGGCTCAGCAGTTGAGCATCTGCCTTTGGCTCAGGGCATGATCCCAGAGTCCCAGGATCAAGTCCCACATTGTGCTCCCTGTGGGGAGTCTGCTGTCTGCCTATGTTTCTGCCCCCCCCTTCTCATGAATAAATAAATCTTTTTTAAAAAATCTGAAAATGAAATTAAGAAAACAATTCCATTTACAGCAGTATCAGAATAAAATACTTAGGAATAAACCTAACCAAAAAGGTAAAAAACGTGTACACTGAGAACTACAAGATACTGCTAAAAGAAATTAAAGAAGATCACAATTAAATGAAAAGACATCCAGTGTTGATGGATCAGAAGACTTAACATTAAGATAGCAATACTCCGGGGAGCCTGGCTGGCTCAGTTGGTAGAACATAAGACACCTGATCTCAGGATTGTGAGGTCAAGCCCCACAGTGTGCATAGAGCCTACTTAAAAAAAAAAAAAAAAAAAAAAAAAAAAAAAGTACAATACTCCTCAAACTGGAAATTAAGAGATTCTAAAATTCATATGGAATTGCAAGGGACCTCAAAATAACCAAAACAACCTTGAAAAAGAACAAATTAGGAATATCCATACTTTCTGACTGCAAAACTTACTACAAAGCAATGAAAATCAAGACAGTGAGGTAGAAGAACAAAGATAGACATATAGATCAATGGAACAAAATTCAAAGTCCAGAAATAAATTCATACATCTTTGGTCAAGTGATTTATTTTCTTCCTTCCTTCCTTCTTCCCTCCCTCCTTCCAAGATTTTTATTTATTTGAGAGAGAGAGAGAGAGAGAGAGAGAGAGAACGAGGATGAGCAATGGGGAGGAGGCAGAGGGAGAAGCATACCGTGGGATCATGACCTGAGCTAAAGGTAGATGCTTAACCAACTGAGCCACCCAGGTGCCCCTGTCAAGTGATTTTCAACAAGGGTGCCAAAACCATTCAATGGGGAAAGAATGGTCTTTTCAACAAAAAGTGCTGGGACCATTGGATAGCCACATATAAAAGAAGTTGGACCCTGACCCACACCATATAAAATGATTAATTCTAAAAGGATCAGGGGATCCCTGGATGGCTCAGTGGTTTTGGCAACTGCCTTCAGCCCAGGGCATGATCCTGGAGTCCCAGGATCGAGTCCCACATCGGGCTCCCTGCATGGAGCCTGCTTCTCCCTCTGCCTATGTCTTTCTCTGTGTCTCTCATTAATAAATAAATGATTTTTAAAAAAAATGGATCAAAGACATAATCATAAAAGAATTAAAACTATGAAAGTCTTAGAAGAAAACAGAAGTAATCTCCATGATCTTGAATCTGACAAAGGATTCTTAGATATGACACAACCAAAAGCACAAGCAACAAAATAAAAAGTAGATAAACTGGATTTTCTCAAAGTTAAAAACCTTTGTGCTTCAAAAGATACCATCAAGAAAGTGAAAAGACAATCCCCCAGAATGCAAGAGATTTTTTGCAAATCATGTATCCGATAAGGCACCTGTATCTAGAATACATAAGAATTCCTACAATTCAATTAGAGAAACTTAGTATATGTATTCATAAATATGTGAAACTTTCACCACAGATTTTAGAACATTTTCATACTTTAGAAACTCTGTACTTGTTAGCTGTAACGTTTTATTCCCCTGTGTCATCTCCCCTCCCCCAACCCCTACTAAGCAACCAAAACTGAATTCAATTTAAAAGGGAACAAAGAAATTGAATAGATTTTTTCAAAGAAAATATACAAATGTCCAATAAGCACATGAAAAGATACTAGACATCATTAGTATTAAGGAAATGTAAATCACTACCACAAAGAATACGACTTCATGCCCCACTAAGATGGCTAAAATCAAAAACAGAACAAGTATTGATGAGGATGCAGAGAAATGAGAACCTTCATACACTTCTAGTGAAAAATATAAAATGGTAGAGCTGTTCTGGAAAGCACTGGTGGCAGTTTTTGAAATGATTAAACAGTTACCATAGATCCCAGAAATTCACTCCTAGAAATATACCCCAAAGAACTGAAAACAGGTATTCAAGTATCTGTACATGAATGTTCTTAGCAGCATATTCACAATAGCCAAAGGGTAGAAACAACCAATAGGCTGGATACCCTTTAGATGAATGGGAAAACAAAATGTGGTATACAATTAAGTATTATTTAGCAATAAAAAGGAATGAAGTAGTAATATATGCTACAACTTGGATGAACCTTAAAATTATGCTGATATAATCACAAAATCTCAATCCCCAAAGTCTACATAGTATGATTCCATTCACATTGAAGTCCAGAATAGGCAAATTGACAGATATAGAAAGTAAATTAGTGGTTGCTTGGTGGGGGGTAGGGGAAGGGAGATGACAACAGGGGAATAAAATGTTACAGCTAACAAGTACGGAGTTTCTTTCTGAAGTATGAAAATATTCTAAAATTGACTGTGGTGATAGTTTCACGTATTTGTGAATATGTATACTAAAAACCATTGAACTGTATGCCTTAAATGGGTGAATTGTATGATATGTGAATTACAGTCGACCCTTGAACAACATAGGTTTCAACTGCATGGGTACACTTGCTGATTTTTTTTTTCCAATACATACAGTACAGGACTGTAAATGTATTTTCTCTTCCTTATAATTTTCTTAGTAACACTTTCTTTTCTCTAGTTTACTCTACTGTAAAAATGCAGAATATAACATATAACATACAAAATATGTGTTAATTGACTCTATTCTTGGTAAGGATTCTGGTCAACGGTAGGGTGTTAATAAAGTATTTGGGGAGTCAAAAGTTATATACAGATTTTTGACTGTGCAGGGTGTCACTGCCCCTAACCTCCATGTTGTTCAAAAATCAACCCTATATCTCAAAAAGATGTTTTTAAAAATATCTGTCAAGTGGGATGCCAGGGTGGCTCAGCAGTTGAGCATCTGCTTTTGGCTCAGGACATGATCCAGAGTCCCACATCAGGCTCCCTGGAGGGAGTCTGCTTCTCCCTCTGCCTGTATCTCTGCCTCTGTGTGTGTCTCATGAATAAATAAATCTTTTTTTTTTAATTATGTTCTCCTCATAAATACCTCAGCATGGTACTTACTATACTTCAATTTCCCCTCAAAGGAAAAAAAAAAAAAAAAAAGACCTATCTCAACTTCTCAACTCCCCTGCATTTTTTAAAGATTTTATTTATTTATTCATGAGAGAATAAACAGCACATCTTATCAATTCATCTGTGAAGGACACTTAGGTTGTTTCCAATTCTTGGCTATTATAAATAATGCTATAATGAACATGAGGATAAACACCCAGAAGTGGAATTGTTGGATCATAAGGTAGTTTTACTTTTAATTTTCTGAGGAACTTCCATAGTGGCTGCATAAATTTACACTTCCACAAAGATTTCTAATGAGTTGATAATATACTCCTGTTTTTGCTTCAAATAAAGAAAATCTAAAAGCTGACTACTGACATTTCCAATGCTTAACAGTTTATCTAAGGAAGAAAAAAAAAAAACCACACACACAAAATTTTCTTTACATGTTGGGTCATCATCTTAACCAAGAACAAGCTGTTAAAAATAAGGTCTATCTCTATAGTTTAGGGACTTATTTTAGTTTTTAAAGATTTTACAAGTAATCTCTAGACCCAACATGGGGCTTGAACTCAAAACCCTGAGATCAAGAGTTACATGCTCTACCGACTGAGCCGCCCATGTGCCCCAAACTTATAAGTGTTAGAGGAAAGTTTGCTAAAAATCATACTTAGAATAAAATTTGCATCTTACAGCCAGTTAATAATCTTCAACCTCTACGAGAGTGTAGTCTTCTGGTCCTGCCAAGCTACACCTAGAAAATTTATTCCATAGGCCATACAAGAAATGTGTTGGGTGTTAGGATGAAAAAATGTAGACAAGACAGGGTGTTTATACTGTAATGGTACCAAATAAAATACACTCAACACACCTGAGTAAATGTTACTACATTTTCTCTATTCTCTACTTCCATCAATCTCATAAAAAATTACCACAATTTTGACATTTTCCTGTTTATTGAGAAGTTATCTGTTTAAAGATTCCAGCAGATGTATTTCTATGGTTCATATGAAAGGAAACACATCCTGCTAGGAACACATACAGGAAAACCCCTACTAGTAGTAAAATCCTGCCCAGCACATTTGCTGAGACTACTCCAGAGCATCAATTACTCCAGTGCTCACAGAGTGTTCCCTAGCCAGCACCAACTGCAGGAAGACTCCAGAATATCCCAACAGGGAAAGAGCATGTTCCCTCTAAGTTGTTGCTTTAATGGCAGGCACTTTTCAACATGGGAGAGATTGGATGCATTATTTAAGAGAAACTGACAAGTAAGATCGCAGATGAGGATATGTCCTAAAAATCAGCTTTTAAATGGCAATACAAAAAGTTAAAACTGCTTTTAAGAATGTCAGAGTTCATTCTAGAATATGTAAGCCTATGTAGAATACACATTCACAGGAGAGCACACACCCAAAGCAAATATGGGAGGTGCTCCGATTAAATACAAAAATTCAACATTCATCATTTCTGGATATGAGATGGCTGAGCTGTTTTGATTTTTTTTTAACTAATTTATTTATTTATTTATGATAGTCACAGAGAGAGAGAGAGAGAGAGAGAGAGGCAGAGACACAGGCAGAGGGAGAAGCAGGCTCCATGCACCGGGAGCCCGATGTGGGACTCGATCCTGGGTCTCCAGGATCGCACCCTGGGCCAAAGGCAGGCACCAAACCGCTGCGCCACCCAGGGATCCCCGGCTGAGCTGTTTTGAATTTTCTTTTCTTTTTTTATTATTATTTAAGATTTTATTCATCCATTCCTGTGAGACAGAGAGAGGCAGAGACATAGGCAGAGGAAGAAGCAGACTTCCTGCAGGGAGCCCAATGCAGGACTAGATCCCAGGACCCCGAGATCACGACCTGAGCCAAAGGCAGATGCTGAGCCACTGAACCACCCAGGCGCCCTGTTTTTTCTTAAACAAAAATCTACCAGTGACACTCGAATTCATCTGACAAATCATTCTCACTGCATCCAATTCCTTAATTAACAGATTCATATGTGACACATTCCAAGAAAAAAATATGCCTAATTTACCTACTTTAATAGAAGTTGTTTTAAAAAAGAAGAAAAAAGGGGCGCCTGGGTGGCTCAGTGGTTGAGCGTCTGCCTTTGGCTCAGGTTGTGGTCCTGGGATCTAGTCCCAATTCAGGCTCCCTGAAGGGAGTCTGCTTCTCCCTCTGCCTGTACCTCTCTATGTCTCTCATGAATAAATAAATAAAACCTTTAAAAATAAATAAATAAGAATTTTAAAAAGGAAGAAAAAAGGCCACATGCTACATTTCTTTAAAAGCACAACAGAAAGTCAGATACACAACAGACCTCATTACACAGCAGCTATGGCTCAGAGATGTGAACTCCCCTAATGACACTGAGGTGCTGGGGAAAAAATGGTTTTTCTCTAGAAAAATAGCTGACCACTTAAGACAACTGACTACAAGTATGGAACAACCTTGATGTTGGTTCAATTTATTATGACATCAAGAATGGTAAGAACAAAGGGGGGAAATTCATCCTTATTCCTGCCTTCCAAGTAGTTTCCTTCCATTACCATTATTCATCCAGGTAATAGGCAGAATGCCAAGAAGGAGGCATTAATTATAAATGTGCTTTGTTTCAATTCAATGATCCATTATCATTTTAGTTTTTAAATCTTTCCAGGAATAAGAGAAGAAAAGAAAAGAAAAGGAAAGAAAAGGAAAGGAAAGGAAAGGAAAGGAAAGGAAAGGAAAGGAAAGGAAAGGAAAGGAAGAGAAAGAAGAGAAGAGAAGAGAAGAGAAGAGAAGAGAAGAGAAGAGAAGAGAAGAGAAAGAAAGAGAGAGAGAAGGGGGGGGAGGGGAAGGGCAGGGCAGACACACACGCACAAATAAGATCCACCAAGAAGCATCCAGGCTCACTCCTCACAGCAGCCTGGAGTGGAAAAGGTTTCAAAGCTCATCAATTCCAGGACCTTCATTTTCGGCACAGAAACATTATGTGACTTGACCAAAGATAAAAGACTTTTCTGGAGAGACACAATGACCTTGAACCACAAAGTACAGGCCAGTTCAACCTTCTACCCCCATGAACTTTCATACTTTTTCAATGATAAACTCCCCATCACACATACAATTTGGCTTTCCCACATCAGCCAATAATGCCACTCAGAGATCTTTTGTGGGGGTGCTGCTTCGACAGTTCAAGGTTCCACATAGCCTGCTTGTGTAATTTAAGTTTGAAACTGCATTTGCTCACATTTTATAAAATATAGAAACTGGCTGTAAACATTCAAAGACAGAGAGACAAACAGCATTAAATATGCCAAAAGAAGCAAATCTTTACTTCTGATTGAAAACCCTTAGGCTTAATGCCAGAGGACTATGCACTCTATTGTCTAAGAAACCAGCACAAAAAGACATGGGTAAAAAGCTAGAAATCTATATCAAGGACCATTTCTCAAAGGTGAGGTAAAATGAACAGGTTTGTACTTTTTAAAGCTTTCTAAGCAAAGAACTCTTTCATCTTTTGCAATTTTGTATTCATTTTACCAACTTGCTACAGAGAGAAACTGAGGACTACTGACATCTACATAAACAGTCACTGATGACCTGAAGTAGAAGGGGAAGCTATGAAAATGACTGTTAAAAATGAAGTCTGACAAGAAATGAAATGAGCTATAGAATATAAATCAAGGGTATCCCTGGGTGGGCTCAGCCTTTGGCCCAGGGCGCGATCCTGGAGTTCCAGGATCGGGTCCCGCGTCAGGCTCCTGGCATGGAGCCTGCTTCTCCGACCCTCTCTCTATATCTATCATGAATAAATAAATAAATAAATAAACCTTTAAAAATATATATATATAAATCAAATCACCACAAGGTGCACTTCAAACATCTTAACAATTTCATGTCAACTATACCTCAATAAAGCCAAAATTTAAAAAAAGAAATGAATCAGCACATGAGGGACACCTGGGTGGCTCAGTGGTTGAGCGTCTGCCTTCG
Organism: Canis lupus dingo; assembly: GCF_003254725.2. NCBI lineage: Eukaryota > Metazoa > Chordata > Mammalia > Carnivora > Canidae > Canis > Canis lupus. Next base: position 18,455,682 of record NC_064268.1, on the reverse strand, counting down.
GCTCAGGGCCTGATCCCAAGATCCAGGATCAAGTCCCACATCGGGTTCCCTATGAGGAGCTGGTTTCTCCCTCTGCCTGTGTCTCTGCTTCTCTCTCTGTGTCTCTCAAGAATAAATAAATAAATCTTAAAAAAAAAAAAGGTAATCAGCATATGAACAGCAAAATACCAACATATAAAGGTCCCAAATTCAAAAACTAAAAATTTTCAAATTAACTCTCTCTTGCACTAGAGAAACTCATTATTAACTAAAAGATGCACTCACTAATAGGACCTGTAACTCACTTAAGATATAATAAATAATGACATTACAGAAATATTACAGTTGCTAAATCACGAGATTATAAGGTTTTAGAGGTCATCTCTGGCTTTTCAATGATAGAAATATATTTTTGTTATTGCACCATCAAAATAAGCAGATTCTTTTCCTACGATCATATACAAAGATAATCTGTTTACTATCCCTCATACTCTTCCAATTTGCTGCTTATCACCAGCATCTGCTTATATACAACCACCTCTCCCCATCCTGGAGCTTTGAAAAAGAATTGCGTGAGAAACCTCCATCACAGAGACAGAGGCAGGCCCCCTACCTGCCAGAAGAACACTATGGATCAGATTCGAGGCTGCTGCCATCTCCCTCAAGTGCACCACAGGAGACTAATCTCAGAAGCTGAACCTCTTCTCATCAAAGAGCCAAATTAATCCCAAGAGTTCTCATATCAACAGCAGAACTTTTACAAACATGACTGACCCAGCAATCTCACTTAAAAAATTAATGATGAATGTGTTTTGAAATACTCTTTCTATACCAATGACCTACTTCTCTTATCAACAACTGGTAAAAAGCACACCACGTATGACTGTTCAAACTTGTTAAGTCTGTTTCTACCGCTTAGTCAGATGAAGTTACTCTTGGTATAAAATTCTAACAATTCTTTGCCATTATACTTGTACTAGGAAATGAAATTACTGGACTCCCAGATCTTTTGGGGGTCTTTAAAAGACATTTTTGGGACGCCTGGGTGCCTCAGCAGTTGAGCATCTGTCTTTGGCTCAGGGCGTGATCCCACGGTCCCAGGATCAAGTCCCACATCAGGCTCCCTGCATGGAGCCTGCTTCTCCCTCTGCCCATGTCTCTGCCTGCCTCTCTCTCGTTGTCTCTCATGAATAAATAAATAAAATCGAAAAAAAAAAAAAAGACATTTTTATGAACATTCTCATAGGGCTGGTCATAGGCAAAACTAGCAATGTCAAAAGACAAAGTAATCACCTTTCACTGAATAATCTGTCTTCCCTTTTTAATACCCTATACCCTGGGCGGTAAGTAAACATATACTCCCGACAATGTTTCAAGGGAACAGAGAGAAGGAAAACTCTGGCTTAGATGTAAGACACAAGTTTATCCTGACATAGTCCCTTAACCACTAAATTATTTTTGTACTATGGTTGTTGGTTTCTTCATCTATAAAATGGACAACTAACAAAAGATGTTATTCTAGGGATCCTATTATAATCTAAAGCCTACAAGTGGAAATGAAATGCTTCTTTCACTGGGATCCAGTCCACAACCCATAAAAGACACACAATTCACTGAGAATTTAGTTACTAGCACTCACAGGGTTATACACACAACACATACACTCATCTGTGAATACTGAGTAGGTCTTTAATCCTTGTCATTCATCATGCATTTATTCAAATATTTATTAATCTTTGATCACATGCTTGGCATCATGCTAGACATGGCAGACAATAGTGAGCAAGGAGACTGGCCCTAGCTCTCATGCAGCTTACAATCTGCTGGAAGAGATGCATCATAATCAAATAGTCCCACTACTATTAATGTGCTGCTGTGACAAATGTTGGGAAACAGAAAGTGCGCCCAGAGGGAGTCAAAAACCAGGGCAAAGAATTACCTTAGTAGTAGCTCCAAAGAGCCTTCTCTCTGCAAGTAGTGTTTGAAAGGAAAAAAAAAAAAATTAGGGGAAAAATTCAAATTACTTATTGTACCTTTTCATATTAATAACTAGACTCATGGGGGATCAAGACCTCCATTCTTGAGGAAAAAACATCATACATCCCATCTCACCAATAAAATGAAAATACCTCCAGGGAAGTGAGACAAACAAATAAAGCACTCTTTGAGGAGGAAACAGTTGGGTTAAGTATTTTGGGAGTGAATATTCCATTACAAGAAGCTTTTAGTAGCCTTAGCTGGCAAAACTGTAACACAATCCCCCCAGTTCTATTTTCATTCCAAACCGTATGAAAATTTGAAAAGAAAATCATAGTCAATTCTTTATGTTAAATTAATTGGACTATATAATAGTAACTAAAAGAGAAATTGTATATGCCTCAAAAGAAAGTAGAAAGAATCCTCTTTAAAGTATTTTGAGTAGAAGACTAGCAGAAAAATAGGTGGCTTTCCATCCCTCATATTCTTTTAAAAGACAGCATTTATAATAGACAAGCAAGAAAACTACATTTATAGTAGTAATCTCTAAAAACTGCCAGAAATACATACACACACAAATGCAATTACAAAACAATTTTTTTTTTCTTAAAGGTAGGCTCTATCCCAGCATGGGGCTTGAACTCATGACTATGAGAGCAAGGACTTCTCTGGACGCCTGGGTGGGTGGCTCAATCAGTTAAGTGTCTGACTCTTGATTTCTGTTCAGGTCAGGGTTGTGAGACAGAGCTACAGCAGGCTACACACTGGGCATGGAGCATGCTTAAAATTCTCTCCCTCCCCACCTCTCTGTGTGTGCGTAGGCTCCCTTGCTCTCTCCATCGCCCTCTTTAAAAAAGAAAAAAAAAAAAAAAGTTGCATGCTCTACCAACTGAGCCAGCCAGGAGCCCCTACAAAGCAATTCTTATGATCGTTTATCATAACTACAAAACAATTCTTTCTTTGAAATCACATATCACAATTACAAAACAATTTTTTGTGATCATGCATCACTAATATACCTTGAGTTTTCAAATTTTAATCCTGCACCAATAAACCCCCAAATGATCCAACAGTTGAAATGGTACACAATATGGCCTATCTTACTATACCCAGTTCTTGTCAATTTTCTCAAGTCAAATGAATGCAAACACATTAAAACCTTGGAGCCCAGGAGCTCCTGAAAAGGGCTGAGAGCTGTCCGTGATTACCCTGGGGCTGGCCTGGAGTCCCCTCAGGGTCCACTAGGGACACTTAGCAGTCAGTCAATGCATTAAAGGACAAGAAACTTAAGAAAGGGAAGCTCAATTTTTTTCATGACTACCTTAACTTCAAATCCTCATTTTGATACAAATTATGGTTCTTCTTGTATCTATTTTAACAAAAACTCACAAGACAAAAGCATGCTTCCAGGGGATGTTACTTTAATTGTTTCTAAAGTCCAAGTTGCAGGCACCTGTGTGGCTCAGTCAAGTGTCTGCCTTTGGCTCAGGTCTATCTCAGGGTTCTGGATTGAATCCCACATGGGGCTCCCCACTCAGCAGGGAGGCTGCTCCTTCCTCTCCCTCTGCCTCTCCCCTGGCTTGTGCTCACTCTTGCTCACTCTCTCAAATAAATAAATGCATGACATCACAGTTATGTGTGATGATGGGCTGATTAAAAAAAAAAAGTCAAAGTTGCTAGCCAAACTACAAAACAAAGACCTAAAAACCCCAAGCTACCAATATTTTCAACTTATTCAAGTCAGTTAAGTACATTTGCAATGAAGTACCAGTATGTTAGGTCACCCTGTTTTTCATCAGAATTCATGCTTTAAATAACCAGAGCTCCAAAATGTTCTTTACAAATAAAGCATGTTTCAATAAATAAATGTGTACATATACACACACACTTTGCTTACAGTATTTATAATGAAAATTATGGGGTTAGATTACTGTAAAATTATTTAATAAGCAAATGTTTACAATTAGCAATCCTTCCACACCACAGAAAACGTCCCCTTCACTACTTTCGTCTTCTAATAAAATGGGAAGACCGGCCATCTCTATCACAAGTGTATCACGTAAAACTGAAATTCAATTATTTAACTAACACTTACTGAGCACCTATGTGCCAGGCAGCATGTTGGGGAATGGAGGCACAGAAAATGTAGGATATTCCCTGCCTTCAGAGAACATGGAAGATAGCAGTATTAGTGTTCACTTTCACAAACTGAAAAATAATTCCCTACAGATATTTACTTTTAAATTTCTACTCATTTAATCCAAAATATAATCATATTAGTAGAGAAATCATGAACACTAGTGACACCCACAAACTACATGTTCACCTACCTTTGTAACTCCTATCTAAGCTATGTTTATATTTTATATCCATAGAATGTATATTCTGTTATCATGACTTCTCACAACCTGGGCCATATCTTATGTCCATCTGACATTCGTTCTCTTCTATTACACCTATTCCAAATCAGCCAAGTGCTATTTTGTACACCTTAGGGCCTCAGCCCATAGATACGGACTCTCCAACACCTTATCCTCCCAACACCCATGGAGCTCAGTCCCCACAGAGAATTCAATATCAAGAATTATACTTGAGGAGCACCTGGCTGGCTCTGTCAGTAGAGCTAGGACTCTTGATGTCAAGGTTGTAAGTTCGAGCCCCATATTAGGTGTAGATATTACTTTAAAAAGGGGGGGGGGATATGCTAGAGAAAGGTTATAACATTTTTTAAACTATTACACATTTTAAAAGCAAATAAAATAATACATAAAAATGTTTGAATGATGGGACGCCTGGGTGGCTCAGCAGTTGAGTGTCTGCCTTCAGCCCAAGCTATGATCCTGGAATCCTGGGATCGAGTCCCACTTCAGGCTCTCTGCGCAGAGCCTGCTTCTCCCTCTGCCTATGACTCTCTCCCTCTCTCTCTCTGTTCGCTCATGAATAAGTAAATAAAATCTTTTAAAAAATAATGTTTGAATGAGTTCTTAGAAACCAGACAATCCAAACCCTTCAAAAAGGTAATGACAAAAGAGAGAGATCAATTATTTCTCATTGTTTGAGAAAAAAGGGGCTTTCTGGTAAGAGTTTATAAGGGAATAGAAATAAAAAGATCAGTGCCTAGCTCTAGCCAGTACAAGCTGACCCAATTTATAGCCATTACCCTGCCCTGATCCACTGCTCAAAGGTCACAGAAACCAAGTCATTGGCTTAAACCTAACACCCTTTCATGAGTGGTTTCCAAAAGGGAAGAGAAAAAAAAAAGGGATCATGAATGTTGGGAAGGGGAGAAAGAAAGAAAACTTAGCAAATTAAGTATCTCAGAGGTAACAGAAAGAAACTTTCAAAAGCAGGCAAGGCCTCTTCCCGATCCCAGGTATCAGAACTAGCCTCTCTGTTCCCAGGTATCAGAACTAGCCTCTCTGTATGTGCTCCCCCGATCCCACATGCCTTATTTAACTTTCCCCTTGAAACCTTGTTATGCAGACTGAATGCCAAAATTTCAGAGAGATGATCTATTCACAGGAATCTCCTTTTAAAAAGTATTAATATTGAGGCGTCTGGGTGGTTCAGTTGTTTAAGTGTCTGACTCCTGATTTCAGCTCAAGTCATGATCTCAGGGTCGTGAGATCAAGCCCAGAGTCCAGCTCTGGGCTCAGTGTAGAGCCTGCTTAAGATTCTCTCCCTCTCCTCCCTCCAAGCTCACGTCCCCTCTCTAAAACAATAATAATATTTTTAATATTGTACCTCTGAAAGGGTAAAGGGATGTGAGGAAAATAACATAATTAAAGCCTATAGTCATCCTAGCACTGATTAACAGTGGTAGTCCTGTAGTGACTATGGCCATCCAGGAACACATTAGTAGAAATGAATTTGAACCATTTACTTTACTATTTAAAGGAGATCAGTTTAACCAGGGGGAACAGAAGTGTCAAATTAAGAAAGGAGAATGAAGCACATGGAGGGCTGCCAGAGCAAGAGGCCCCAAGATGCCAGCACAGGCTGGTAGGGGTAGAACGTGGTACCTTCCCTCTGTTTCACAGGACTCCACTATCACCATTAAGAGGCAAAAAAACCTGTGCTACGAATTAAACAGATTTCTTCAGTCTAGCCTGGGAACTTACCCACCACTTATAATACTGAATCTATACCACAAACGCCATTTAAGTTCCAAATAACGGAGTTCAACTTTGGAATACAACCCAGTTCCGGATTGAGGACTAAATGTACACAGTGCCTACAAAATGAAAACTGTATCTGGGCTCTCAACCATTCAGTCTTTAAAAATTGCATGGTTCACCACCATTCTTTACAGGTAATATGCATTATTTTGTTCCACTTGACAATGTAATTCAGCCCAGTGTATGCAAGGTATCTCTATACTGTACAAGAACAAAATGAAAGCCTCAGTGTTAAAAAAAAAAAAAAAAAGCCACCCAAAACTTCTAACTTATCTTTTCTTATAATAGCACTCCAAAGCAGCAATGGCTTGAATAAGAAAGAAAGCCTAAGATTACTCTATTTCTAAAACAGACAACATGCATCTTATTAAATACCACCCCAAAGAGCTATGGCCAGCACTCCTTGGCTGAGGCCCCTCTCTTACTTGCCAAGAAAAACTAGGATGACAATGTTAAGCTAAATACACTACTAGCCACAAAATTAATTCACCACCTAGCTTGTAAAGTGATGAGTCTCCCAATAAATCCTTCTGCTTAACGGAGAAGACAGCTCAAGTTTACACGTGTTTCTCGGTCACCACCACATAGCATTTGAGTTTTTATATTCGTAAAATAGCCTCAATTCTTTAAGTTCCTAGGAATGAAAGGAATTAGAATCTTTAACTAGAAAAGAATGCTTGACCATTATGAAAAGGAATTTAAGTATCTTTCATATGAAGTAAGCAAATAATGGTGATTAAACATTTGTCCTAAGGAGGGGGTGCTTATGAATTCTGTCAAGAACCCCTACAATATCAAGAGTGGACAATACCCCCTCAAAGGCTGCACTCTCCCAACACTTCCTTTCCCACATGTGTTCATGGCCTTTTAAAAACTGAAAAACTACAACTCTGTTGATTCAGGATGAAGACCTCAGCAGTTCTCAGAATATGGAGACACACATCTGGCTCCACAATGGGGCAAAACAGGCTCATGCACCAAACTGCCATGTGCCCAGATTCCCAGTCTTAGTTCTGCGGAGACAGAATGACCACACTGTGAAGCTGTGATCAACCTCTGCTAATCCTAAAGGGTTTTCACTATGCCTGTTACAATCAGTGTAGTTCCAGTACCTGGTATGTGTTGCTCCTGTCAAAATTAACGTCTCCATATGCATATGGCATAATGGTGCTGATTATTCTGGCAAGATGCAATGTGAAGGCCTTTGGAGTATTAATTGGTCTTTGAAACTTTCGAGATAAATTCCCACAACCACTGCTTACTAATGGTCAGATTAGAAGACTGAGGAAATAAAAAAAGGGATTTTTTTTTTTTTTTTTACATTAAAACTAAGAAATCAGGGCTCCAGGATGGCTCAGCCAGTTAAGTGTCTGCCTTCAGCTCAGGTCATGAACTCAGGGTCCTGGAATCGTGCCCCACATCAGGCTCCCTGCTCAGCAGACGCCTGCTTCTTCTCTCCCTCTGCCACTTCCCCTGTTTGCACACACTCTTTCTCTGTGTCAAATAAATAAATAAAATATTAAAAAATAAGAAAAAAAAGAAATCAAATCTATAAAAGGCTTATCCAAGAGGTTCAGTATTTTTGAGTTTCTGAAAAATACATTGAAAAAACCCTGAAAATCTGGACCAAGCTTCATAGTATAAAATACACGTACAATCTAAAGATGTGAGAAAACACACAACCATTGGTACAAACTACTGATAGTGGTGATAAACAGAAGAGGCAAACTCTGTAAGCAGATCTGGCAAAAGACCGTGCTGGAAGGTTAAGAGGGAACTAGTGCATTCGGTCAAGGACTAAAAAGAGAAAGCACATCAGGTTCACACTGTTTAAAAAAAAATTTTTTTTTTCACAAGACACAACCGACGCTAAAAATGAATTTCACACAACACATGGAAGGAGGTGGAAAGCAGTTGGGGGAGAAGGGATGGAACAGTTAAGTTCCTGATCTTGGGCAAGTCTCTCATGCTTCTATGACAATAGTCCCCTCACCCGTAAGATGAGGAATAGACCAACGAGGTACTTTCCACTCTGGCTGTGATTCAGAGTCACCGGGGAGAACAAACCCAGGCAGCTAGCTGTATTTATAAAGGTCTACAGCTGATCCCCACTGGGCAGTCAAAAATGAGGTCCTCTGGACTTGAGAAAAATAATACACCCAACACCCTAAAATGACATAGTCTTAAAAAGGTGATGACTGGTGCTGTGTACGATCCATTTTAATAATTAAAAAAAATAAATGTAGACAATTTCATAACCAAAGGGGGAGGATATGTATTGTGAAATTATTGCCTTCAGTGGTACAAAACATAAGCCTCTCTACACCCATTTGTATTCCAGTTTCTCTCATTCTGACCTTTGCATTAAATTAATTTCTCTTTACTGTGGAAAACAGTTCGAGGAACCGTTTTTGTTATTAATGTGAAATCCAAATGACAGGCCCAATTTAATATCTCATGAAGCTACTGAGGCTCTTGCCCACACAGAATGTTCGTTTTATCACAATGCTGCCATTCACATTGTAACCCCGATGAGGGTCTCAGACACTGTAGCTCAATATTCCCAACCCTAAAAAGATCAATTTTCTCCAGGAACTAAATATTTTTTCTTAAAATAGATTGAATACAAAGGAGGCCTAAATAAGAAAACCTTGTCTAAATAGACATTTCCAATTCAGACAGAAGGCAAACAAAACAAAACAAAACGAAACAGAAAACCCAGCCTCATCTTTAATATTACCTTCCTAACCTACATTTCTTCCCCCTTCGGTAATTCAACTTTGATTCAAAGTCTAAAACGCTGAGGTAGGAGTGGAAATCCATACGTTAATAGCTTAGTTTCAGAAATAAAATATATTAAACTTAGTCTGTTTGATTCTCCCTAGTTCCATTCATTAAGAGTGAAGACAGAGGGAATACAAACTTAGTCACAGCCTACCCTGATAGCCCAGCAAGGCATCATTAGCATCCCTATACTACAGAAGAGAAATCAGGCTCAGGGAGGTGAGATAACTGGCAGTCACAGCTAATTAAGAAGTAGAGCCAAGAGTGAAACCCAGCTCAGTCTAGCTCTAAAGGCCTGCATCTTCCATTGCCTCAGTTTCTCTAAATATAAAACTCTCTTAGAGCAAAAAACTACAAAGGTAGGAACAGCTCACTGAGCCTAAAGAGACAAATTTGAAATTATTTTTTTTTCTTTACTACCTTACCATAATCCAATCACTTCAATGAACACACATAAAAAAAGAAATGTTCCCTAAATGGCCAACCGGTTTCTCCTAATTCTCAAGATACTAAGTGAGGGAGCCTGAGTGGCTCAGTCAGTTGAGCATCCAATTCTTGATTTCAGTTCAGACTGAACGCCAGCCACATCAGGATCCTCACTCAGCAGAGAATCTGCTTGAGGTTCTCTCTCCTTCTTCCCCCTCACCCAGACACTTGTTCTCCCTCTGTCTAAAATAAATAAATAAATCTTTAAAAAAAAAAAAAAGAGTATTTTATTTTTCTTTTTTTAAGATTTTATTTATTTATTCATGAGAGACACAGAGAGAGAGGCAGACACAGGCAGAGGGAGAAGCAGGCTCCATGCAGGCACCCTGATGTGGGACTCGATCTCAGGTCTCCAGGATCACGCCCCGGGCCGAAGGCAGGTGCTAAACCGCTGAGCCACCTAGGCTGCCCAACAGTAGAGTATTTTTTTTTTCAGTAGAGTATTTTCAATGAAACTATAAAGAGTGAACATAGGAGCACAAAGCATAACTAAAGACTAGTAGAGTCAGATGCTCTGAGAGAAGCAAGAGAGCATTAACAAAAGAATGAAAGACAAGAATGCATGTGCCCTGAAAACCCAGTTTACACCCATCATCGGGTGTACACAGGAATGGTTCCAGTACTGATCAACTCCATATTATCAGGGCTGGCCTGCTGCATTTGGTGTGGCGAAATCATATCAAACCTAAAAATGTACCCTGCCCATCTGTCCTACTGAGAAGGCTGTGCACCAGTCATCACTGTTCATTAGGGGGAAAGAACCTGGACAAGATTCTGCTCTCAGGAAAATATTTCACATGCTCAGTTTTACATCTGAGCAATTTTTTGGCAAGAGCTGGACCTGGGTGTCAGGAAGGCAGAGGAGGAATCACCCCAGTACTTCAGGTTACTTCAACACACACAATAAAGATGTAATTAATCAGAGAAACCCACTGAACTCAAAATCTTTCCAATTAACTTTGATAATCCTTCATTCAGCAAATAACCCAACAGGCACTCGAGACAAAGCTGTGAGCAAGGCAATCTCAGCCTGCCTTCCATGTGAACTTCTCTCTCATTCTGCCTTCTGTGGAAGGTGCCTTTCTGACACTAAGCTCAAGTTCAGGTCCAGTTCCTGTAGCAGACAGTAGGATGACAGGGACAATGTCTGCCTGCAGGGATGAGGAGGTTTCATGGAGGATCCCAAAGGACAAGTGGGATTCAGCAGATTAGGGGGTAGGTTCGTAGTAGTAAGCTCATTATAAGAAGGTCTAAGGCTGGGAAGTTTCAGGAAGTGAAAACAGGAAGGAGTGTAGTGAGAGAGGAGGCTGCTGAAATCAGAGACACCTTGATCTAGAACCACATGAAGAAGTCTGGAGTTTAACCAGAGAGGAGGCAGGAAGCCGCCAGAGAATTAAACAGCGGAATGATATGTTCCTGATGAACCCTTTATCATCTAGAACTTTTAAATCTTTCCCTAACCCTTTACATTTGGTTTCTAATCTGTAGAACCAAATTATCGATGAGGATGTGATTTAAGGTCCAAGTAACTCCTAACTCCATTATCAGTTGACTCCATTATGCATAAATTGGACTTCAACAATATTAAAAACTTCTTGTGCTTCAAGGGATGCCATCAAAAAAGTGAAAAGGCTGGGAAGCCCGGGTGGCTCAGCGGTTTGGCACTTGCCTTCGGCCCAGGGCATGATCCTGGAGACCCGGGATCAGTGGGTTCCCATGTCCGGCTCCCTGCATGGAGCCTGCTTCTCCCTCTGCCTCTCTCTCTCTGTCTCTCTCATGAATAAATAAAATCTTTAAAAAATAAAAAAAAAAGTGAAAAGGCAACTCACAGAATTAGAAAAAAATTTTGCAAAGCATACATCTGATAAGGTACTGTAAATCTAGAATATATAAATAATTCATAACTCAATAAAAAGATAATACAATTTAAAAATTCAAAAAACATCTGAATAGAGATTTCTCCAGAGAAAATATACAGTTGTCTGCGAATTACTTTAGAAGATGCTGGATATCATGAGCCATCAGGGAAATGCAAATCAAAACCACAATGAGATACTGCTTCACACCCACTAGGATGGCTAGTCAAAAAGTAAGAGAATAACTGTGTTGACAAGGAGATGGAGAAATTGAAACCTTTATACACTGCTGGTGGAATTGTAAAATGATGCAGCTGCTTTGGAAAACAGTCTGGCAGTTCCTCTAACAGTTAAACACAGAGTAACCAATATGACCCAGCAAGTCCCAAGAGAAATGAAAACATGTCCACACAGAAACTTTGTACAGGAATGTTCACAGCAGCATTATGCACAGCAGCCAAGGGGGAAACACCCAAATGTCTATCAACTGATGAATGGACAAACAAAATACTGTATATCCATGCAATGGAATATTATTTGACCATTAAAAAAAGAATAAAGCAGGGATGCCTGGGTGGCTCAGCGGTTGAGCGCCTGCCTTTGGCTCAGGGTGTGATCCCATCCTAGGATGGAGTCCCACATCAGGCTACCTGTGGGGGAGCCTGCTTCTCCCTCTGCCTATGTCTCTGCCTCTCTCTCTGCGTCTCTCATGAATAAAATCTTATTTTAAAAAAAGAATAAAGCACAGATACATGCTACAACATAAATAAACCTTGAAAATCCTTATGCTTAATAAGACAGACACAAAAGACCACATACTGAATGATCCCACTTATATGAAATGTCTAAAATAGGCAAATCCACAGAGACAGAAAATACATTAATGGCTGCCTGAGGACAGTGAATAGGAGGGTGGAAGGACAGCTATCGGGTATGGGATTTCTTTTTGGACTGATGGAAATGCTCTAAAACTATGGTGATGACTGCACAACTCTGAATATAACAAAAACCACTGAGTTGTACACGTTTAAGTAGTGAATTACATGGTAGGTGAATTAAATCTCAAAAAGCAGTTATAAAACAAAAAGGATTCCATTATGCATTACTGAAGTACAAATAAGGTCTCAAAAAGGAGTAGAGAATCGTGCTCACTCGTTTTATTTTAAAGGATCCAAACTAGGGCAAAGAAAACCCAGAGAGATTCTATTACTTAAGATTCTAGGTACTAGGTCATACTGAAATATTCATGAGGATTTCCATGTTTTAATACAGAAAAGGCATCTTAAATTGAAAAAGATGTAGAAGTGTCAGAAAAAGAGTTTTTATAACTCAGAAACAGGATAACACAGGGAAGTCATCAAATGGAAAACAAACATGGATTTGTACTCTGCCTAAGAAAAAGGCACCCAAGTTTATTACTGTTCTACCTCTGAAACAAAGTTGAAACAGCCCAAATAATGTTTCTAAAGCACCAATTTGTGACAAATCAAAGTATTAAGAAATAATTTGCCATTCCCGGTTACATAACTGAGAACTGATAACCTTTTGAACATTCCATTTCACAGACATTGGAGTGACTCTTCTCCTCATGGCTGAAGTGGATCCCAAAAGTGACAGGTGCCTATTTTAGACATTTTATTAAAAATAAAATAAAAATCAAAAAATCCAACAGTGTTTTATTTTATTTTTATTTTTTTTTAATTTTTATTTATTTATGATAGTCACAGAGAGAGAGGCAGAGACACAGGCAGAGGGAGAAAACAGGTTCCATGCACCGGGAGCCCGACGTGGGACTCGATCCCGGGTCTCCAGGATCACGCCCTGGGCCAAAGGCAGGCGCCAAACCGCTGCGCCACCCAGGGATCCCAAAAAATCCAACAGTGTTTTAAAAAGTACTATGTGTCACCTACTAACACAATCTAATCCTGAACTATGTAAAGTAATAGACATAAAGGCTAATTAGCCCAATCTGCAGGCAAAGTAACAAACATGAAAAATTCAACACTGTGTGCAGTGTGATAGTTCACTGGTATGTATCTATCAAAAGCCTTCAGGCTTCAATGTACCTTTCACAATAATCAAAAACAAATATGGGGGCAAGGCACATTCTGCCTTTGTCAAAACGGTGTGTACCTGACCTTTATACCAATCCTAGTTCAGTCGTCCGTACCCATGACTATCACCTACCACACAACATTGCATGTCTTGGAGGCCTAACATACAATGTAATTCCCAGTTTTATTTTGCTTCTGCCCCAAAGTATTCATGCAACCTCTCAGAGCCCAGGGTTACTAACTAGACTTCACATCCAAACACTGTGTCTGAAATGCACCTCCACTCTGAAACAACAACAATAATAATAATAAATAATAATTCCTTTCCTTAAGTTAGTTCTCTGAAATATACGGGATCAAGTCCAAAACAGATTTTTCCCATTTCTTCAGATTTACAGGGAACCCAGAAAGTGAAGTTATATAAACAGATAATCTATTTGCCTTCACAAATGAACAGCCGGTACAAAGCAACTGCTTATACTTAATCATGTTTTTGTCTATGCTTCCAGGCCCTGGTGTCAGGAGAGAGTTCTGCCGGGTAAGGACAATGAAATGCATTATTATATAGAGTGACTAAGAGCCCTACAAGAACTGTTTTAGAATGCAACCCCAGGCAGGAAGACTGCAGTAAAAGGGCCCAATATTCTGTGATCACTCTTACCAAAAGTAAGGACCTTCGCCACCCAGTACCAGTTTAAAAACACGCACTATACTCGTTTTCTGTCTAACTGTCTTAAAGGAAGGAAGGGCCTTTGTATCTGTCTTCCCGTCCTGGGGGAGATGAACAACTTGCAATTTGCTCCGCACGCTGAATCCCACGTTTGCGACATGTAGAGCAAGCACTTGAGACACCACAAAACAAGGGCAGCCTACATTAAGGCCAAATATAGGATGTGATTCTAAACCACCATGCAGTAAAGCCTACGTTTCCTTTTCCAGCCATCAAAACCCTTTGAACACTCCCAAAAAAGGACGGCAGGGCCAGCGCCTCCCTCCAAGAGGAAGCCCCTTTCTTCTCGGCTTTCCCTTGCAGCCTGCCACTTCCCCCGACACGTTCAAGGCATCGGAGACGGGGAGCTGGTGCGTGCGCGCCTCTGTGCACAGGCGGGAGAGCTGGGTTCCTGCATCTCCACCCTCCACATCTGACCTCATCCCCAGGCATCTGGGCGCCGCCGAGCCCCACCTGCACCTCGCTCCCGCCGCCTGCGCCCCTCGCCGGCTGCTGCGCTCCTCCCGGCGCACTCGGGCGCTCCAGGGCCCGACCCCGCGGCGTCCCGGCTCCGTCCTTCCCCGCCCGGCCCATCCCGCTCCCGAAGGCGCCCCCGCCCACGTTGCTCCGGCTCCGGCTCGGGCTCCCGCTCGGGCTCCGGCCGCGCCCCGCCCTTCCCGGCCCGGGGCTGGCCTCGCACCCACAGCCAGCCACCCTGGGGCCGGCCCGTCGCCCCCCGCCCTCCCACGCCGAGCCCCAGCTCGCCCCCGCCCCGCGCGAGCCCGGCCCCCCACCCACTCGCCCCCCGGGGCCGCTCCAGCCCTCCAGCCCCGCTCCAGCCCCGCCCCCCGCCCCCCGGCTCGGCGCCGCGCCCCGCCCCGGACCCCACCCCGCCGGCGGGTCCGCGACCCCCGAAGCCCTTCCTCGGCAGCCCCGCGGCTGCTCACCCCGCCGGGAGCCCCCCCGGGCGGCCGCCCCCCCACGGGGGCCGCGCGTCACCCTCCCCAGCCAAGCGGTTCCGTCCCGAGCCTCCGGCACCAGCTCCGGCTCCGGCCCCTGCACCTCGGCCGGGGGCGGGGGGGCCTAGGTCCGCGCCCCGCGCGCCGCCGCAGCCCACTCCCCGGCACCGGGCCCTGCTCCACGCCCCGCCGGCTGCTGTCACCGGCGCCGGCACATGCCGAGACGCCCAGCCGGCCCGCCGGCTCGCTCCCGAGCGGCCCCGCCAGGCGCGCGCCGCTCACCAGGGCCGAGGTGCCGAGGCGCCGCCGCCGCCGAAGTCCCCGCTGCACAGCCCGGCGAAGCCTCCAACCGCTGCCGCCTCCCGCCTGGCACTGAGCGCCGCGCGGGGGAGGGGCGCGGGCAGCCGCCGCCGCCGCCGCCGCCGCACGCAGGCCCCGCCCCCGCGCCGCGCCGCGCCCAACCCGGGGCCTCGGGCTGCGGCGCGCCCCGCCCACTTCCGGGAGGGGAAGCCCGCCCCGCTCTCCTTAGCGCCCCCTCTGGTCGCGCCGGGGGGTGCGAGTGGGCTGCGGAGGGAGGCGGCAGCCGAGCCCACGCGCCGCCCACGAGTCCACCCCCAGGGCCACGCCTCCGGGCGCCCCCGGGCCACGCCCGCTGCCCCTCAGAACCGGGAGGGGCGTTCTCAGAGCTCCGCCCTCCGGCCCGCCCGGCTCCTCGGAGATTCCCGCAGAGCCCCTCAAAGCCGGAGCCGCGGCGCCTGCGAGCCCCGCCCGCTGCCCCTGCAGCCCGCGGCCCGCCTCCCCTCCCACGGCTTCCGAACCGACCCGAGGGCGCCGCCGAGCCCCGCCCACGGGCCTGACCCGGTCCTCGGCCTCGCGGGCCCCGCCCACTGCCCGGGTCAGCCCGCGAACCTCCAGGCCCCGCCCCGATCCTCCGACTCCCGCCTCTGGCTGCCGAAGCCCCGCCCCGCCCCGCCCCGCCCCGCCCGCCTCCGAGGCCGCCCGCCTCCGCGCCCGCCTCCCTGCGCCTTCCGGCGTAGCGTTCCGGGCTCCCGGGGCCGCCCCTGCGCCGGCCGCACGGCTCGGCAGGGAGCGCCCGTCTCCGCCGGCTCCCAGGTGGGGAGCGGGGCCCCTCCCTTCCTCCTGCGGGCCAGAGTCCCGTTCGCTCAGCAGCTGGGCGGCCCCGGCCGCAGAGCACCGGATTCGAGGCCCAGCTTTGATGCTGTCGGACTGTGTGCCTTGGGTCAGTTCCCGTCGCCTCCTCAGGCCAGAACTTCCTGATGGTTAGTTAGCGTGAAGTTGTCCTGTGAAGAGCCAGAGCCCCTCTTCGGAAATACCAAGCTCTGCAGTGCCAAGATTGGGGGAACGACCTGAAGAACTGCATGAGCGGAGCAACGCCTGCCTGCCTGCCTGCCGCCTGCCTGCCGAGGGGTGGTCCCTTCCCCCAACGAGGCACCTTTGCAGTTCCCAGGGGGAGGGGAGGATTTTTCATTTACGCTTTAGCCTTAGAAATATGTGTTATGTAGGGATTCCCGGGTGGCTCAGCGGTTTAGCACCTGCCTTCGGCCCAGGGCGTGATCCTGCAGTCCTGGAATCAAGTCCCACCTCAAGCCCCCTGCATGGAGCCTGCTTCTCCCTCTGCCTGCCTGTGTTGTGTCTCTGCCTCTCTCTCTCTGTCTCTAATGAATAAATAAAATCTTTTAAAAATATATATGTATTATGTAAATCATGGTCCACCTGAACCAAAAGAGCCATGACAGCAACCTACGTATCTTCTCTAGGGCTCAGTTTCTTTGTCAATAAAATAGGAACAGTAGCAGCCACTCCTGGAAGGATTCCTCGAGCTTAGTAATGCACTTGGCAAGGTGACTAACTTGAGATAAGCCCCCCCCCTCCCCCGACAAATGGTACCTGTTGCTGCTAATTTCTGGGCCTCAACAAAGGGCAGGGGTGACCTTCGTTCTGCCTTCAAGCAGCCACCATCAGGAGGGACTGAGCACTACTTCCACAGCAAGGCTTGGCTTGGCTACTCACTTCATTTAAATGAGGTGAAGGTGAAGCACCTGATGCAGAGCCAGGCTTTTGGCGATGCACAAAGAAACCATTGGCTAGTGTCACGATGCCAATTTTTAGCGAAGCAAGGGCATTGTTAGCAGTGGAGCCCTGAGTGGATTTGGGGAAATGAAGGTTGATGCAAACGCTTTGAAAAGGGACGGGGGCTGTGTGGTCGTGTCTGTGCTGATGCCGCAGCTGCTGAGGGGCCTAACAGGCCTCACCCGGCGGCTCCCGGTGCAGCGTGCCCAGATCCATTCCAAGCCACCGCGGGACCAGCTCGGCCGGGACCATGGATGTTGCCGTTGGGCTCACCTCCTGCTTCCTGTGTTTCCTCCTGCCATCGGGCTGGGTCCTGTCACATCTGGAGAGCTACAAGAAGCAGGAGTGAAGGGGGCTGTCCTGTCCCTCACCCTGTGACCTGACCACCCCTGGCCTGTCCTGATCATGTCTCTGCTGCATTCCTGGCCGCCCTTCCATGGATCATGTCCTTCAATTACAGTGACCTCTTCTACAATCATGACCTCTTGATTTCTCCATGGTGACATCCTGGGACCAAACATATTGGTTTATAAGGCCCCACTCAGTAGGGCCCTCCTTGTCACAATAAAGTCTATTTAAACCTTAAAAAAAAAAAAAAAAAAAAAGGAACAGAGAACCAAACTGGCTTATTCTTTGGGAACGGATTATTGCTAACATTTAACATCACTTATATATGCCAGGCACTACCTGAGTGCTTTTTGAACACAAAATCTCCTGAAATTCCGCCAACAACCCAATGTCTACAAAAACAATTCTTCTTTTTCTTAAGATTTTAATTTATTTATTAGAGAGAGAGAAAGAGCACGAGTAGTGGGGAGAGACAGAGGGAGAAACAGACTCCCCACTGAGCGGGGCTCCATCCCAAGACCCCCAAATCCTGACCTGAGCCTAAGGCAGATACTTTGTGGACTGAGCCACTCAGGTGCCCCTAAAAAAATGATTCTTAATCCTCATCTATACAGGTGAAGAAAATAAGTTAATTGCCTGAGGCCATTCAACTTGAGTTAGTCGGAGCTAATAAGATAGAACCCACATCCCCCTAATGGCAGAATTTGCACCCTCTGCCAGTTAGTCATTTCATTAAACCGCCTCTATGGCAGCAAGAAAGAATAGAAAAAACAGGGACTTTGGATCTGGTGGACTTGGCCTTACCTTCAAGCTCCTCTACTTATCCACTGTGTGACCTTGGGCAAGTCATTTTCCCTCTTTGGCCTTACTCTCTTTATCTATACAGTGGGATTCATCAAATGCTTACTTCGGGGTGGGGTTTTAAAGATTCCAGGGTTTATGGGCAGCCCGGGTGGCACAGCAGTTTGGCTCCACCTTTAGCCCAGGGTGTGATCCTGGAGACCCGGGATCGAATCCCACGTCGGGCTCCCTGCATGGAGCCTGCTTCTCCCTTTGCCTGTGTCTCTGCTTCTGTGTGTGTGTGTCATAAATAAATAAATAAAATCATAAAAAAAAAGATTCCAGGGTTTAAAGTCCATGAATTAAGGCATGGCAAAGCAACCGGCACAGTGCCTGTCACACAGCAGATGCTTAAAACTTGTTAATTCGCTTATCTCATTTTTTTAAATGATGAAATTAGGGGTAAAATTTTCCATGACACCAATTTTCCCCCAGGTGACACCACCATAGAGCAACCATGGACTATAATGAGAAAGAGAGATCCCAAGGCCTTTGCCTTCCAGGTTCCTGCTTTGATTCCTAGTTTTATTCCTGGTTTGGGAGTGGTGATTCTTGCACAAGAAACAAGGCCACCTCACCACCTCACCCCACCCCACACCTGCCTTGAATGTGGTCAGCTGAGAGCTACTGACTCCCAGAAACAGCAGGAAAATTGCATAACCCTTGACTGGAAGAAAACCCTGTATCTCCCTGTTCTTGAATCCACAGCAATGCCTTTGTGAACCTGAAGGAAATCTTGGCTCTGCCAAGCTGGCCCTTAAATGATAGGACTCTGGTCCAGGTGAGACGCTGGATTTTAGAGTCTTTTACCAGTGGTTTCTGAAGTGACCTACAACACATGCTAGGTGAAGAGGAATTTTTTTTTTTAAGATTTATTTATTCATGAGAGACACAGAGAGAGAGGCAGAGGGAGAAGCAGGCTCCCTGTGGGGAGCCTGATGTGGGACTCGATCCCGGATCCTGGGATCACGCCCTGAGCCGAAGGCAGATGCTCAACCGCTGAGCCACCCAGGTGTCCCGGTAAAGAGGAATTTAATGATCGGGAAAAATAAGAGTGATTCCAAATCCTACCCACTGCAGGTGCCAGCTCATGTATGAAGAAGAAAGGATTATGAAACCTGCATTTGGAGCTCCTCAGCACATCATTTTTCTGGTTTCTCTTTGTACCAAATGGGGACATTAGTCTTGGGTTGCCAGGGCAACCTGGAAGCTGAGTGAATTAGCCCTGTGGAAGCATTAACAAATAATAATAATATTAAATAAATGAGAGACTGGAAACCCCTAAAGTAATCTCAGCAGGCAAGACCCCTAATTGAGTGACAGAAAAGGACAAAGCTCAGAGAATATTAGAATTCACGCTACAATGATACATCTTGATTCTCACTGCTTTGAGTGCTTCTTCCTACAAACCAGGAACTAGAAATGATTGGCTACAGATGGACTGTCTTCTTTAAATTAAAATTTTTATTTTGAGACAATTGTAGATTCACATGCAAGTATAAGAAATAATAGAGATCATATGTACCCTTTACCCAGTTTCCCCCAGTGATAATGTCTTATAAAATGATAGTACAATATAACAATCCAGATGTTGACATTGATACAGTCAAGATACAGAGTATTTCCAAAACCACAAAATCACTTCCCCTTTTCATAGCCACACCCACTTCTTTCCTGCCCTGCCTTAACTCCTGGCAGCCATTCATCTGTTCTCAGTTTCTCTAATTCAGTCATTTCAAGAATGACATGAAATTATGTAGTATGCAAGCTTTGGGGATTGGCTTTTATCATTCAGTATAAATTTCTGGAGATGTACCTAGGTCGTTGTATATATGAGTAGTTTATTCTTTATTACTACTAAGTGGTATTCCATGGTTGGTATGGCTACATCACAGTTTAACCATTTGTCCCCAGTTTGGAGCAAATTATTACCAAAAAAAAACCAAACAAAACAAAACAAAAAAAAAACAGAAAACAAAAACAAAAACAAAAAAAAAATGCTGCTATAAACATTATAAATATTCATGTTCAGGTTTTTGTGTAAATATAAATTTTTATTTCTCTATGGAAAAAAATTTGCCCCATTTTACAATGGCTAGGTCATATGGTAAGTGTATGTTTAGTATTTTAAAAAACTGCCAGACTATTCTCCAGAGTGATGATACCATTTTATACCCTTATCAACCAGAAATCTACACATGATCCAGTTTTTCTGCATCTTCACCAGCATTTGGTGTTGTCATTATTACTTATTTTAGCCATTCTGATAGGCATGTAGTGGTATCTCATTGTGGTTTTAATTTACATTTCTCTGATGGCTAGTGATTTTGAAATCTTCTTTTTAAAATTTTATATATTTATTTTGAGAGAAAGAACAAGTGCAGGGGAGAAGGACGAGGAGCAGAGGGAGAGAAGCATACTCCCCACTGAGCACAGCACCAGATGTGGGGCTCAGTCTCATGACCCTGAGATCATGACCTGAGCCAACAAAATCAAGAGTTGGATGCTTAACTGACTGAGCT
Source organism: Canis lupus dingo (assembly GCF_003254725.2). NCBI lineage: Eukaryota > Metazoa > Chordata > Mammalia > Carnivora > Canidae > Canis > Canis lupus. The sequence goes on along the minus strand of NC_064268.1, from coordinate 18,434,899 downwards.
ACCCAGGTGTCCCTGAAATCTTTTCATATGCTTACTTACCATCTCTTTGTCTCTTCCTATCTTTTGCCCATTTTTTAAACTGAACTTTTTATGTTTTTGACTGTTGGGTTTGAGAGTTCTTTGTATGTTCTACATACTAGTCCTTTTTTGGATATGTGGTTCAAAGTTTTCTCCCAGTATATAGTATTTTTTCATCCCCTTAATGTAGTCTTTCACACACCCCCAAAAAGAAAAGTTTTAATTTTGATTATATTCAATTTGTCAATTTTCCTTTTTGGATCACTTTTGGTGTTAAATCTAAGAAGTACATGATCCATATTGAATTATTATTTCTTTAGGTTTATTTATTTATTTATGCACCCAAAGCAGGGCTCAAACTCACCACCCAGAAACCAAGAGTCACACAGCCAAGTGTACCTTTGTTAAATTATTTTTTAAAAATATTTCATTTATTTATTCATGAGAGACACAGAGACAGAGAGAGGCAGAGACACAGGCAGAGGGAGAAGAAGGCTCCATGCAGGGAGCCTGACGTGGGACTCGATCCTGGAACTCCAGGATCATGCCCCGAGCTGAAGGCAGATGCTCAACCACTGAGCTACCCAGGCGTCCCATTAAATTAATTTTTGTATAAAATTTGAGACATAGGTTGAGGTTGTTTTGTTTTTGTTTTTGCCAACAGCTGTACAATCACTCCAGTGTCATTTATTGGAAATGCTATCTTCCTCCGTTGAGTTTTAATTTTGCATCTTTGTCAAAAATCAGTTGGGCATATTTATATGGGTCTATTTATGCTTTCCTACTTTGTTGATTTATCTGTCTTCTGCCATTAACACACAGTCATGATCACTGTGGGTCTATAATAAATCCTGGAATTGGGCATACTGTTTCTGCCCACTTTATTCTTCTTCTTTTTTTAAGATTTATTTATTCATGAGAGGGTCAGAGACATAGGCAGAGGAAGAAGCAGGCTCCCCGCAGAGAGCCTAGTGTGGGACTCCATCCCAGGATCCAGGATCATACCCTGAGCCAAAGGCAGATGCTCAACCGCTGAGCCACCCAGGCGTCCCTTTATTCTTCATTTTTAAAAATGTTTTAGTTATTCTATTTTTTAAGATTTGAGAGAGGGCCAGAGCGAGCAAGCAGAGGGAGGGCAAGATAAGCAGACACCCCACTGAGCAGGGAGCCTGACATGGGGCTCAATCCCAGGACCCTGTGATCATGACCCAAGCAGAAGTCAAGAGCCAGATGCTCAACTGACTGAGCCACCCAGGCGTCCCTGTTTTAGTTACTCTAACTTCACTACTTTTACATATAAATTTTAGAATAATCTTGTTTATATCTCAAAAAAAATCTCTCTGAGATTTTATAGGAACTATTAAACCTGTATATCACTTTGGGGAGAAGTGACAGCAGCTTTACTTTGTTGTTTTCCAATCCATAACATCATATTTATTTCTGCTTAGATCTTTGATTTCTTTCATCATGTTGTGTAGTTTTATTATATACAGTCCTGTGAGATTTACCCCCAAGTTATTTTTTTTACAATTATAAATAGCATTGTATTTTTGAAACTTTATTTATTAGAGAGAGAGAGAGAGAAAGAATGAGCAGTAGGGAGGGGTAGAGGGAGAGGGAGAAGGAGACTCCCTGCTCAGCAGGGAGTCCGATGCAGGACTTGATCCTAGAACCCCAAGATCATGGTCTGAGCCAAAGGCAGACACTTAATTGACTGAGCCACCCAGGAACCCAGTATTGTATTTTTAAATTTCAGTGTCTATGAGTTCCTTGGTAGTGTATTGAAACATAATTGATTTTTTTTTTGTATGTTTAACTTGTATCCTGCAATTTTCTTGAACTCCCTTATTGGTTCCAGAAAGTGTTCTGTAGATTCCTTGGGATTTTCTATGCAGACAATCATGTCCTCTAAAATAGGGATAGTCTTATTTCTTCCTTTCTGATCTGTATGCCATTATTCCCTTTTCTTGCCTTATTGCACTGGCTAGAACTGTCAGTACTAGTGATTATCCTGTTATCTTTCTGAATAAATAGAGCAAACATCTTTGTCTTTTTCTGACTTCAGGGGGGGAAGCATTCTGTCTTTCATCATTAACTATATTGTTAACTATAGATTTTCTTTGTAGATATTCTTTATTGAGTTGTGAAAGTTCCCCTTTATTTTAACATTTAGAAGAGTTTTTATTATGAATAGGTGTTGAATGTTATCAAATATTTTCTTTATATCAAATGACATGATCATATAATTTTTCTGCTCTAGCCTATTAATATGGTAGGCTACACTGATTGATTTTTGAATATTGAGCTAGCCTTGTATCTCTAGAATAAATTCCACTTGGTCATGGTATATCATTCTTTTTACATGTTGCTGAATTCTATTTGCTAATGTATTTTTAAGAATGTTTGTTTCTAAACTAATGAGGGATATTGGTCTATAGTTTCCCTTTTTTGCATTCTTTGCCTGGTTTTGATAAGGCAGAATAACACTGCCTTAATAAAATAAGGTGGGATACATTTTCTTCTCTATTTTCTGGAGAGATTGTGTAGATAACTGTTAATACTTTAAATGTTTGGTAGGCTTTTCCAGTGAAACCAAATGGATCTAGACATTTTTCTTTTGAGGAGGAGCTGTTAAATTACAAATTCAAGGGGTGCTTGGCTGGCTTAGTCAGTTAAGTGTCTGCCTTCAGCTTAGGTCATGATCCTAGGGTCCTGGGATCAAGCCCTATGTCAGGCTCCCTACTCAGCTTCTCCTCTCCACTTCCCCTGCTTGTGCTCTCTCTCTCTCTGTCAAATAAATAATAAAATATATTTTTAGAAATTAAAAATTCAATGTCCTCAATAGTTACATTGCTTTTCAAATTATCTGTTCTGTATTTGGTGACTTATGGTAGTTTGTGTTTTTCAAAGTATTGGCCCATTTCACTTAAGTTGTTAAATTTATGTGTGTAGAGTTGATTGTAGAGTGTTCTTATCATCTTTTGATGCCTGTAGGGTCTGTAGTAATAATTCCTGTTTCATTCCTGATATTTGTAAGTTGTGTCTTCTTTTTTTTATTGTTTTCTTGGTCAGTCTTAGAGAGTTGTCAATTTCACTGATCCTTCTGAAGAACTACTCTTCATTTCACTGATTTTCTCTATTGTTTTTCTATTTTCCATTCATTGATTTGTGCTCTTTATTATTGCCTTCCTTCTGCTTAATTTGTGTTTATTTTGCTCTTCTTTTTCTAGGTGTTTGAAGTAGGAGCTTAGATTATTGACATGAGACTTTATCTAGTATATGTATTTGGTACTTCATTTGTAATATATGCATTTAGTACTACAGAATTCCTTCCCAGTACTACTTTAGCTATGTGCCACACATTTTGATATTTGTTTTGTCATTCAGTTCATTATATTTTCAAATTTCCCTGAAGACTTCCTCTTTGACTCATGAATTATTTATAACTGTGTTGTTTAGTGTTGAAGTGTTTGGAGATTATCCTGTTATCTTTCTGTTATTGATTTCTAATTTGATTTCATCATGATCAGAGAACACACTGTATGGCTAAATTTGTTGACGTTTCTTTTTTTTTTTAATTTTTCATTTTGATTAAATAGGCTTTCATTTTAATTAAGTAGGCTTAATGTGGGGCTTGAATTCATGACCCTGACATCAAGAGTCATATGCTCTTACTGACTGAGCCAGCCAGGTGCCCTGATGTTTTGTTTTGTTTTGCATTTTTATAAAACTTGACCAAAGGAAAAAATAGTATTTCAGGGGAATCTGGGTGGCTTAGTCAGATAAACGTCTGCCTTTGGCTCAGGTTATGATTCCAGGGTCCTAGGATCAAGCCCTGCATTGGGCTCTCTGCTCAGGGGGAAACCTGCTTCTCCCTCTCCCTCCTCTGTGACTTCCCCTGCTTGTGCTCTCTCTGTCAAATAAATAAATAATTTTTAATAAATAAAATTAAAAGAAATAGTATTTCAGGGGAACATGAGTTGCTAGGTCATGGTCCCAGGGTCCTGAGATCGAGCCCTGCATCAGGCTCCCTCTCCCTCTCCTCCTCCCCACTGCTTGTGCTCTCTCTCAAATAAATAAATAATCTTTTAAAAAATAGCATTTTACATTGTACAATCACCAGAAGTACATAGTCAAAAAGTACACGCTTCACTTGGCATCTTCTGAAATTTATTTCTAATGGTCCAGGATATAGTTTGTGTTGGTATGTGTTCTATGAGTACTTGAAAAGAATGTGGATTCTGTTATGGTTCAATAGAGTGTTCTAAAAATGGCAGACAGATCCTATCAGTTGATAGTGTCCCTATTGATTTTTTTTGTCAAGTTGTTCTTTCGATTGAGAGAGGAACATTGAAAACTTAAACTTGAACAAATATGGATGGATTTATTTCTCCTTTCAGTTTTATCAGTTTTTGCTTCACATATTCTGCAGTTCTGTTGTTTGGTATATACACATTTAGGATGGTTAGGTCTTCCTGGTGGATCGAGCTTTTATCATTATAGAGTGTCCCTCTCCACCTGGTCATTTTCTTTGCTCTCAAATATATTCTAATATTAACATGGCTATTCCTGAATTATTTTGATTAATATTTCCATAGTATACCTTTTTCCATCCTTTTTTAAAAAGATTTTATTTATTTATTCATGAGAGACAAACAGAGAGAGGCAGAGATGTAGGCAGAAGGAAAAGCAAGCTCTCTGTAGGGAATCTGATGTGGGACTCGATTCTGGGACCCTGGGATCACGACCTGAGGTGAAGGCAGATGATTAACGTGAGCCACCCAGGCATCCCTTTTTTCCATCCTTTTACTTTCAACCAGCCTATATGGATATATTGAAGTGAGTTTCTTATAGAGTATATTGGTTCATGTTTTTTAATGCCATTCTCTGTCTTAATTAGTGTGTTTAGACCATTTACATTTAAGGTAATTGTTGATACATTAAAGCATAATCTGACATATTGTTTTGTGCTTGTTTTACTTTTCATTTGTCTTATTTTCTTTTTCCTGCTTTCTTGTGGGTTACTTGAACATTCTTTTTTATAATTCCATCTTGATTTATCCTCGTGTGTTTTTTTGTTGTTGTTGTTTTTTAAGATTTTATTTGTTTATTCATGAGAGACACAGAGAGAGAGAGAGAGGAAGAGACACAGGCAGAGGAAGAAGCAGGCTCCATGTGGAGAGCCTGATGTGGGACTCAATCCCAGGACTCCAGGATCATGCTCTGAGCTGAAGGGAGATGCTCAACCATTGAACCACTCAGGCATCCCTATCCCTAGTGTTTTTGAGTATATCTCTGCGTATAGCTTTTATAATGGTTGCTCTAAGTATTACATAATAGATAGGATAAATCTATACCTCTGTATCTATATCTATATATTTACAGATATGTTCACAGTCCACTGGTGTCATTTTACCAGTTCAAGTAAAGTACAGCGAACTTATTTCTCTTTATGTCGCCTTTGTTTGCAGTATAATTGTCTTAAAGATTTTCTCTACATACATTTAGGACTATATCAGATAGTGGTAAAAGTCCTGACTCTCTACTATTCCTCCTCATATGCCACCCTAGAGGAGAGAGACAAGTACATTTTATCATGTGGGGGTAGAAATCCTGGCTCCTCCTGTGGTCTCTACTGATACCAGTGGGGTGAAGGCTGCATGACCACTCGTGGATATGAAAGTCTCACTCCCTACTCAGCCTCTTCTAACATCACTTCATTATATAGGAACATCCATGAAAAAGTGCAGCTTGCACACCTGGCTCACAGCCCAGCACATGGTGATGGCTCATCCATGCATGATAGCCATGATGGATTGAGCTGATGGCGGAAGCCCTGGTGTAATGACTGGCCCTGCTACTGGTCCTCCTAGCCCTGTGATCTTGGATAAATCACATCACCTCTCAGAGTCTCAATTTCCTTATCTCTTCACTGGGAAAAAAGTGATACTAACCTGACATTATGTTTGTGAGAGCACCTACCACAGATCTTTAATACAAATAAATACTATCATGGATCTGGTACTTATTAAGCACTTACTGCTTAATAAACACCACAGCCAGTGTTACCAACTTGTCAGGCACCAGCTCAAGGAATATTCCTCCTATGCTGACAAAAACTAATATAGTTTTTCTAGATCTCCATTATACAGAGGAAACAGGTTTGCTGCACAATAAGAGCTAACTGATACAAACTCAGAAGACTTCAGTAGGGCGATTCTACTTAAGCTCAGTAACTCCATTCTCAGAAATTTATCCTAAGGCAATAATTATGATTCCATGCAAAGATGCAGTCAATTCTTATTACTCACTATTGTTATACTCTATAATAAAGTCACCATACTTTATTAGTGAATACTGAATCATCGCACCTAGGGGAAATACAGAGCTAGGTTCCTGCAGGCCTCTTGTGCTGACATTTTCATCAACCAATCAAAATACAGCCTTGTTTCATGTGTGTTTCTGTTTGACGGCACCTTACTTAATACATATATTGTTCATTAATGTATATTTGTATCTTGATTCATTAACATCAAACTCACAGCCAATAGCCCAATTACTCATGTCTGAACAAAGCTTATCTCTCTTTTTTTTTAAGGTTTTATTTATTTATTAATGAGAGACACAGAGAGAGAGAGATTGGCAGAGACACAGGCAGAGGGAGAAGCAGGCTCCATGCAGGAAGCCCAATGCGGGACCCAATCCAGGACTCTGGGATCACGCCCTGAGCCGAAGGCAGATGCTCAACTGCTGAACTACCCGGCGTCCCTTTTCTTTCTTTCTTTCTTTCTTTCTTTCTTTCTTTCTTTCTTTCTTTCTTTCTTTCTTTCTCTCTCTCTCTCTCTCTCTCTCTCTCTCTCTCTCTTTCTTTCTTTCTTTCTTTCTAAGATTTTGTTTATTTATTCATGAGAAACACAGACAGCGAGAGGCAGAGACATAGGCAGAGGGAGAAGCAGGCTCCCTGTGAGGAGCCTGATGCAAGACTAGATCCCAGGACCCAGAATCATGACCTCAGCCAAAGTCAGATGCTCAACCACTGAGCCACCCAGGTGCCCTTGAACAAAGCTTCTCTAACACAAGTATTTTCTCCCTAAGGCACATCACAGCCTCCTTGCCACTTAGGAAGTCCAGACTGCACTTGAGCACTACACCTGGGGGCCATTTGAAATAGCAGATCATGCCCTAAATGCACATAAATGCTAAAATTGTGCACAAATGCTAACTATACCATGAAAGGATGCTTTCTTACATTATGAGAGCTGAAACAAGAAGGCAGAGCGTTGCCTAGGTTGACCTCAGCTGGCAATGTGTGTGCTAGATGACTAACACTTTCTCCACTCTGCTCATGCACATGCCTGTGAATAACTACAAAAGCACTACAAATGTGACTTTGGGGGTTGCAAATAAATTTTAACAAGATGTTGAATTTGCGAATATGGAGTCCGCAGATAATGAAGATTGACCACATACGTGTAAGGATGTTTGTCCATGTTTGTATGGAAACAATCCTTGACAGAAACAAGAGCGGATAGGTAAATACATTCCAGAGTAGTAATTGGACAGAACGTGATAAAGAAGGGGTATGACCAGAAAGACAGACTGAGGCCAGGCTCTGGAAAGAATGAACAGCAGCCAAAAATGTCTGTACCTCACCCTAGACTTGGATCCTGACTTCCCAGAATCCAACCTCTGCCCGGACTTCAGAGCCTGCGTTCTCCTCTCTCCTGCATGAGGTCTGTGGTCCCTGACCCCCACATGCCCAGGTAACATCTGTAAGGGACTGGTCTGTCACAAACCATGGGATATGGCCTCAGCCTTTCCCCTCATGAAGCCTGCCTATTCCCAGTCCACTGGGAACCACAGGTTTTTGAGCAGGAAATATGAAAGAATTTTGTGGAAGACAATTATTGCTTAATGATATGTAAAGATGTCCCAGATATACAGTTAAGTGAAAAAGGCAAGTCAGAAAGCTGTTATGTCCTATTTCTACACACACACACACACACACACACACACACACACAGTAATAGAAATTATCTCCAGGATCCCTGGGTGGCGCAGCAGTTTAGCGCCTGCCTTTGGCCCAGGGCACGATCCTGGAGACCCGGGATCGAATCCCACGTCGGGCTCCCGGTGCATGGAGCCTGCTTCTCCCTCTGCCTGTGTGTGACTCTGCCTCTCTCTCTCTCTGTGTGACTATCATAAATAAATAAAAATTAAAAAAAAAAAAAGAAATTATCTCCAAGTGACGGATTTCAAGTTATAAGCGAGTTTCCTTTTTCTGAACAGTTGCCTGTTCAGTACTTTCTCATATTTCTGTGAAAGGCATTCAATGGTTTGAAATTTTAAAATGTTACCTTTTTGAAGAGGGTGAAGGAATTCTGTACATTCTAGGTGTGCTGTCAAGACCCCCGAGATCCTTAAAGATTTTTCAAAATTCAAATAGGGATCTTGGTACAAGGAGCACTCTCTCACCCATGTAAATCTCGTCCTTGAGGCAATAAATCTTGCAACTGCCTGTATCATCTACAGCAACATGAGCTACAGTTTCCAAGGTCTTACCTTGACAAATCAGGTCACAAATAAGATGCCTCCACCTCACATGACAAGGGATTACTGTTAATTAATAACAATGATAAAGGTTGTTTATCATTTAGACCAACAGTTGTCAACTGGGGCCAATTACACTCCCCACCTCTGCCCCCAGGGCACATCGGACAAGGTCTAGAGACATTTTTGGTTGCCAGAGCTATGAGAGTGCTACTGGCATCTAGTGTGTAGAGGCCAGGAATGCTGCTAAATATAATGCAATGTACAGAAAAGCCTCCGTCCCACCCCACACCAGAGAAGTATTAGACCCCTATTAGATGCCAACTGGAGCACTGGAGCGAGGTTGGGGAATCCTGGCTCAGACACAGGGAGACTTTACTAAGTCTTACTGGGCTCAGGTTTTTTGTTTGTTTGTTTGTTTGTTTTTGTTTTTGTTTTTTTTTTAAGATTTTATTTATCCATGAGAGACACAGAGAGAGAGAGAGGCAGAGACACAGGCAGAGGGAGAAGCAGGCTCCACCCAGGGAGCCCGACATGGGACTCGATCCCGGGTCTCCAGGATCATGCCCTGGGCTGAAGGCAGCGCTAAACCACTGAGCCACCGGGGCTGCCCTGGGCTCAGGGTTTTACAGGAAAGATCTCATTTGATCCTCACAGCAATCCTAGGAGATAGGGCCTATTACGATGCCCATTTTGCAGAAGAGGAAACTGAGTCTTCAGGAGGAGAGGAGAGTTGAGATTATACAGCTGTATCTCAAGGGTTTCGGACGGACTTCAGAGCACTGCGATCTCCCCTCTCCCCCGTAGCCTCTGCTTCCAAATTATTGAGTTATTGCTATTCCCGTTTTTTTGAATCATGGAAACTTTCAGGTATAAACAAAAGCAAAGCAACCAGTTGAGCGAGCCCATAGGTTCCCACGCTCTAGCTTCAGGGCTGCCCTTGGCACCTCCGGGACATGATGCTCCCCTGCAGCGTCAAGAATCCCTGAACACGCCAGGGTAAATCACACCAGGCTTGGGCCCTCGGGGGCACATGAGCTCCTCTCTCAGATATTTGGAATATCTTCCCTTTTCCTTTACAGGTTTTTTGGTGTTGTTGTTGTTTTAAGATTTTATTTATTTATTCATGAGACAGAGAGAGAGGCAGAGACACAGGCAGAGGGAGAAACAGGCTCCATGCAGGGAGCCACCGGGGTGGCTCAGTGGGCTAAGCATCCGACTTGGGGGGGTTGGCACAGGTCCTGATCTCAGGATCTTGAGATCAAGCCCTGTGTCAGGCTCCACACTCAATGGGGAGTCTGCTTGAAGATTCTCTTCCTCTGCCCTCCCCCACACTCACTCGCTCTTTCTCAAATAAACAAACCTTAAAAAAAAAAAAAAAAAAAAGGATTGCAGTCAGGTAAAAATGGGGCTGCAGTCTGTGGAAGGCTTGATTGAGACCCCACTCCCCTTCCCAGTTGGTCCGCCCACAGCTAGCAAGCTGGTGTGGCCCTTGGTGGGAGACCTCAGTTCCCCGTCACATGGGCATCCCCTCTGGCTGTCGGAGTGTCCTCAGGCACGGCAGTTGGCCTCCCCAGACGGTGAGACTCCAGAGCCCAAGGTAGAGGCTGGAGTGCCATCTATGATTTAGCGCTGAAAGTCACATGCAGGCCAGCCCCGGTTCCATCGGGCAGGAAACTTCCTAAAGACGTGAGTATGAGGAAGCATAGATTGCTGGGCCCCCCTTGGAGGTAAGGCTATCACTTCTGAGAACCCGGTCTAAGGAAGGCTGGCAGGGGCTGCAGATGCGTTAGGCTAAAGGGTGGTCCCTGCAGTGTTGTTTACAATAGTAAGAAATTGGAAACAACCTATGTACGCCTCCTTCCACGGGAGAAGCCACACGACGGAATGACGATTATCTGCACGCATATGCCCAGAGAAAGAACCAGAAGACGTCATCAAGACATCATCACACTTTGAGTCCTGGTTATTGAGTCACAGGGGGCCTGTGAGTGGGTAGCATCGGTAGCAAACTGAGGCTCAGGGCGCCCAAATATGGGGCCAATGAGGGAAGGACGCTGGCCCTTCGTTTCTAAATCCATCCTGCTGGGCTGCTCTCTCCTCGAGCCTCCCAGAAAATTGAAGCTGAGCATTTTGGTTTCTGAGTGCCTGCCTGGCTGAAATACCCCTTTAGCCAGGCTGGCTTCCAACCAGAGGTTTAGCAGCCACTTATAAGATTTGATTCCAAGTAGTAGATGGTCCAGCTCGGTGGCAGTGATTGCTTCTCATTCACCTTCCCAATCCTGCCACCTACACCAATGAGGACACGGGGAGAGTCTTCTGGAGCACCCAAGACAGGGAAGGGCCACAGAGGTATTACCTTGTCCTGTAAATTAGAAACAGACATTTGTCCCCCGGCCCCTTCCACTCCACCAGTTCAGTGAGAAATGTCCATTTTTTTTTTCTTGACCCTCAAGACATTAATTATCCAGGGATTGCAAAGAAAATGAGACCATTTCTGGAAGAAATCTATGGCCCCATCTGTCCCTATTTCCCTGAGGCTCTCGGGACTCAAAAAGCTTTTAAAGGAGGCACATACAGTTCCCTGGTAGCCAGCTTGCCACCAAGGCCTTTTCCAGGGCCTGGGAAGTGATATCCCTCAGGGAGAAGAAGCTGATGGCGTGAGAGGACTGGATGCTATCTCTTCCCCCGCCTTGGCTGGCAAGGCAGAAGTGATGGAGAAAAAGAGCAAGACGTTCTGCTGTCATTTGAGCACCACTGGAGCACTTTGGCCGTTGAGCAGAGCCTTGGGCAATGAGCAGCCCCCCTTTTGATTGCCATCTCTGCCAGAGACATGCAGTGTGGCCTTGGGCAAGTCACTATGCTTCTCTGTGCCTCCATTTCCTCACCTTTAAAAGGAGAGACGGAGCAGCCTGGGTGGTGGCTCAGTGGTTTAGCACCTGCCTTCAGCCCAGGGCGTGATCCTGGAGCCTGGGATCGAGTCCCACGTTGGGCTCTCGGCGTGGAGCCTGCTTCTCCCTCTGCCTGTGTCTCTGCCTCTCTCTCTCTCTCTCTCTCTCTCTCTCTGTGTGTGTGTGTGTGTGTCTCATGAATAAATAAATAAAATCTTTAAAAAAGAAAGGAGAGACTAAGGGGGCATACCTCTCCTGGTTGCCGTGAGGTTTCACAAGGTCGCATTTAAACGCTTAGCAAAGTGTAGGGCACGCAATGGTGGTGTCAGGATCACGCTACCGCAGATTCCCCAGACTGGCCGCAAGAGCAGGGCTACTGGCCTAGATGGAGCCTTTGTGAAATTAGGAGAAGCTGGATCAGTAAGACCTCAGGTTTCCCGTCTCTCAAATGGGGATACACAAGGCATACCCATGCCGCCAGGATGTTGAGATCAGCTGGTGGATCTAGTGTAGATGATGGTGCAGCTTTCAAAGCCTGCCTGTTGGACCTGACTGCATTAAGTGCACCTGCTCTTTGCCTTGGCCTTCAGCCACGCCCTGCCCCCATCCTGCAGGAGCTGGAGGCTGGTGGGCACGCAGGCCTGCGCTGGGACCCTTGCACTGGAGGCCCTGCCCACTCTCCTCCAGACTGTGTCCCGCAGGCTCAGGAGGAGGGGGGTGGCCCCTGGGGTCCCTGGGAGGAGGCCAGCAGTGCTGGGAGGAGGAGGAGGAGCATCCTGTGGGAGGGCAGGTAGAAGACAGTGCTGCCCAGAGCCCACCCATCTGGCCTGGAGCGACCCTCCATGCCCCCAGGGCTGCAGAAGCATCCTGACACCCTTTGGCCATCCCTGAGATGCTTCTGGACCCACAGGAGGAGGGGGCATGGGTGACAGGGCCCTTTCTTACCTGCACTTTGGAAGCTTCTAATCACACCCCAAGCTGACCTTGTGTTTCCTCTCACTTCCCTTTCCTCGGGGACGGGAGGCGGATTGAACTCCTGAAGCCACAGGATTCGCTGTGTGTCCCTGTATTGTCCACACTCACTTCCTTCTTCCAGAAAACAGACTTGGGGCTGTGGTCAAGGGTCTCCTGGGGCTGGGGATATGAACTTCCCTTCTCCACCGTATGCTTTGGTAAGTGACAGTCACCTTTCTGAGCCCATGGTCCCTCAGCTGTTAAATGGGGACAACAGCATTTCCTTGGAGTTCTTAGGATTTAATGAGAAAACAAGGCCCAGGATAAAGGCCTAAAACTATTGCTCTCCTCCACCCCTCTCTAGGGCCTCCTCAGGCCTAGGAGACCTCTCTTGGTCTCCCCAGAAGCCCAGCCCTGCTGATTGTTTGGGGGCAGAGCAGCGAGGATAGCTAAGGCCACAGGTGGATCCAGCAAGATCCATTGCTGTGAGAATTTGGACATGTCACTGGCCTCTCTGAGGCTGAGCTTCTGCATCTGTGAAAGTAGGAGCTTCACTCCTAAAACTGAGACCGCAGTGCCTGTCCATTCGTCCAGCGCTCACTGTATGATCCAGCCTTCATTGCCTTGTCAACCATTTCATGGGCACCAGTGCCATAGACAGCCCCTGGTCCAGGAACCATTGCTCAGAGAGGTGGAGTGACGTGTCCACAGGCACCAAGCTAGGCATAGTGATGCTATCCTGAGCCCCACTCTCCTCTCTGTGTATCTTCCTTCCATTGGGTAACAGTCCTCACACTGGAGGCACTCCCACTCCCACTCAAATTTCCCTACTTCCTTTGTAGGCTCTGTGGAGAGATGATCCCTGGAAGAGCACTTACTAACCCAGCTCCTCAAGAATCAGCACGGAGGCTGTGACAGGGTCATGGCTCCATGTGCACCTAGTCGGGAAGTGGAATGGAGAAACACCCCAGAGCCGGCCCAGGTATAGGAATAGAGTTCTGGGAGGTGCTTTGGCTCCCTAGACCTAGAGCCAAACAGAAATGGATTTGATGCCTTCAAAAATGTGAGCACCTACTTCCTCCTGGCACAGAGCAACGCACTGGTGTCAGGTAGAAGAAATGGGAGAACTCACCCCAAATCATAGAGGCCCATGTTTATGGTGGACTTACTATGTGGACTCTCATTTGATCCTCACTACACCAAGTGATCAGTGATATAATTAACCCTAAGTGGCAGATAGGGAAAATGAGGCCCAGAGAAGGAAAGTGATTTTACGCATTTAGTCGGTGTTGGAGCTCGGATTAGGAACCCCCACAGCCTGACTTCGGGCCTGAATTCTCTCTTTACAGTGCTATTTATTATTTACTGAACACCTACTACGTACAGTCATTGCAAGTCATCTCCACCCCTCCCTATAGACTGTAACCCTTTTTTACAGACAGGTTACTGGGCCAAGGTGACACAGCCAGGAAGTGGCACAGGAAAGATTCAATCAGGACTGCCTGACTGCCGCAAACCTCTCAAGGCCCAAGACGAGAAGAGATCAATTCCACCATTCATCATTTTATTTATCCATTCATTGAATAAATACTTGTTGAGTGTCTATTATGTCAGGCACAGAGTGGGCCACAATAAAGCTGACCCAGCCCCCAACCTAAGGGGTTCACAGTCTTGTACATGCCCATGGGGTGCTCAGACTAAATAGCCCTCTCTCCCAGACTTGAGAGCACGCTATTAGGGGTGGCTTTCTGGAAGAGCTGGCTCTGGAGTTCTATTTTCTGGCTGGGCAACCTGGGTAAGTCATTTCAACTTCTGAGTCTCTTCATCTGAACAATGGTGGAAACAAAGCCACCTTGTCTAGGGTGGCTCAAGAGGTGTCACCTGTTACAAGTAACATTAGGATCCCAACCAAGCCTGCACTGCAGGGCAGGGAAAGTGGGCAGAGGGAAAAGGTGTGATGTCACTGAGGTCTAGGCCCTGGGAGGGGACGGTAGAGTGCCGAAACCCTTGGAAGGCAAGAACACAGACGAACGGGTGAGGAGAGCCCAAAGGCCCCAGACAGGGTGTGGCCTCCATGAGTTAGGGCCAGAACTGTGACCTCAGTTGGACCCCTGGGGCTTCCAGCGGGAATGAGGTCAGGGCTGGGAGAGCGTGGCCCGGAGAGAGGAGGGGACCTGGCAACGTGTTCAAGGACTATGTGAAGCAGCAAAGGGGGTTGGTGGTGATGGAAGATTCTGGGCTTAAAGCTGTATAGTGTTGGTGTCACCCGGATTCACATCCAGATCAGAGACTCCTTAGTGACCTTAGGCGGGTGTGATGTCACTTCTCTGAGCCTCTGTTTCTTCCTTGCACTGCCAGTTTGACAGATGGAATCACATATTAAGAATGATCTTATTTGACAAATGCAGGTATAGCACGTACCTGGGCCCGGTGCTACACTAAGCCCTTTATGCACGCATATTTTTAACGAGAGGTATGTGGCCCAGCGGCTGGCTTGTACACCACGAGCGCGAGCAGCTACTGTCGCTACAGACATCATGTGATTTTGATACAATGACTGTGTTTTACTTTCTAATCAGGAAAAACAACAATAACAACCAGGAAAGCAAATTCCATTTTGGGAGCAGGACGGGGCCACGTAGGGCAGCTCTGGGAGCCTGGCTGGGAGCGAGACCAGGATGAGAATTCGGGGTCGGCGGGGAGGGGGGAGCAGTCCTGCGAGGGCTGTGCACTTGGGATCTTCTCCCAGGGCCTCGGGGAAGAACATCGGGAATTGGGAACTCTTCCCTATGGGAAACGGGCCGGTCCCGGAAGCTGTCCAGACACAGCGAGCGGGTGCGTGCCTGCGATCGTCTGGGGCAGGGGGGGGGCGGTTTCGAGGAGGCTTCCCGGGTCACTGTCCAGCGCAGGTCTTGCTGGGTCTTGCGTCCTCTCCACCCCAGCCTCCGGTGCCCGTCCACGGCCTCGCTGCCAGCCGCCAGCCGCAGCCGTCTGTTGTGGCAGATGTTTGGCTGTGCCATGGCAACGCCAGAACAGGATGTGCCTCTGGATCGCAGCAGGGACAAGCCCACGCTCACAGGCCGCCCACGCCGTTCCCTTCCCCAAAGGCGTATTGCGAAGAACCACTCAGGTCCAGGTTGGGATGGATGGTGTTTGTATCCGGAGAAAGGCCGAGCCAGCATCCTCCAAGGGTTCGGTGGCAGGGGATGGGGAGGGCGTGTGTGCATATCCCAGCTGAGATCTCCCCCTCCTTGCTCCAGTTTGCTTCCCTCTGCCCTTCAGAGTGATGCTAAGGGAGCAGGGTGGAGAGGAGAGCTGCCCATCCACAGGGTCTGATCTGTGGGTGTCCAACCATTGGCTTCCCCTGTTGCAGCAACTAGTCATTGACGGATTGCTTTTTTGCCGGGACCTGTGCTAGGTACTTTATCTAACAAATAACACTAAAATTCGGGGGTATGTACTGAGTGCTGACTACCCAGTGTTAATCTTTAGTACATCGTTATGAGGTTATTTTTGTTCTTCAACTCGGGAAACTGAGTCACAGGGAGGTCAAGCCACTTGTTCCAGGTCACAGAGTACGTAAGTCAGGGAGCGGGGATTGGGACCCAGGCCCGTCTTGCTCCAAAGCCCTTGACTGGAAGAGTGACACTGCCAACACCGGCTACATAATTTGCAGGGCCCAATTGCAAAATGAAAAGGCCTGATTTTTGTTAAAGAGTTATTAGGGATATCAAAGGAGCGACAAGCAGAGCATTAGACCAGTCGCAAAGCCCCTGCAAGCAGCACAGAGCCCCTGCAGCTGCCCGTGGAGCCTACCCTGGATGCTACACTGCCACCCCCAGATGCTCAGAGGATAGGCCTGAGCAGGCTGGAGAAGCTCACGGACCAGGCTAGCAAACCACTGCAATCTGGGAGCAGATCGCAATCTCTGTCTATTCCAGACGCCTGTGCTAGCTCATCAGAAGGGAGGAGTGACCTTCTCCCGCAAAATGCTCTGCTGCGTCCCCCAGAGCCATGAGCCTGGGAGCTTACGGTGCAAATTTTAGCTCAATACAAAAGCATTCCTTTATTAAATCTTTACATTTCCCTTTTTTGTTATAAAAATAACATAATCCTGTTGCAGAGATACTGGAAAATAAGTTAAAAGGAGGAAAAAACAGGGATGCCTGGCTCAGGGTGTGATCCCAGGGCCCGGGATCGAGTCCCACATCGGGCTCTCTGCATGGAGCCTGCTTCTCCCTCTGCCTGTGTCTCTGCCTCTCTCTCTGTGTCTCTGATGAATAAATAAATAAAATCTATTTTTTTAAAAAAAGGAGGAAAAGACATAAACCTTGAATCCTACCTGTCCGACTCCATTTCTGTTAGCAGGTGGTGCATTTTCTTCCTGTCTTTTACAGAAGGGTTTTCTGTCAGGACCCCCAGGGATGAAACAGATGGCCTTTCTTTGTCCCCAGCATCTGGCACATGGCAGGGGAGCCACGGATGGGGGGAGGATGTTGGAATGGATGCTATAAAGGAACCTGGCTTGAGTGACCTTTCACGTGCTTCTGGACTCTGAAAGACTAAGGATTATTAGATTCATAGCTAATGCCCGGTGCTGACCTAAGGTTTGGTCCAATGTGCCAAGCCCTTTTGGGGGTCCAGAAGGTGACAGGCACCATCCTTATCTCAGAGAGACTTGGTTTAGGCAATCATGGGTGTCCCCAAATTTTCTAGGCCTTGGTGAATGAAACTAGGACTCGCTTTCAGAGCCTATTTCATTCATTTGCTCACTCACTCACAATCATCAAATATTTATTGAGCACCTACTATGTGCTCAGCATTACACTGTGTACACTATGGGCTATTTTCCATGGGGGAATGGATGGTGGGGTAGAAAGTCTATAAATTTGGAGTCAGGCACCCTGGACCTTTGTCCCTTTCTGGCTGTGCAGCTCTAACCCACCTTTCCTAACCTCTCTGCGTTTGTACCTTTTTGTTTGTAAAAGGGGGTCTTTTCAGTTGTGAGGACCAACATATATGGGTAACATATGTGCAACACTTGCAAGCTCAGCTAGGCTACTTCCTGCTTGCCTCCCTCCCCCCATCCCTCCCGCCCTTACCAACAGTAACGGCCACCATGATACAGCATGGATGATGTGCCAGGCAAAGGGGGTTGTGTACATTTATCAGCTAATTCTCAAATTCTTGGCTCCATGAGGTAGGGTAGCATTGTTCTTAACCCATTTTGATACCAAACTTCCAAACCAGAGACAGCTCACCCCCAACAAACCACTTGCACCTGCATCTGCAGGGCCCCATGCATCCTTTTCTGTGCTGGGAGGCTGCTCATGCCAGCACCATTTTATTTGCTGGAACAGTTTACACCGAGAGGACTTTTGAGCTGAAATGGGACCCTTTACAAATATACTTCAGGATGCATGAGCAATTTCTCCTTAAAGGCAAAAAAATGGTGGATATGACTCGGGAGAGAGAGGTACATTTTGTATCATCCAAATAGCCTTTGGAGCATGACGTGGGTCAGATTTCCCGGGGGCTGGAGGTTTCATTTCTGACTCCTGTGTTTTCTTGCTGATATCTATAGGGCGATCAACACGCATCCATCTTCAGGTTGCTTTTTCTACTTCTGGGGTGGGGACGGCTCTGGGTAAAGTTTCAGGTGGGGAAGAAGCAGTACCTATGGGCCTCACCACTTTCCAGATGCAACCGTGGGCAAACCACTTAGACTCTGCAGGCCTGTTTCTTCAGGTCTGAACTGTGGTTAACATCAACAGGGCTGCCTGGAGGGCTCTGGGATTCCTTATGTAAAGTGCTGGGTACACAGAAGGGTCAGTATGATCTGCTCCTTCGTGCTAGGGCACGGGATGTGTGGCTGGTATTTCCCGGCAGGGCTCACTTTGCATGCTATTGATGGACATCTTTAGAAAGGGCTTATCTGGGGGCACCCGGGCGACTCAGTGGTTGAAGGTCTGCCTGTGGGTCAGGTCCTGATCCTGGGGGTCCTGGGATGGAGTCCCCTGCAGGGAGCCTGCTTCTCCCTCTGCCTGTGTCTCTGCCTTTCTCTGTCTCTCATGAATAAATAAAATCTTAAAAAAGGAGGGGAGCTTACCCAACTATACAGTGAATCCTTCTGAAATGCCATTCTCCAAGTCCTGCCTTCTGGAGTATCCTCCAAGCACCTCACGGAGGGGCTTCTCCAGGCGTAAACACAAACAAGCAGGAGGGTCCTCCTCTATAAAACTACCCCCGCTGGAGGAGTGACCTGGAATCACACTCAACCTCAGCATCGTTACTCTGAGGATGAAATCAGGGTAAAACCAGCCAATTAGAGGAACGTTCTCCAAAGTGCCCTCGGTAAGCGGAGTATCTGACTGAGTTTTGGAACACCATATTCCGTTAGGGGGATGTGGGTGTTGTCTCTAGGAAGCATGTGTGGAATGCGATTGTAGCTAGCAAAGTGGAAGCCTGCCCCATTGCATCACATTCTTATTTTGATGGTTTTTGTGCTCAGCCATTAGAATTCCCAGGGACTCCATCAGGAACATACAGCATGCTGGGCCCCATCCTCAGGCTCTGGTTCATGGCTGGAGCTTGAAGAGAATTTGGGAGGGGTCTCCAGACTTGCCAACAGACTGTCCTGAACCATGACCCTCAGTGGTTTGGTTTCAGAACCATCTTACAGAAAGGACTGCCCTGCAGCGTGCTGGCATCAACCACTGGAATCACCGTCCCCTCTTCGGCTTTGATTTCATACTCCATCAACAATTCCTAACCATAATTTGGCTTCGAATGTAGATTTGTCTAGAGGACTCAATGTGCTAATTGGCAAGTGAGAGTAATCGGACCTGCCTGACCGCTATAATTTTGGCTCTAAAGTCATCAGCTTGCATTCTGGTTTATCCATCAGTCCCCTGTGAATCCAGGCGACAGACACAGCATGCCGAGGTGAGCTAAGCTGTTTCTTGGATACACAGGCACTGGAATTTAGTGGTCATGCCAAGGTACTTGTGGCAGACAGCAGTGCTCACCGAGCGTGCGTGCACATCTCCCAGCAATCCCGGCGGTCGGGGTGGAGCCATGTGACTGGGTCTCGCCCATGATGACATAAAGAGGTGCGATGTGGCACATCTAAAGGCAGTGAAGGAGCACCTGGGTGGCTCAGCGGTTGAGCGTCTGCCTCTGGGTCAGGTCATGATCCCGGGGTCCTGAGATCGAGTCCCACATGGCGCTCTGTGTGGGGTGCCTGCTTCTCCCTCTGCCTAGATTTCTTCCTCTGTCTCTCATGAATAAAATTTTAAAAATTAAAAAAAAAAAAGTGAAGAGTGAACGTGAGTCCCCGTGCTTTCACCCTGACTGCACAGCCAGAGCAAAGAACTCGAAATAGCAGGGTTTAAAGTAGCTCAGCTTCATGAGTCAACAGGGGAGAGCCACCAAAAGGTCCTGACCTGCAGTGGGTTGTGACCTTGGCATGAGTTAAGCCTTCGTTGTGTGCAGCAACTCTGGTTCCCTAGAACTCCTGCCCTGGCCACCAGCAATCATTAGCCTCCATGGTCTCCTCTCCTGTGACAGGTTGCTGGACTAACTTAGGTGGTAGGGTCAAGCACACTCTAGCTTTCTGCTTTTGTGCAAGATACCCCACTGAGCAGGGACTTTTTTTTTTTTTTTTTAATACAAATAGCCACCCACAAGTGGGACTGCTCTTCCTTAATGACCAAATCAGGAGGAAAAAACAAGACAATTCCTGGAGGAGCTAACACTTTTTCCCTTGGTCTTTCCTTCAGTCTAATGAGTCCAGGTTTCTGGCACGGGGCTTAGCACAGGGTAGGTGCTCAGAGAAGATTGGCTGTTATGACGATTGCAGATATGCTGTCTTGGCAAGGGTTGAAGCAGCAGTTTCCTTTTGCACAAGTTCACAAGTCATCAAACATTTATAAAGAAAAAGTTTATTATCATCACAAGAAGCACACAGACTATTACAGTACACACCAACAGAAGTAAAAAAAAAAAGTGCATTATGCATCTTCTACTGCAAATTCACAGTACAAAAGATACTGCTTTTTAAATATATAATATAAAAAAAAACACGAAGGAAAACAATAGAATAAAAAAAATCATTGATATCTTAACGCAACACACTGGAACCCACTGGCAGCTTCTGAAAACCAAAGAACTTATCTTACAGAGCTCCTGATTTTGCAGGGGCTGGTGTCTGTTCCTGAATTTTGTTGCAGAGAGCTTGGGACACCAACAGAGGAGAAAACAGGGTGGCCTAGGTGGTAACCACATCTCTGTGAAACAACTGTGTGATGGGGGTGAGGGTGGGGGAGTGGAGGAGGTGCCGCCCCAGCTGGCTAGCGAACCAAATTCTGTGCTTTCCTTCCTACTGTGGGACACAAGGTGAGCTAGTGCCTGCCTCGCTTGCAGGAACCACTGTCGCTCCTTGGACAGTGGTGGGGGGGCACTCCTCTCCCCAACCCCCTCAACCCTGCACATGACTGCACAGCAGATGAGCACAAGTAGGAGGTAGGGTAAGCTCCGGCCCTCACGCCAACCACCACTGACAAGGCAAAGGTCCAATCACAGAAGGTGACAGCTTACCAGTTTCCCATAAATACACAGTATTTGTAAACTATTATTAAGGCACTCAATTGTAAAACAATAATTACAGTGTCGGAAAAGGGGCGGGGTGGGGGGGAAGCAGCCACCTTCTTGTGTGGCACAGCCAACACGAAGGACAGCAGAGAACCGGTGGGCTGGTTATAAAGACTCCTGTTGAAGAGGCTGGATGGGGCCAGGGCCGTGGCACCCACTACAAGACAAAAGGAGGTCGCATTGGGTCTATCGAGAGCAGCGCTGCACACAGCCCCACTCCAGATCGGTCAGGTGATCTGCTTTGTACTCGCATGACAGGGCACATGTGTGGATGGGCGAGAAGGGACCCACAAAGTGATTTGATTCAAGTTGCATATATATATATGTATGCAGAGTGAACTCCTAGACACAGAAACTCAGTCATACACAATAAAAAGACCAAGAAGCTGAGCATGGGGTGGGGGTGGGGGTGTCAGTGGACTACAGTTTGGCATGCAGCATTGGCAAGAACCCGCACAGTGGGAGTGGAGCTAAGGGTCACAGACTCCTTAGCCTGCCTAGCTCTCCTGCCAGAGGTCGAGTGCCCTCACTGGGTCTGGGGGAAGCCCTGCTAGGTGGCAAGCCAGAGTACGGCTGGGTGGGATGTGTGCTGGAACAAAGCATTTCTGGTCAACAGAGAACATGTCTTTCATATTCAGACACCTTGGGTAAGGTCAGTATATGACTTGACTAAAGGACGCATCACTTCTCCCCACTGGGGAGAAATGGCCCCAGGGGGGCAGGGGGAGTCATGAACCTTCTGGGGTCTGGCCTGTGTAGAAAGACAAGAGTGGCGAAGATCAGGGCTGTCCTGAAAATGTGAATTCTATTGCAATGTTGGCTCTACCCTGTGGCACCCTCTGGGCTTATTCAGGAGGAGAAGAGCTTAAGAATAGGCTGGAATGGTTTTTGGCTAGAGGCATGGGGTGGGACAGAGGGGGTGAGACAGTGCGGCCACTGGGGAGCAGCTGGTGAGTGGTCTCACATATGACGGACAGAGTGCCACTACCCAGGAGCGTGCTGTTCAGCACCCAAGGTTGGCATGGGTTCCCACAAAGAGAACAAAAAACTGGGGAATGCCAAGGGCAAGAAGCCTTGTTCTTAGGTTCATGCGGTGGGGAACATCAGTCCGACACCTCGAAGTAACTCCAAGGCAAAGAAACTGAAATCGGCATTATCGAATCATGGTCAGAGGGCAGCGTGGTTTTTTCTCTGTGCCCAGCTGCACCCTCATACTTGACAAGAAGACCCCGACCCTACCCCGGATCAATGCAAGATGACGATCTAGGGAAGTTCTAACTTGCGCTTACCACATGAAGTCAAGTAAAAGACAGAAAGGTGAGTTGGTACTAGAAAAGCAGTCCAAGGCTCAGGGAGATTTTCCAGTTGATCTAGCAAATCTCCATTCTCTATTTCAACAAGGGCATTCCCTGAAGATGGCAGTCACCACAATCAATGACTTTCACAGCAGAAACCCCTGCCTCTGACTTGTGCCACCCATGCTCGGCATGGTTGCCATCAGCAGATTCCAGGCAGAGCACTGGTCAAAGGGGGGCATATCTTATGGCACAGATCTTCTTTTCAGAGGCCAGCGTGAGGCTCTCTTTGCTAGGGTGCCCCCAGGCCCCACAGAATGCTCTTGGTGATGTGGGTTTCGGGGAAATGCTTGTTGTATCCTTTCCTACAGGCCAGAGTGTTACCTGTCCAATCAAGAATGCTCACACTTCACCCTGATGATGGGGACCCAGGCCCTAGTCTGCGTAGATGCTGACATGTAAGCTGTGCTTATGAAAACGAAAAGGATAACTAAGAGCCAAAGACTCACTCCAGTTTGTAACCCTCCTCCTACGCTTTCAAAATTAAAGTTTTCAAAAATATATTGTTCTCACGCACCGAGCCATCAAGAGCAACATAAGCCTGTCGGCATCAAATCTAAAGAATTATTCGACACAAAAATTGAGCCACCACGTGAAATTTAATTTGGCAAAACATATTGAACTCGATATGTTTTTTTGAGGATGATGTTTCTTTTGGCTGGGGGCATGGGGGCAGCACAAGAGGGTTTTCAGGATGAAGTAGATAATCACCTTTTAATGTGATTTCAATTGACAGGGGTGGGAAAACAAATTCCTATAAAATAATGTTATGGTAAAAAAAAAAAAAATTAACAGCAGGGAGGGAAACTTCCTGGAGAGAGCATTTCTGTATAAACTCTACCCATTAGTTGAAATGTGGACCACCTATGTCCACCCTTTGTCCTGAGGAGCCTGCCTGGGGTGCTCTCTAGAACAGCTGCTCCTGGGGACCCAGGTCTGACCAATGTAAGATAAAAGACGGCAGCCCTTTTGGCCACTTTCGGAGCTTGGCTGGCACCTGAGGGCTTCTAGCTTCACTGAATAAATCTGGCTGCAAGCTGACTGCACACCATACTCTGGGAGAGCTCTGGCCAGCGGCCTCTGCACCTACACAGCTACTCTGCCCTCGGCGAGAGCCACATGGGGGTGAGTAGGCAAGGTCTAGGCTGGGAGAAGGCAAGGGTTGGGCCTGAGGTGTCCAAGAAGGAGGGGAGGCCTTCGAATATGCCAGATTCTTCTTGGAGGGCCCTGGGCAGCAAATCTTGTCTATAAAGGTTTCTGATACAGCGTGAATTTCCTAAGCTTTGCAGGCTACATGGTGCCTGTTGCATATTGGATTTTTTTTTTTTTTAAAAAACTCCTTAAAAATGTAAAAGCCATTCTTAGCTCATGGGTCTGTACACCAGAGTGTGTGGAATCCTTGGATGAAGCCTTTCTGCCTTACTACCAAGATTCTTTTTTCTTCTCTCTTCAAAATACTTTACCAGCCTGTCTTGCCAACCAACAGCAGCAGACTCCCTCCACCCATGTGCCCAGAGCCTGTGGCAGCATGACGGGCACAGCTCACCAGATTCTGAAAGGACCCACTCCAGAGCCCAGGCCGGGACTAGAGACCCCTCCTCTACTCTGTCTTCACTGCCAGGAAGAGCCACTGGGAGACAGGAAGAGGTATCCTCAACCAAAGGAAGGGACAACTATAAACATCTGTGAAGCTTTCCAATGGTCTTGTTTCTCTGAGCAGCGGCTGAAGGGTTGCTCCCGGAGAGGGACTAGCAGGGTGGCTCACTACTGATGAAAGCCCCCTCTCCTCCCCAAACATGCTCCTGTGACCTCATGCACCCAAGGGGCTAGGGCTCCTGGCAGGACGATCTGTGTCTCGGAACCACTCCTGGCCCCCACCCGACTCTAGCACTTTCACAGCCTCAACACAACCACATCAGGTTCAACAGCAGATGAGATGCAGTGCATGCTCCATGGGTCCTGCTCCCCAGACCAGGGGGCACAGCATGAGGACATCACAGGTACCTCCTGCCTCCTCACCCCAGTGCCGGCCAGACACATCACTCCGCTGGGACAACACATCAGGACAAAGAAGTCAACCGCACAGATGATCTCCATGCCACATCAGAGTTGCTTCAACAACTAGACGACTTTGTGTAACTTCACCTAGAGGTGTTGGGTGTAGGCAACTTAAAAGTCTGAACACTTTTTGGGGTCCCAACCCCACCTCAATTCTTTTTGGAAAAACCTTTTCTGACACAGCATTATTCCCTGGAACGAGCCTTGGACACTACTGTATTTTAAAAATAAAAAGCACAGCAAGAACAGAGGTAGGACTTATACTGTCACCCCAGGGTTTCCCCGCAAGGGCCTGAATGAGCTAGGAACGTGCGCCGTGGTGAGGCAGCCTTCATTGCTGCCACTCGTTTGCATGGTGCAAATGGAGTATTTGTGATGTGTGCGCATATTTGCATATGCTCTTTTTAAAACAGGATTCTTCCTGAAAACACAGGACTTGGGGATCGGAGTTTTGTATCTACTGGCCTGCGGCTTTTGGCTTCCCTGGGCCACCCGACTGGCAAAACCACCCTTTCTTCTTGTGCTGGGTTATTCTTGATTTTTTTCTCTTCCTCTCTGTGGCAAGAGGGGGAGAGTGAGAATGTCAACTGTTTAGGAGAAATCACGGCCAAAACCCACAGTGAAACGAAGGGAGAGACCATGTGAAAATACACGTCTGATTACAGCAAGAGGCGGGTCAGCTTTTGCTCATCCATGAGGGGCTTCTCGAGTGTTCTGAAGCAGATTTCCCTGATGGTTGAGAGGTCGCAGTTGGGCTCCTCAGGGCTGCCGGGGGCTGATGCAAGAAGGAAGACTCGCTCAACTTGGCATCCCGGGAGTCGGTGAGGGTGGATGCGTCCGCCTCACTGGACAGGTCCTCTGTCGAGAAATTGAGACTTCCAAGCTTGGCCAGAGAGTGTGAGCGTTTCAGCGGGGACGAGACAGTGAGGCCTGCCAGCCGGAGCCGGGTCTCAATCTCCTGTGTCCGCTGCTTCACCAGCCCCGGCTTGCCTCGGATGCTGTGGATGCTGTCACTGCTGGAGCTCCGCGTCAGGTTGGAGCTCATGGAGGAGGACGTGGGGGTGTAGCAGATGGTCTTCAGGAAGTCCTTTGAGAAATGACTGGTGTGATCTAGGCGGGAGAGGAAGGGAGTGGGGCTCTTAAGTGGGGTGCCTTCCAACGGAGAGGGGATGGCCTCTGACTTCTCGTCACTCCCAGTGAGGATAGGCAGGGCTGGGGGCCCCGGCAGAGGAACAGGAGCCAGGTCGGGGTTCTCCTCGGGTATGCTGGGCTCCAGTCTGCTGCTGGTGCCATCCCTACAGGAAGATGCTGGGTCTGCAGGTGTGCCCTTCAGCCTCTCCAATTCTTTGGTGTGCTTTCGGACCAAACCTGCCTTCTGCAGCTGAATGATGGATTCCTGGTGCTGCATCAAGTAGCTGTTGGTTGTGGGCTTCTCAGCTTCTTTACTGAACAGAAGTCGCAGGTCCTTGGCTGGTTTCAGATCTTTCTTGGGTGGTGATTCATCCTTCGCTACTTCCATGCTTGGAGGGTTCTTGTCACAGTGAGAATTCTTCAAAAGGAGGGACTTTGGCGGGACTTTTTGGGTTTCTCTGGAAGGTTCCAAAACGCTAGCTGGTAGTTCTGGGGCTGCTGCAGCCCCAGAGCCGCCAGTGTCTGACCTCCTTGAGCCTGCTGGTGGTAGGAATGAGAGACTCTCGCTTGGGCCAGAGGCCAGTTTCTCTAAAGCTCGGGACCTGCTGGCTGTGTGGGCCACAAGGGAAGATGTGAGGTGGGGCAGGAAGGTTGGCTGGGTACAGATGGCAGGAGCGCCAGGATTCTCGCCTCGCTCCCTGAAGACCTCAGGAGCCCCGCTGGCTGTAGGGTACATGCAGTCAGCACAGGATTTGTAGGAAGGCTTCACCTTGTTAAGGATCCCAAATATAGCATCATGCTGAAAGGTGACAAGAACATCGTGAATATACAACAGTGAGCCAGACGCCACAAAACACAAGGAGGGTGTTAAGTGGGCTGTGCAGGCACCGGAGAGGCAGCGCCCACCCTTCAGTTAGCACAGAACAGAGGCCTCTTGGAACCCACTTGGCCATGAGTAGTGATGGTTAGAGATGCTGAACCAAACTTCCCAGAAGCTGTATGGCTATGATTACTGGGCAAATCTCTGGGTCACAGATCCAGCATGGTCAGAACCAGGGCTTGTTCAACCCTACCTTCACCATCTCATATGGGTGCCCCTCCCTTCCTTTCCCTTTCAGAAAGAATCTCTTCTTGGGGAGTTTGTGGCCTGAAAATGGAGTTCTTCCCTTCCAGCACATACACATCATGGCTCCAAGGAACCACCATCTAGCCATTGGGTGTGGTCTTCACAGTGAGGAAACCAAGGGCAAAAATGGCTTTGGAAGACTCCAGTATAGACACAAACATGGGTCCTCACAGTCCCAGATGAGGGAGCCAGGCTGAGGTGGATTTTATATACCAATGGAGAACATGTTTGCATTGTTTTCCGAGGAAAGCCACCTACCTGGCTCTAAGTGAGCATGACATACGCCTCCACACCACACCCTCCTGGTGGGCAGAGCAACAGCCTACCTCCCTCACATGCCCATCAACAGATCCCAGGGCTGCTCCTCTGAGCTGATGCGGGCAACCAACCCTCTGCCTGACAGTGGTTTAGCTGTGGGATTCCCAAGCTAGTCTAAAACAAAGGCTTCTTGAAAAAGGGCTGCTGCTGCATCCTGTTTCTCCCTCCCCCTGCCCATGGCCCTGATCATCAGGGCCTTATCCCATCCTGTGTCACGCACATAGGGCCCCCAAGTCATGGAGTGGTCCAATACTGAAGGCATCATAAGGAAACCCAGCCATGATCCATAGAGGCTGCAGGGGAACACATGGAGAACGTGTGCTGGGGGGAGGTGGGAGGCCGGGTCTCCTGTTCCTAACGTTGTCAGGATTCCTGGGGTCAGCTTCCAGGTCGGACAGTGAGACCTGATCACCTCCGAACTCTTGACCCAGAAAGTTTTCTTAAACCCTGATCAAAGTTTCCTTCTAAAACCTTTAGAACCTAACGTTCTAAAACGTGGTGAAAAGTCCCACAGTGAGAGATTTAGGACTACCTTTTGGAGCCCAAGGAGCAATCAGGCGAGGGGGGCGGGGGGCACTCCACTCAACCAACTTGTATTTCAGGAGTGCCTGTCATGCACCAGCACTTGAATCAGGCACGGGGCTGTAAACAAGACATGGTCCTTGCTCTCAGGGTCTATTGTGGACCAGGAAACTGAGTGACAAGGGTGAGGATGGAGAGGGGTGAGCTCAAAGTTTTCTGCAGAGGGAAGGCTTCCCGGAGTGGCTGAACCTCAGCTAAGACCTTTGGGATGAGCAGGTGCTAATCAGGCTGAGGGGAGGAGAGGAGGTTCAGACCCCTCACAGCTGAACCGCTCACCAACCTGGCACCCTAGTGCACAAACAAGAGTTGAACAAGGGGAGGAGTACTTGTCTCTTGGTCCCATTCTTTAGAAAACATCACCTGTTCAAATTCCAGCAAAGGCAGGATATCCTTCATGCACCTTTTCACCCACCCCTACTGTATTTTTCATGACTCACCCCTGTGCCATCTCAGACTGATGAAGGCACTGCTGCCCTGGACAGACGTTTTGTATCACCTCTCTTTATGGGTATTTGCTCTTTGAGGGAAGGGGAGTGGCGGCAGAAATTCATGAGTAATTAACATTTGGTCTGGAATGTTCTATGGTCAGTAGATCTAATTTCCCATTTCATTTATATTAGAACATGGTAAAGACAAACCCTTTGGATGTGGGAATGCACCTGTCAGCTTTCCGAGTGCTCTCACTTACAAATCACAGCGGTCTTGGAAGATGGGCGGTGAGGCCAGGGGAAGTGAAGCTCTTTGGCCCCAGCCATGGCAAAAGCCAGTGCAGAGGGAGGGTGGAACCCAGAAGTGGGCAACACAGCACACCCCTCACAAAACCAGCCTTGGCTCCTGGGCCACTGGGAGGAGGGGAAAGCCTGGTGGAATTACTGATTTTTCTGAGCAGGTGCCATCTTGCTAAGACCTTATTGCAGAAAGCCCCCAAATGTGATAGCTACATGGGACTAATGGGGCCGAGCATTACAGTGAGTTGGAAGTCCAGACACTTGACAACACTGAGCACTTCCTAGCAATTTCTTAAACGTGGTATGAAGAAGCGACACAGCTGGGGTTTGTTTCAAGACAATTCAGAGTGTGGGAAAGTTGAGTGGGGTGGGGATGAAATAGGACCGGCCTTGTGTTGATAAATTTTGAAGCGGGGTGGTTAAGTTTTGTTTTACATTTTATGTAAGAAAGAAATCGACTTGGGAGCTCTGCCTGAGAGCTGCGTGGGGGAAAGAAGGCAAGCAGGAATGTGTGCCAGGCCCTGCAGAGCCCCGAAACCATGGTGCACCCGTACTCCTTGGCAGCCTGCAGCCACACTTCCATAAGGCCCGCTGGCAGGACGGGAGCCGCCGCCCTCCGCCCTCCATGCTGGCCCCCTGCCTACCTCGAAGTCGTCTGGACAGCTCCTCTTGCTGTTGTTGTTGTTGAGGTTTTCCCGGTTGAGCAGGCTCTTATCAAGCTGGGGCGGGGGCCGCCCCCACCGCCCTGCTCCCAGGGCCTCCTCCCCTTCCATCTCCTCCACCTGTGGTAAAGAGCCACTCCGGGCCTTGGGGCTCCCGAAGTCCAGTTTCTTCTTCACTTCCTTCTCACAGCGGTCAGGAGAGTCTTGGGGAGGTCTGGCTGGCGTGTGTGCCCCGGTTGGCTCGGCTGCTTCCTCCAACAGAGCATCCCTCTCCAGATCCTCCAGGTGGACCAAGCTGGCAGTTTCGTCACTGGGGGAATGCAGGAGGGGGTCTGACAGTCGCCGGAAGCAGCTGGGGAGAGTGGGTCCCCCTGGAGCTCTGCTGTCTGCAAACCCAGGCTGGGTGGCATCGTCCAAACAGGGCAGCCGGGCCTCCGGGCCGCTGTCCAAGGTCTCTGGCAAGAAGTCCCCAGACCCTTCGGGGTCATCCACAGGCTGCTGGAGGCAGGTCTTGCTCTGCTGGCGCCACAGCTTGTTGTGCCGCTGTTTGCTGTGGGGGGAGGGGAGCAGAGGAAGGTCATCATTAGGAGCCAGTGTCCAGAGGGTCGCAGGAGGAAGGGCAGTGGTGAGCCAGCAAGAGATAGCTCGGGGCTGACAGAAATGGTGCTAAGACCCTCAACCACCATGGCTCAAGCCTTAAATGACTGCCACACAATGACGCCATGGCAGACATGTGAAGGCAGTCTAAACCTCAAAGACCTCCACGGTCTCGGTGTCCCGTCTCATTCTGTGAACTAAGGCTCTCCATGTGTCAAAAGGAGTAACAATCCTCTCCTCCCTGTATTGGAGGGAGATAGCAAGGACCGAAGCAGAGAGCTCATGCAGATTCACGGGCAAACGCAAAGCACACATGCGTCCGTTGGGACAATCAGAGAAAAATATGAGATTTTTTTTTTCTGGTTAGATAGATGACAGATCACTTTTAAAAACAGTTCTTATAAGGACGCCTGGGTGGCTCAGTGGTTGAGCGTCTGTCTTAGGCTCAGGGTGTGATCCCAGAATTCCAAGATCGAGTCCCACATTGGGCTCCCTGTGAGGAGCCTGCTTCTCCTCTGCCTTCTCTGTGTCTCTCATGAATAAATAAATAAAATCTTTAAAAAAAATTTTTTAAATAAAAATAGGTCTTATAATACCATGATAGTATTATCATAACACAGTTTTAATGTAAAGATCTAAAAAAAAAAAAAAAGGAGAGAAAACTTTAACGTGAAGGTCAGTAAGTCACCCCCATGACCCCCAGGGCCATACTCATTCCAACATCACATAGTTGTGTGGGCTACGATTAGAGAAGTCAATGTATAAAGACATTGGGAATTAAGGACCTGCTGTTGTTTTGCAATGCACGGAAGCACCTTGAACACTGGTGAATGCTCTGTGTGCACAGTCCAGGCAAGGCCAGGAGGGCCCCTAGATGGGGCTACAAGTCAAGATCAGTGCCTCATGGCTGTAACCCTGGCCTGAAGACCCCGGGTGAGGCTGTGAAGGCTGCAAACCCCTGAAGGCAGCAAGCATCTGAAGGGCTAAAGAGGAAGAAGGGCAAGATGCACCCGCCTCCTTTCCCTCCTCCTCCCCCTCCTCATCATCCTGGGGCTCTGCCTGGGGACCTGTCCGTAGCTCCCTGGTTGACAGTAAAGGGACTCTAGAGATGTCCAGGACTGTTCTCAGACCCCCGTTCCACCCTGCCAGGGCATTCCTGCATTCTCACACTTGCCCAAGAAACCAGTGGACTGAGCCTGTGGCCTCCTCATAATACCAGTCAGAAATAATCCAGACAGAAAAGGAGGGGAACAGGAAGAAAGTGAGTTCCAGCATCCAGCGGGGATCAGCCTCCATGGGGCCCCTCCACAGGAACCCTGAGGGCCAACAGACTTGGGTGTGCTCTCTCCCTGCTGCTGCCCACCGCTCGATGTAAGATAAGCTAACCTCCAGTGTCAGTTCCTCATCCCCCCATACACGGGGGACAACCTGTGCTTTGCAGACCTTTGCTGGGTGGGGGTTAGAGATGTCAAAAACTGCATTTTATTTATCATGAGCCAGGTCTAGCAAAGCATCTGCGAAGGTTAACTTGTACGGTACTCAGGTAAATCTCCCATCAGCCCTCCCCAGCAGGCTTTAATTCAACTCAGAGGGGGACACCGAGGCTGAGATTGGCAAGCCTGCCCTAAGGGCCCAGCTCATCAGTGCCAGAAGAGGGTTCACTCACAGTCCTTGAAACTGCCTGGTGGTGAGGCCTGGCATGGGGTTTGGTGCAAAGCAGATGCTCAGGAAACAGGGACGTCCACAGGCCTGTGCCACTCGTGACGTCATGCCCTGGAGTGGAAGCTGTGCACCATTCCCTCTAGCAGCAAAACAGCCTTCTGTGTGTGCCAACAAAATCAAACAGATCCCTCCTGGAAACCACTAATCAAACCCCAAACAATAGTTGTTTTTCTCGGCCCAGCTCCCCCTCCAGAGGCCGCTGCCAGGCCGGACGGGAGCCCGCTCGGTTCGCCAATCCTTCCCCACAGAGGCTCACCCACCTCGCGTCCAAGATGCCTTCATACTCAGACAGCTGCCTCATAAAGCCCGCATTGGGCTGTGTAATGCTGCGCTTCTGCTTCACGTAGTTGTACGCTTTTTCCAGAGGCCAGCCAAATTCCTTCATCGCATAGGCTATGACCGTGGAAGCGGATCGACTGACACCCATTTTGCAATGTACCAAGCACTTGGAATGGTTCCTCCTGCAGAGGCGGGAGAGAGTGTCCAAAAACCTCAACGATTTCATTCTCTTAGATTTCACCCAATGGTTTTTTTTTTTTTTAAACCCTGAAGTTATCTCGGTGTCCAGACCCCCCTCCCCATGTCCTGATATTTATCCAGCAGATGGCCACACACCCTCGAAAGGAAATAACTTCACTGCAAAATCAATTAGCACACAATGGGAAATCGAGATAAATCTGTCCTGGCCTTGCCAAGTCGCACAGGGAGAGCTCCCAAATCAGGCCGCCTTCAGGGACAGAGTGGGATTGCTGGGACAGGCCAGGAGACCACAAATTCTTTTTTTGCAGGAAGCGAAGGGGCAGCGAAAGGGGCATCTGCAAAAGCTACACAGCTGCCACAACAGATGGAGGCGGGGCGCGGGGTTATTGCAGAGAAACGGGGTCAGCGAATTGAAGGGTTCGAGGCCCTGGGGCAGGCAAGATGTTCGCCAGACAAGGAGGGTTGGAGAGCCAGACCAAGGATGGCAGTGCCCTGGATTTGGACGAGGGGTAGAAGGCAGGTGGGCTGGTCGTTCGTAAGGAAGTGGTACTGTGGTAGAAATGGCAAGGCCGCCAACAGACAGCGTTTCTCGAGACTTCAGCGGGCTGGAGAATGGGAGGGGACCATGATGTTCAAAGGGGCTGCACCTGGGAGGCTTTATTTGGACAGGAGGCAGACCCACCAGCCTGCCTGTTTATATTGGAAGCAGCTGGCCCGTCAGGTGGGTCTGGGCTCCCTTCCTAGACCCCAGGCTTCAACTTCATCCCTATTTGTCAGTGCATTTTGTTTTTTGTTTTGTTTTTTTTTTGTTTGACTGCTGGTCTGCAGTCAATCCCCCAGGAATGCAAACAAACTAAGATTTGCTAAGGACATGCTACAGAGCTTTGAGCAGAAGGGGTACAAAGCAGAAGACGGGGCTCCTCTCCAAAGAATTGCAAAGGCTTCTCTCTCTCTGTTCTGGACTTTCGTAAGGCAGAGTTGCTCCATAGGAGAATAAGGGGAGGACAAGAGATGGGGGACACCAGTAACAAGCTCAGGGCAATGGAGACCTCTGACGGACCGTCCCATTCTTTGAACAGGAAAAGTGCACTAACTCAGGTACATTGTGGGCCATACCCTGGGCCTCTGCCTCAGCAGCTTCCTTTGGGGAAGCAGCCCCAAAGGTACCCACAGTCTACGACCTCACTCTCCTCCCTCCCTCAGCTCAGCGACTCCCCATAGACAGAGTTCCCAAGAATGTCCACTTGATATCAGATTCTTGCCTAGAAGCAGCGCTGATGACAAAAGTGGGGTCCGATGCCACAATTGATGACGGGTGAAAAAAAGACTCACTGGGGCCCCTACCTTGAGAAGATCAGTGACTGTGCTCTTTTGGTACAAGGGGTCCCACGCTCTAAAACCAAAAGTCCACAGACAGCAAAGGCTCCACAAACCAGAGACATCTGGGTCTGGGATTGCCATTAATTTCTGCCCACCCAGCATCTGCCAGACCAGTTTCTTTGGCTTCTCAACCCACTTACTTTGCTTTGTTTATAAAATGGTATGCTTCGTTCCAGTGGGCAAGAAGGTCTGTTGTCTCTTCATCATAGACTCGGATGTTATGATATGCAAATAAGCCAGGAAAAAAATTATCTATTTCTCTGGTGACATTTAAAATGTAGTCAACACTGTAATGAGAAAGAAAGAAAGAAAGAAAGAAAGAAAGAAAGAAAGAAAGAAAGAAAGAAAGAAAGAAAGAAAGAAAGAAAGAACGAACAATTGTGGAGAATCAGAATGAGGAATTACAAAAAAAAAAAAAAGTAACAGAAAATTGAGCAAAGAAAAAAATTAAATACTCATAAAGTAGGTATGTTTCAGTGGGACTTTTGTTTTTCCTTAGTCTTTTTTTTTCTTTTTTTTTGCGTTTTCCAAATGCCCTCTATGTGACAAAAATGTATGATATTTACAATAAAGAACTAATCTCTTTGTAAAAAACTTACAAAACGAAAGTTCCAAGTATTGCTAAGCAATGTGAATTCTGGAAAACAGACATATGTATTACTTAAATATGTTTTCAGACACTCAAAGTTTCAAACTTTGTAACCGTTACGAATAAACACAGGCTTTAAAAAAAGTCTCCACTTTTAAATAGCTAAAAGAGTAGAATATAGCCATCCATTATTTATGTCCTTGAGAATTGCCTTAAATATTTTTGAAACAAGGCAGACTACAAATAAATAAATAAACAGTGGAGGGGGTTTTTGAATGCAGGTTCTCTAGTTCTCTAAACTTGATACTTATATTCCTGGAAGACCAAAATAATTTCAGGAGTTAGAAAATACCTCACATAGGGTGTAAGAAAATACTTATAAATGTTTTACAAAATACCTTTTAAAATCATTTATTTATTCCCAACCAGAGAAAGCATATAGTATCATTCTACATTTTAAGAACACTTTCTGTTGCAAGAACACATCTTAACCAGTAGTTCTAAAGATATATTTTAAGATTTGTTTAGTCTTGATTTTTAAATGCAGTAATTCAAGAATGCCATCATGTCAGATCCACAGAATGGTGATTTTGTGGCTGTGTTGTTTAAAAAAAAAAAAATGTCCAGACATCTGTTCTTGAAGGTCTAGATTTAAACTTTTTTTTTTTAATTCTTGCTGCTGGGCATTTCTCAGACTAAGATGAACATATGTTTCTGGCCAACACTAAGCATTCAGCTGCAAGATTCCCACCAGGCAGGCCCCAAAGTATAACCTCAGGTAGAACAAGAGTGGTCCTGGGATCAGAGTTGCCAACTGGCCTGACAGGTGTGTGTGTCCATACCAGGATTGCCAGCGCCTGTGCAGGGCCAGTGGGGCCCAGGAGGGGGTCATGGCCCTATCAGTATCCAGGCTGTCCTCTGCCACTGGAGTGTGATTATAAATTGTTCTTGGTGACATACACAATCACACCCCACCCCCCTTAAGACTGAAAAGTCATGAATTATTCAGGAGGTGGCATTTTGAAGCTCGTCTGTTTAGCTATGCAAAATCAGCCCAGCCCTTGGGAGATGGGAGACAGGGTGTAGGCAGTTATAAGGGCTCAATCTTGGGGGTTTCTAAGCTGCCTGGAAGGACAAGAGAAGACGAGGGGAGCAGACTCACCCTGAGCCCTGCAGTTCCTCCAGATTGGATGCATTCCATTCAGAGCCCTGGGGGACAGATCACACAAACCCCCGTGAGTGTCACATGTCAGCCTCAGAGCTGCTTAGGGGATGTACGGTGTGGGCTAGTCCTGGAGGGGGGGCAGATGGTTATTTCATGGCCATTGGCCTCAGACAACGGACGGAACTGAAAGAAGCCACTAGCAAAGCAGGTTCCCGAGGCATTCCCAGCGTCGTCAGCCAGAGTGGAAGGCCCTGGCTGCCCCCTGGCCTTTGTGAAACAGCAAAACCTATATCCCCTCTCACCACTACTTCCTTTCCTAAGGCTCCAGCAGGTCCTGTCACCAGAGGCAGTGACTTCCAGCTTCCCACTGGGGAGAGGGCACTTTCACACAACACTCATTTAAAGCAGGAGTTGCCTACATTTTTGGGGAAGTATTTTTCAAAGCTCCCACCCTTTGACCCAGCCGTTCCACCTACAAACAGCTGCCCTAAGGAAACGCCCAGAATTCGCACACAGATTTACGCACAAGGATATTTATGGTTATGTGCAACGACAAACAATGGGGACAATTCAGAGGACCAACAAGAAATTAGTAAAATAAATGATGACGAAGGCACACGATGGGGCAATTAAAAACAAATCCTACTTTTGGTGGCTGTTTAAAGACACAGGGAAATGCCACATAATGAAAACAATTTAAAAAGAGAAAACAGGATATAAAACTATATAAAGAGTATGAGTCTTTCCTTTTCTATTTTTAAGAAGCTCTATAGACATAAAAAGAAAAAAAATCCCAGAAGATGGGAAAATAAATATAGTAAAATAATAACAATGACTACGCCTAGATTTATGAAATGGAAATGCAAAATTTTTGCTTTCTTCTCTAGAGTTACTTGTGTTTCTGAACCTTCCATAGCATGTTTTAATTTAATGCCTTTTAAAGCATATTAAAAAACAAACCCTCCATTTCTGAGCTTACTGGGAACACGGAGGGGGAAAAGCAAAGAAAGAGCTATCATGTCACTCTGTGGCAATGCAAATGACAGAGTCACGAAGAGCAAAAGACTCCCCTGAGTTTCCCTAAAAACTTCCTTTCTCAGGGGGGTAGACCTCTCAGGACACACAGATTGCAGGAGGCCCAACGGAGCTGACAAGTATGGGTGCTAGCTGCATTTTCATGGGGGAGGGAGAGGCTCAAACATAAAAATTCCTTTAGTATCTCTCATGGAAAAAGTGACATAAAGCACCGAACCACACTGAAAAAAATAACAAAAGCTCAGTAAGTCTGTGAGCATCCTCTTGCTGTGATCACCACCTAGTGGAGAGACAGCCTGCCTTCTGTTGTTTCCACTAGGAAAAACCACCAACTTCCCAGAGAGAAGATTAGAGCCCAGTGCTGCCAGACGGCTTTTGAGATACAGGCTTCAAATCCACACACTCACAGACGTTTTAATATAAGTATTAAATATATATATATATGTGTACACACATATATACATATATACGGATTAATACATAAATACATTAAAAATATATATGTTATATATATATTTATTTAACACACTAAGTATATATTATGACACATGGATCTGGAGAACTAGTAATTAATTCTTGTGGGCAGGAAACAAAACTGTTCATGCCTTCAGCAGCAAATTCACTTCCTCCACTTTCCCAGGAAGTGACTTCTGCTGTAACAATGGTTGCCACGTATTAGCGCCTACAGAAACTGCACTCAGTGCGTTAAATGTGTCTTTTACTTAATCCTCGTGATCATTCCACATGCTATGGAATGAAGGAGAAAAGGAAAAGACCCGGTTACATGGCTGCTTAGGCTGGGGAGTGGGAACTTGGCCCTGGTGGGTCTAATTTTCTTCACACTGTATTGCTTCTCTAATTTTAGTAACATGCTTTCCTCTATAGTCTCTCGGAGAGACTGAGAACTAGCCAGTTGCCTTCTATGGAGATTTATAGCATTAAGAGAATCTGAGCAAGAGATGGAGGTAGGGAGAATCCACAAAACCCAACCCCCTGGTGGTGCTCCTGGGGCCTGTCCATTTGATGGGCCTGGGAACAGTGCACAGAGTAGCCATGCGGACAGAGAGAGGGGAAGAAGCTGTGTTTTGGGGGTTCGGTCTGTCTTCCCTACTGTTTCTCACATCTCGGCAATGCCCAGGCAAATTCTGGGTTTTGGTGAGAACTGGGGTTCTGAGCCCTCAAACCACGTGGAGGAAATTGGACGGGGCCTCTGTGTTACTGACTGCAGACCAAGGATGGAGAGAGTCTGAGAACTGCCGACGTGGCCTATGTCAGAGAGCCTTCAAACAATTCCCCACAGCTCAACTGGGAGCCACATCTCAGACATCTGGCTTGAGAGCAAACTAGGGCAGACCAGAGGAAGGGGGTCAAAGACAGGAGTTCCCAGAACAGCCAGGATTGAGGTTCCAGCAACACAAATTCTCTCCCCCTCTCTGACTTTGCTGCAAACTTCAAACAATCAAGGTTTGTTGATTTATGTTCCCCCAACCAGACCCTGCCGTGCGCTGTGCTTCTTACAAGATAAAGGTGGTCGAAGATAAGGGAGGGCTTGTCCATCTGTCCCAAGATAAGGAGCATCTCATTGTCTATGAATTCTTTAAATTCTTTCAAGTTACAGTTCATCTGCGTCTCCAATTCATTACGGATCTGTGGAGTGGAAAACAGCAGGAAAAAGTGATTTGTCATAAAGCAAAATGACAGTGGCCCACCTCCAAAGAGGTCAAGTCACCACTTCAACTGCGGTGGTTTTCAAAAAAGGTGTTTTGTTGGTGTTGTGGTTTGTTTTTTTACCCCATAGTAAGCACACATGCAGGTGGTAGAGATGCAGGACCCACAGCCTCAAAGTCAGCCTGACTGGGAAAAGCTGATTATTTTATATGAAGAGGCTGATTCACATGGGATCTCTTCTACTCAGTTAAGGCACTTATATTTTTACGATTAAATATCAAATATATGGGACGCCTGGGTGGCTCAGCGGTTGAGCATCTGCCTTCAGCCCAGGGCATGATCCTGGAGTCCTGGGATTGAGTCCCACACAGGCGCCCTGCACGGAGCCTGCTTCTCCCTCTGCCTGGGTCTCTGCCTCTCTGTGTCTCTCTCATGAATAAAATCTTTTTTTAAAAAAATCAAATATATCACAGGCAACACATACTGTTAGTTTTCATCTTGCTTTGGGAGGCATCATAATATGATTTTTTTAATGTGTATTAACTAATAAAAGATGATATATGGCTTTTTTTAAAAAAGACTTTATTTATTTACTCAGAAACAGAGAGACAGAGAGGCAGAGACACAGGCAGAGGGAGAAGCAGGCTCCGTGCAGGGAGCCCAACGTGGGACTCTATTCCGGGACTCCAGGATTGGGCCCTGGGCTGAAGGCGGCGCTAAACCGCTGCGCCACCTGGGCTGTCCTGATATATGGGTTTTTTAAACGGCCCTTCCAAGCCCTTATATCTGCCTAGTTTAAGCTACCATAATAATTCATTGCATTCCTTGAACCAAAAGCAACTGAAAAAAGAAAAGTGATCCAGAAAAATTTTGAAGGCACAATAGAAGGCAGTCCAGAGTCAGTAACTTGCTGGTAAGTGATAATCCTGAAGTAAGAAACAAGATCTTGTTTGCTGTATCTCAGTAAAACACAACGCAGAGGAAAGGACACTAATAGAAAAACGTGTCTCGGTGCAATCCATTGCAATCCACAGGTCTCGTGAAATTATCACCAAAGGTCTTGCAGGTTCAGAGAGATCAGGAAATTTGCTCAAGGCCCCATCAGTATGCAGCATAGCTGGATCCAAACTAGAGTCAGACTCTAAAGCCTGCGCTCTCTCTGCTAAGCCCTGCAGGGGGAAAAAGCCTCTGAGAGCCGCTGAGCTGACCAGTAAGGAAGGCCTCTCTGTGCTTTGGGCAACAGGATAAATGAACACTGTGTGACCTCTGGCCTACTAAGGGAAGAGCTCTCTTACTTCTTTTGAGGTCACATTTTCTAGATCCTGGCTCATCATGATGCTCCGGAGCTTGGCTTTGATAAGGCGCTCAGTCCTTTCCCCTTCGGTTGGCCTGGAAAGAAATGACATTCAGTAAGTCGCAGAATGACAAAGAGCCTGAGATCAGTGTTTACAGAAACACCAGATGCTCTCAGGCTACATAGAACATGGCCTGGACTCAGAGAGCTACCTTCTTGGTGTGCATGTTTTTGGGAGGAGGGAAAAGGGACAGAGTGGTCCTGCTCTGTGTCTGGAACTTCCATGGGAGCCCACAGAGTGGTGAGCAGATGGAGAGCACAAAACAATGGCTGGAAAGCATATTCCTTGTGCAGATCTGCAGAGAATCAGGCTCTCAGGACAAGACGCTGGGAGCACCAGAGTAACGTCCACCCACCACCTTCCAGACCCTTCTGTCTCTGTCTGAACACGTCTGGGGGTGGGGACATCACTGTGTCTAGAGGCAGTCCATAGTCCCAACTATGTCCGGCTCCCATTATCTTCTTCTTACATAGAGAATCTGTGTTACCCTGTAACTTCTACCCATCAGCCCCTGGTTCTACACAGACCAGGATTAATTCTTCCACGGAGGCCCCTTTTATATATTCAAAGGCAACTATCATTCTCCCCAACCCTCTCATCATTTGGGGCCTCACAGAATGTGGCTTCCGGTCCTCTCCTCATTCAAGTTGACCTCTCTGCCCATAGTCCTTGTAACACAGTCCCAGAGGGACGCACAGGAGTCTAGGGGAGGAGGATCCTGACCAAGATAGAAGCAGAGAGCCATTTCCTTTTTCTGGACCTGGACTTGCACTTATGCAGCCTCAGGCTGCATGAGCTCTGCCGGTGGCCACACGACATAAGCCACGTGATTCACTGTTGCAGCCTCTCAGGCAGGCTGCCTTTGGCCAGCATGGAGGCAGTCGTGTTTTGGGATCCCAGGATGAGGGATGTATAATACTTCTAAGAATAGAGGAAAAGGCTTTGGGAATTAAGTCTCTGGCCACGTGGAGACGAAGGGGTAGATCCCAGAACACTGCCCAAGAGCCGGTGACACATGTGGGTCCCACTTTCCTTTGAGAAGCTGATGGGCATTATGGAGCTGCTCCCCAGAGATGCACGCACCCCCAAATCTGTCTCTAGCTTCACAAGTGGGGTGGCAGTCACGGATCCTTCTCTAAGCTAAACATTATCCGTGGGCAGTAGGTTAGGAGTCCCTGCTTGGAATGCTGGTCCTGGGCAGGAGACCCTCAATCAAGAGCTACGGGGAAGTGTGACTTCATGCGACTCAGGGACTGGCCCAGCACAGGGGTGGGCAAGGGTGAAGGCGAGACAGCACTGCACTTACTTGTCCACAAACAGGGCCGGGGAGTCAGGCCGTGTGGACTCCAGGTCCTGCATGGCGTTCCACTCATTGATGCAGCTCTGATCGGAGCTGATGCAGCTTTCGTAGTAGGCAGCCCAGATGAGAGCCACGCCCCCGGGGAAGTAGTTGTGTCTCCGAGCCACTTCGCAGGCCTTGTGAAGGACCTGCAGGGCAGACCTAGGGTAAGGACAGGGACAGGGTCAGGCCTGGGGAGGTACAGAGAGTGCTAGGCTTTTACCTCAACACAGGAGTGGAGAACGGGGCAGGGTGATCCCTCAAGGACTCACCTTGAGTTGGGAGTTGCTGTGTGTATAAGGTAATGTGGGGAACACAAGGCGGCCCAAAACCTCCAGGCTGCCAGGTCACAGAGCTAGTCTCTGAGACATGTGCTTCAAGCCCGAGGGTGGATAGGACAGCCGTCACCATTCCCAACAAGGACACAGAACAAACTTCATAACCCTCCCACCCAGGCTGGCTCACATGTCACTTCGCACTCCATCAATGAACTCCCAAGAATTCAGACTGACTTGTGAGGCTGTGGGTACCTTGAACACAGGAACCACTGCCAAGCCCAGCGAGTGGGAGGAAAGAGTCTAACTTGTGACAGACACGCTTTACTGCGTTCTGAATAACTTATTTTTTTAAATTTATTCATAAGAGACACAAAGAGCGGGGGGGAGAGAGAGAGAGGCAGAGACACAGGCAGAGGGAGAAGCAGGCTCTATGCAGAGAGCCCAATGTGGGACACGATCCAGGGACTCCGGGATCACGCCCTGAGCAGAAGGCAGGCACTCAACTGCTGAGCCACCCAGGCGTCCCTGAATAACTTACTTCTTATGACCTTTTCCCATCACTGTTCTAACAACTCTGAAGCTTACATCTCTTAGGGAAATAAGTGCTAGGAACTCACATTAATAGAGAAACAAGATGTACAAGAGGTTTGGGAAGGAAGCATGCGGCAGAAAGAACAACATGGAAAATGTGTATGGTAATGCTCAGCTTAGTCATCTTTTTTTTTTCTTTTACAAAAATTTAGTTTTTCTTTTAAATAAAAACTTGTTTTTTTACAAAACTTTCTCAGTGAATGGGGTGACCCATGCATGCATGGATGAAAGGTGGAATGGGAAGCCCTGGAGGGAGCTAGAGTCCTTGGGCCTGAAGGGCTCACCAGTGGTATGAAAACCACTGCCGTCCGACACACGCGTTCCACTCAGGCACAGCTGTCCTAGCGCTACCCTGCTTGGGGGAACAGGCTTGAGCTGCGTATTTACTAAATTTAGTGTTGCTCCTGAAAGTTTGGAAAAATGTGTGGGCCTAGTTTCTATTTGCCTGTAGAGAAAGAGGTAAGAAATGATCCAGGGGCACAAGAAACATCTGGGACATCACGAGAAATCTGATTTTGTGATATTTTCCCAGAAGGAGCCTGAATTGAAGGCAGTGTAGAGTGACAGACGAGGTCAAAATGCAGTGCTGTACTGACTTGTGGCCCAGGGGAGAATTCTGCCTGAGTCTCGCCATTTCAGAGAACAAAGTGCATGAAACACTGGGTAGAACCCTTCTCATCATATGCCACCAGCTTTCCCCTGAGCCTCTTCCAGATTACTGGAGAGAGAGAGAGAGAGAGAGAGAGAGAGAGACTGTCGTGTTGTGTTCACTACAGGAGTACTTAGTGCGGCAGTTCAAGGAGGAGGAAGGCTCTCAGGTGTGTGCATGTGCGCCAGGTTTGGAGAAGCACCTGACCTATATTACTCGTGGCTACCTCATCCCCAAAGCAGAGTGTGCAGGAGCCCCCCCCCCCCCCAACACACACCCAGGCCCTGTACCCTGCATCCCGTAGCGAGGCACCTGTGAGAACGTGTTCCCTGGGCTCTCTGGTACAACACGCCACTCGGCGTGGGTTACGGCCACCTCCCCCAACGAGCATAGGAATCATATCTGTTGTATGCCTCCTCAGATGCCCAGTGCCTGGCAGAGGGGGCATTCGTGGGGCATTCCAATCATGGTACAAACCGAGCATGAGCCAAGTATAAAGAATACCAAATTCACACTGGCATCGAGTTTGGAACCGTAGATACATAAGAACAGTGCACTTCAACAATGAAAAAAAAATTAGAAACTGGCTGAAGGAACTGAATAGACTTTTCTCCAAAGGTGATGTACAAATAGCCAATAAACACGTAAAGAGATGCCCGGTATTAATCAATTGGGGAAATCCAGATCAAAACTTCAGTGATACCATTTCACACCCATTAAGAGGGCTATAATGAAAACTAAGTAACTGGCAGGCACTGGTGAGGACATGGAGAAACTGGAACTCTTGTGCACGGCTGGTGGGACGCGAAATGGCGCAAGAGTCTGGCGTGCGGAAAACAGTTTCAGTTCCTCAAAAAATTAAACATATGATTAACCGTATGCTCTAGAAATTCCACTTCTAGGTACATGCACAAAAGAATTGAAAGCAGGGAGATCTCTGGATGGCTCAGCAGTTCAGCGTCTGCCTTTGGCTCAGGGCGTGATCCTGGAGTCCCAGGATCGAGTCCCACATCAGGCTCCCTGCATGGAGCCTGCTTCTTTCTCTGCCTGTGTCTCTGCCTCTCTCTGTGTGTCTCTCATGAATAA
The DNA here is from genome assembly GCF_003254725.2 of Canis lupus dingo. NCBI lineage: Eukaryota > Metazoa > Chordata > Mammalia > Carnivora > Canidae > Canis > Canis lupus. Next base: position 18,391,940 of record NC_064268.1, on the reverse strand, counting down.
ATAAATTAAAAATCTTAAAAAAAAAAAATAAGAACTGAAAGCAGAGGCTCCAACAGACACTTCGTTCACCCATATTCGAATACAGCAGCCCCAAGCACAAGAGCCAAGAGGTGGAAATAACCCAAATGTCCACCAACAGATGACAGGCTACATAACAGTCTATGACCACAGACTGGAATAACACTCAGCTCAGAAAGAATTCTGCTACAAGCTACGATACGAACAAACCTTGAAAACACTGCGATTTGTGACACCAGTCAGACACAGAAAGGTACATTGCATATGATTCCCCCTATATGAGGGATCTGGGGTAGACAAACTCATAGAGACAGAACAGAGAACAGAGGTTAACCAGGGCCTGGCCTGGGAGGGGTGGGCTGGGGGTGTGCGGACTTAGTGTTTAATGGGATGACAAGAAAGTTCTAGAAATGGATAGTGATGTTTGCTCATCATGGAGGTACACTGAATTGCACATTTATAAAATGGTTAACACGGTACACGGTATGTTATGTGTCTTTTGCCACATACACAAAAATAAATGCACCTAAAAGAGCTTCAAAGTTGAAGGGGTTTTTTTCTAGCTTGCCAGTTCAGGCTGGCAGTTAGAAAAGTATTTCTAAGGTGATAAAAGTCCCTAAAAGCACACTTACCACATGGCCTGCACGGATACGGGCTTGAAGACGTGCATCCGTCCCGCTGTGCTGACACTGAATCCCCTGAGATGAAAAACATATGAGATAGCAGCCCCTGCAACCACACCACCATGTGATGACAGGGCGGCCCACCAAGGACACCCTCAGGACAAGGGTGGCTCATGCTTTCTGAGAAGGGAATACAGGCCTGCTGCACGGAACAAGGAAGAAAGGGAAAAGAAGTGTTCTCAAATCTGGAAGATTTGTTTTTATTTTTAAAAAAGATTTTATTTTTATGTATTCATTTTATTTATTCGAGAGAGCCTGCATATGCGCACAAGCAAGGGGGAGGGGCAGAGGGAGAGGCAGAAGCAGGCTCCCCACTGAGCAGGAAGCCTGATGTGGGACTCGATCTCAGGACCCTGGGATCATGACCTGAGCCGAAGGCAGATGCTTAACCATCTGAGCCACTCAGGCGCTCCGAAGACTTGTTTTTAATCCAGCTATTCAAGTCTATCAAAAACACAGACCCTGGCAAAGGCAACACCATTATTTGACACCATCTTGTTCACGTTCCTGAGACCATCCCAGCTCTCTCGCTACTTCTTGCCCCACAAATCCCACCCACTATTCTTGTAACTGCATAGGAAATATAGTCACGGTTGGCAAAATCTGAAGAAGGAAAAAATATAACCATAACCCTATCTCTTCAAAAAAATAAAAATCACATTTTAATTTCTCTCCCCCAATTCTATCTATGAGGCAACATAACTTGCATCTCAGTGGAGAGACAACTTGTATTAAGCTCCTTCCACTCAGGGCAGAACCCATGTATTTCTCCTGGAAGCAAATGTATGTGGAACCCAGATGGTTCTTCGTCTCATTTACCTGCCCAGGCCCAATGGAAGGGTTCTTCCTCTGCAGCCCCCGCAGCCCCCAGAGAGGCCCCTGATGTGTTGCCATTGTCTGCCTCTCCCTGCACCCCCGTGGCTGTGAGGTCCCGCTGTGTCCTTCCCGACCGTGAACTTGCAGTGACCAGCTCCCCAGGGAGGGCACGTACTGAACATTCATTTAACACATCAAGGTAAATGAGTGAATGTCAGCTGCCTGCTGTTCTTAAACTTTGCACAGCAGCACATCTCCTGCAAACACACGTCCATTGATACTTCACGACCCAAACTCCCTTGTACAGTGTCCCAAATAGCCCCGTTCTTGTGTGGCTCACTGGAGGGAATACTGTTTCTCCTGCTGTAATACGCGAGTCACACATGTGACTCTGCTCCTAATCATTCTCCAACGGTGCTCAAACCAACTTGGGTTTCAAAGTCTACAGTGGAAGAATCTTTTACGGAGATCCCCTTACCCATCTCCATCGAGGTGGATTATTGTGTCGCTCCACAGCCGGAGAACCATCCCAATGGTGCAGCTTTTACTGTTCAGGAGGAAAGACAAGTAGCCTAGTCAGGGTCCACCCGCTCGTGCACCCTCTTCCCTGTCTTTAACCAGCCTGTCCAGCTTGCAGAAGAGAACTACCCCCTGACCTGGGGCAGGCTGCTGGGTATGTATCTGGGAGAAGCTGTGTTGCCACTAAATTCTTAGAGACATGAGCCTGCGATGGACCCACCTGAGGCAGTCACCAACAACGTCTACCTGGGGATGGTCACAGAGGACTCTGACCCTACCAAAGTATGAATGAAGCTCCGTAAACACCAGGTCTCAGCTGTGGCTCTCAGGGGGCAGGGAGCAAGAGGCTGACTACATGCCCACACTGCAGCAGGGGGTGTAGCCACCGATGGCTGGCACACTCCTGGCACAGGGCCATATGCACTCCAAGGGAAACAGGCGAAAGGTGGCAGCCAACCAGGCCTCTTGTCCTAGGGTGGCGAGGGTGGGGAGCGTGCCAACACCACTGCTAGAGTTCATTTCTAGGCCTCTGCTGCTGTACCTTTTGTATAGCTGCATTGTAAAAACTAGCTTAATCTGCTTTTATTTTGCTCACACTAACAGTGAAATGATACTTAATGACTTTGGAGATAGGCTCCACTGAAAAACATGGAGGGACAGAAAGGGACTTTATCAGAGGGTTACTCAGATTATTATGAAATTCTCCTGGCATTTAAGAGTCTGCTCTGAGAGACTACTGTGACTGCCAAGGCAGGATCCTACAGCCTCCAGGGATCTTGAATGTACACCTCTACTACCACTTAGCAACACCCCAGGGAGTAATGTGACGCCTAGGACTGCAGGCAGGGGGCCCTGAGCCACAGACCCCCCCCTTCCTCCAGAGCACTGGCGACCATGCAGGATTCTTTCTACCCTCTGCTACTCTGTCCGTGGGGAAGGGAGCTGCAAGGCCTTCAGGTCAAATTAGACTAAGTCTTTTGTGTTAGGCAAATTCTCCGGCCCTACCCGCACACGCCTACCCATTCTCTCTCTTTTTTTTTTTTAAGATTTTATTTATTTATGAGACAGAGAGAGAGAGAGGCAGAGACATAGGCAGAGGGAGAAGCAGGCTCCACGCAGGGAGCCCGATGTGGGACTCGATCCCGTGACTCCAGGATCATGCGCTGGGCCAAAGGCAGGCGCTCAACCGCTAAGCCACCCAGGCTTCCCTCCTACCCATTCTCGATGGGCTAATTATATTTCCTTTGTACAGCTGCAAGATAAAATTGATGCTGGGACCTGCAGAGCTCTGGAGCTACTTGGCTGTATCAGTGCCCGGGAGGGCGAGCAGGGGGCCCCTTCACAGCCCAAAACCAACATGCTGAAAGCCCAGGGCAGAGGGCTCGCTGGGAACATGTGGCTGGGACTGGAAGACTCACCCCCTTTTAGCACTGATGGCCCACACCAGGGACTAGTAATGAGGAAAGAAGATAGAATAGGTAGCTACAAGGAGCACCAGACTGGCCCTTCCAGGGCAGGCAGAGATGAACTGTGTATTAAACAAGGGTGGCATCTCAACCGGCCTCCACTAACTGTAGAGATGGGAGATGGGGATGAGCCTAGAGAGCACTGCGTGTGTGGGGCTAAGTGGAGGACTGCCACTCAGGCTCCCAACCTGCAGTCAAAAAAGCATGAACAGGGATCATGCATGACCTGACTACAAAAACTCAGCAAATTCCCTAATGTTCCCTTACCTGCCATTTTGTGAGTTTCTAGTAGTCCCATCATGACTGCAGCAAAATTTCTACAGTGAAGGAGGGCATGTGTGCTTACATGTAGGGGAAACAGGGATACCCAGTCAGGGAAATGGGGTCTTTCAGAGGAAGAATGACCTTGAAGGATAAAGTGGGTAGCAGTGGCTATGGGAGAAGAAAATTTCAGACGAAAACTGAAACAGGAGCAACAGAGGAGCCAGCCGGGCGGGCGAGGGGACTCAAGGGCTAAGCAGGAGAAAGCCCTGGCCCGAGGCATGCCATGAAAGTCCTTCACAGACTGCAAGGTACCAGCAAAGGCAGTGCAGCTATACAGGCTCACGGCACTCCGAGTGCTCCCAAATCCCAAGGAATGACACGAGATGGAACCTGAGGGTGACTGCTCGGGTCTCCCTAGGCTGCGTGTGCAGATGGGCAGCTCTGGAAGAGAAGCTGTGAGCCCACAGGGCCAGTCACTGTCCCAGCGTCCTCCCTTCTAACTCAGCACCTGCCTGTCCTCTTGCCCGAACCCCTGCAAGTGCCTGCTGTGGGCAAGACTCATCTCTCCCTTCATTTTTTTTTTTTAAATGAAAAAAGCAAAATCTTATGTCAGGAATTTAGAAAAACAAGCCTATCATGCTTTCAGCAGATCAAAAGCTTCCCTAAGGACCAGGACTTTGTTTTTTAGCCAAGGACAAATAAAAGTGCCTGGTGCTCCACCAGTGGGTGCCCAGGCTGCTGCCTCCTTATGCCTGGGCAGGTAGGCCCGCCATTCAGACCCGACACGAGGAAGGGCCACTTAGTTCTCATTCTCCTCTGACTACCTGCTCACCCTCTGCAGCCCATCAAATCACTTCCCCAACCACAAGACGCCTGTACCAGCCTTGGGGCTGGCACCTGCACACAGGCCTGTCCACTCCAGCTGGGAAGGACGACTTGAAGTGCATGAGTACCTGTCTGATGGAGATCACGACCTCCAGACTACGAGGCTGGAGAGCAGAAACCAGGCTGGAGAGCAGAAGCCAGATGCTCTTACTCACTCTGTGGGGCACCAGGCACACAGGAAGTGCTAACAAGTACAGATGGTTGAGTATGAATGAATTCACGAACAACAGAGTGTAGAGGTGAGCCACCACATATGGATGTGTGAGGTCTACACTGGCAGGGCTGCCATAAAAGCCCCAATTCAGAGGTCCTTCTTAACTAGTAGGATGGCCTTGGGATAATCACACTGACGTCTTGAGCTGCATTCCTCATCTGTAAAACATGAATCAGGGCTACCTACTCCACAGGGCAGTTTAAGGGTTCAATGAGAGGTTGAGGACACATTGTGGCAATTGCCCTGTGCTTTCCCACGGAAGGATCAGAGAGGGCCGGCAGGAGGGGCAGACCTCCTCTCAACTCCGACAGTTTGGGCAGAGACGATGGGCATATCCCACAGGGAGGAATCCCGCTCAGGGCCAGGGTGCTACAGGAATGGACCACACAAGGTAAAGAAAGCCTCTGCCCTGGAAGGAACGACGAAAGGCTGGTTGATCGTTGGAAGAGCAAATATAACTGCATCATTATTTTACACTAAACACCTCTGTGCTTCACAACCACACCGACAGTGGCCCAAAACACAGAGGACAGAGGTCAGCCCATTTCCCAGAGTACCTGCCTGGGGGTACCTGACACGGAGTACTGGGCCCTCTAGTCTTTTTTTTTTTTTTTTTTTAGGATTTTATTTATTTATTCATGAGAGAGACAGAGAAAGAGAGAGAGGCAGAGACACAGGCAGAGGGAGAAGCAGGCTCCCTGCAGAGAGCCCAACGTGGGACCAGATCCCAGGACCCCAGGATCAGGCCCTGGGCAGAAGGCAGATGCTCCACTGCTGTGCCGCCCGGGCGCCCCTGGGCCCTCTAGTCTTCAATGGCACTCTTCACAGCTCACCTCCTAAGAGCTGTCAGGCTACACATTCTTCCAGATCCAGACTTCCCAACCAGCCCAAAGCCACAGACATCAGCTCACACATCTCTCCCTAAGTATGCCACACAAAACTTTCTTATGATGCCACCCTGTACCAGGAAGGCCATAAAAGAAACATCCTCCCTCTTTCCTCGTGGACTTGTTAACCAGCAATGAAGCCTTGGTCCCTTGTAACAGCAGCTCTCTCACGGGAACATGATGAGACCACAAGCTGCCACAACACCATTCACTGCTTCGGTGGCTTTTCCTTTCCTGCCATCAATTCTGCCCACGACACCTTCGAATGTACCTCCTGCCCCCCGTCCCTGCTGCCCACTTGCCCTATAAGACATGGTTAGCCACCACATGCTGCAGAAGGCCTCTGGCTTGCTCCATCCGAGCCCACCCAGCTCCTGAGCTTCCACAACCCCCTGAGCATCTCCCCATCACCAAGCCCGCTGCCCCACCATCTATCTGATCATGGCTCCTTCCTCGCTCAGCTTAGAGGCTCTCGGAGGTGGACAACTGCGTATGGCTGCCTCTTTGTGTTCCTGGCCCATTGCCGCATACATAAGAGAAAGCACACACTTTCCTCAGTGGAGGAGTCTAACTTAATAAAGATGATAAATAAAGGGAGCCTAACTTAATTCAGGGTCTGCAATGATCTCACGCACATTCACTCTAGAGGTAAAAAGAGCCGTTCACCCTCATTTCACACACATAATAGGATCTATGATATAACTGACCTGAACTCCAGTTATTGGGAAATTCCAAACCTCTCTTCAAGCATCTGACCAAGCACCTGTCAACAAATACTTGGGAATCTACTTGGGATAGTGATACCGGATTAAGGCGCTTGATACGATGCCTATCAACCACATACTTCTACATGGGCCTGTCCCTGCTTTACGTGACTGGTTTCTGCTTGTCCTTAGGTGTTCACCACAGCTGTCACTTCCTTCAGGAAGCCCTCCTGGCCAAGGTACTCTCTTCTATGGCTCCCCACCCCCCGCCCCGCCATAGCAACCCAGTGGTAAACCTCTAAGCTCAGTGTAATTTGTCTATCCTCTCAGTAGACCCTGAGCTGAGAGTAGAGACTGGATCTACACAGCACCAGGCATGCAAGAGCTACAAGGGTGCATTGTACTGTTATGTTCTGCATGCCTGGTCACCCCCACCACTGACCCCGACCCATTCCACCAGCATCTCCCACAGATACTGAACCACGGAAAACTTTCTTCAGCATCAGCCCATGTCCCCGCCGCAGAAGGGAAGCACCGCCCCACCAGACTCACCTTTCCTTACTGGAAAAGTCGACGCCCAGCAAGATACTCTCCTCCGTGTCCTGGCGCCCGCTGCTGTCCACCACCACCATGTACCGCACCCGCTCCGCCCAGGCGCTCTCCAAGCGCACAGCCTAGACAGGCAAAGACGCTCTCACTGGGCTGCCTTTCCAGGTGGTGGCCCCTTCTGGCACCAAACCAACATCAAGGACTTTTGTTTTCTATCTTTCCCCCTGTGAGTTCAGGAATTAAGATGAGATTCTTAAGAGGAGGAGCCACGTCTGGTTTATATCCATGAACAAGGGACAGTCCTTGGCTCTGAGGAGACCAAAGTTGGTCAAATGGGTAAACAGGTAAAATCCAGAGAATGAAGCTCTCAACCTAGCATAGACCAACATGGACACCTAGAAAAACTTGCCACTCTCATCTCTTCTTACCAGCCTGATCCGATCTTCACATCGCAGAAGGTTGATCATTACTTGAAGATGTTGAGGCAAGTCACCTGTTGGACCAATGAAGAAAGTTTGAAAAGGTCACCCACACACCTTCTAGGCAGAAACCTGCAAGATCTGGGCTGACGGTGAGGGTCTGGGTGAAGACCTCAGAGTCAAAATCCCTCCAGTTCCACCACAAGACAACCATCAGAGACTAAGAGGCTCCATTTCTGTTACTTCACTCCTAAATGTTGCATGAGGATGGGGAGATCTAGTTGGTGGCCACGTTTTTAGAAGTTGCTTTTATAGCCTAAGATGTGGGTGCCTGGGTGGCTCAGCTGGTGGAGCATCAGACTCTTGATTTCGGCTAGGGTCATAATCTCAGGGTGGGGGATTGAGCCCCATCTGGGGCTCTGTGCTCAGCATGGAGTCTGCTTAAGATTCTCTCTCTCTCATTCTGCCCCATCCCCCACTCATGTGCCTCAGAACTTGGCTCCCTTGACAACCACTATGATCAACATCCACAGCAAGACCTCTGTGCCTGACCACACCGTCTGGTCCCTGTGCTGCTGAGTCTTTGTGGCATTTGCCTACTCTGTGAAGTCCAGGGACTGGGGGATGGCAGGTGACATGACTGGGGCCCAGGCCTACATGTCCACCACCAAGTGCTTACACATCTGGGCCCTCGTCTTGGGCCTCCTTCTGATCATTATGTTCATCGTTATTTCTGCCCACTAGCCCACTGATGATCATCCAAGCAATTTCAGAGGTCATAAAATGTTATGAAGGCTACTAGTAGCTGCCCATGCCTAAGGCTTTCACCTCTTTTCACAGCAGTTTATATACACATCAGTCTACAACTGAATTCTATAAAGAATTATTACTTTATAAGGAAGGAACAGAATTATCTTTAAAAAACGTTATCCTGGGACGCCTGGGTGGCTCAGCATTTAAGGGTCTGCCTTCAACTCAGGGAATGATACTGGGGTCCCAGGATCGAGTCCCACATCAGGCTCTCTGCATGGAGCCTGCTTCTCCCTCTGCCTATGTCTCTGCTTCTTCTCTTGTCTCTCATGAATAAATAAAACCTTAAAAAAAACAAACAAAAACAAACACGTTATCCTATAGGTCCCAACTAGAATCCCGGAAGGATCAATATACTGTATTCATTCCTTTTGCAAAAGTATCTTTTATTTATTTATTTAGATTTTATTTATTTATGTATGAGAGATAGAGAGAGAGGGGCAGACACAGGCAGAGGGAGAAGCAGGCCCCATGCAGGGAGCCCAACGCAGGACTCGATCCTGGGTCACTAGGATCACGCCCTGGGCTGAAGGTGGTGCTAAACCGCTGAGCCACTGGGGCTGCTCTCAAAAGCATCTTTTAAATTTTAGGTCAGGTTGATATACGATGTCCAAATTGTACTTCTTGCCTCCAAGAGGACCCAGGGTGTTGGAAGCTTGCCCCTCTCGTCTTGTTCTCTCCATGACAGCATGGTGCAAGACACCCCTCACTGCCACTGCTTTCCCTAAGGAATACTTGGCAGGTGACGGTTCACATTTCAGGAGGACAAGGAGCTCCTCGTTCCCCTGCCTCTCTACCCAACAGCACACAATTACCTCAGCTGGGTCTGGGCTCGCCTGCACCCCACCACTATCCACTCTGAGTCACAGAAGCACACAGATGAAAGCAAAAAGAAGCCCCTTTGTCTGCTGAGTGCCAATGAAAGGGACATTTTCACACAGATAGGCTCCTTTCAGTGGGACTGCTTGTGGAGATGTGGAATTGCTGACTGACATAACTCCCGACTGTGGTCTGGCATCCACACACCGCCTCTATATGTTGAAGTGTTCACTCAGCACTTGAGAAAACAGCAGAGACTAGAAGCCCAAAGGAGAGGCCCTAGCAAGAGTCTCAGATTGGAGACTGGTTGAAATGACCTGAATGATTTCTGCATGGGCAGAATTAACCCTCACTTGTACTCAGCTCTGCAGGATTACTACTGGGACTGTGGGCCATCCAGGGCTCTTGACAGTGATTCTAGAAAAACAGGAATTGACATAAAGTCCAGTCTGTGCCTGCCCTAGGATGGTTTCCTGAGAGCCTGGGACAGTCACCATACCATCTCTCTGCTTTTGCTTTTTTTTTTCCCCCTCCGCTTCTCTGAGCTCATCAGCTATTCCAGTCCTCAGGGGCAGAAGAGCCACGAGGCCTACAGCTTTCTTCTTACTCTCTGATATGTTCCAGAGATGCACAAACCAGCCTGACTTATGGTTTTTACATGGCTTTGCACTCACTTCCCCAAGCTCCACACACTATGAAAACACTGTTTGAATCAGAGGATGGAGACACTGAATACAAAGGGTGAACAAAGCTGGAGCATTCACTTTGCTGTGTTAAGACACAAACAATGGTTAAATTCCTGACAGGACAGAACCATTAGAGATTCAAGAAAGAAGGCTCTGTTTGTAGTACTACTGTACTCGAAATCATTGTAGTAATAATCAGAGCTTCCTTACACAGAGCACCCATGAGGAGGTAAACAGGTTCTGTGCACACTTTTTTTTTTTTTTTTTTTTAAGTAGGCTCCAAACCCAGCACGGAGCCCAACATGGGGCTTGAACTCATAACCCTGAGATCAAGACATGAGCTGAGATCAGGAGTTGGACGTTTAACCAGCTGATCCACCAGGCACCTCTACATGCATACACTTTAAATTCTGTCCTGAGGTACTGCTATTTGATGCCTATTGTGAGGATTAGGCAACTGAGGCTCAGAAGTCAACTGTGACTGCTCGGTAAGGTATAGGACTGGGATCAGAAGCCAGGTCTGTCTTGCTCCAAAACACATATTCTTTTTTTTTTTTTTTAAAGATTTAAATTTTTTTTTTTTTTAATTTTTATTTATTTATGATAGTCACAGAGAGAGAGAGAGAGAGAGGCAGAGACACAGGCAGAGGGAGAAGCAGGCTCCATGCACCGGGAGCCTGATGTGGGATTCGATCCTGGGTCTCCAGGATCGCGCCCTGGGCCAAAGGCAGGCGCCAAACCGCTGCGCCACCCAGGGATCCCCAAAACACATATTCTTGCCCCACACTCCACTGCCTCCCTATGCAGAACTGTTTTCTGAGCAGAAAACAAACTTAAATCTTGATCCCTGATTTGTATGTAAAAATACTGACTGATCCCTGGTGTTTGCTGTAAACTGTAAGACACGAAATTCTAACCAAGGCACTCAGATCCAAAATGAGGCTAAATGACTTGAGGTGAGACAACATGTCACGATGACAAGAAAGCTGGCCCCGACTGCTGGCTGCTTTCACCTGCTGTTGTTCTAAGGGCCAGAGGCCTCTCCAGATCACACTGAGAGGCGCTGCTCATCCAAGAAGTGCCTGCAGAGGTTACAGACCTATTATAAAGATTCGCTTGTATGGGATGTCTTCTGGTTCCTCTTTTCAAATTGCCTTTGGTTTCAGAGTCAAGTCACCTAAGAAAACCAGTCTCTTTTACTATAGAAACATTTCTTATTTATGTGTGGTTGGAACTAAATGGACCCAAAGTGGGTCTGATCCCCACTTTATCACTTCTACTTCCAAAACACAAATCCACCGTTAAATAATAAAGACTTCCCACCCCAATGCCTGACAAAAGACTTGTAAAGAAATTCTCCAAATGAGAGTTTTCCAAATGCTCAGAGAAATGACCAGAGTCCTTAGGGAAAGTACATGGCATCCCAAGGGTGGTTATTTTCAAGGGGACAACATCTGGCTATCACATGTTCTGGTGCATTTGTTTAAAAAAAAAAAAAAAAAAAATCGTACCATAACTTAAAATCTGCAGTTAACTGATGAACTGTGAGTGGGAAATCTTTACATCCAAACAGAACACTGCTGACTGCCTTACTTCTTCCATAGACACACAGTCCAAGAGCACTAGTTCTCAGTGCTAGCTGGAAAACATGTATGACTTACCTGCTCTAGAAAAGAGCTTCTACTTTGCACCAGGCATGATAAGCCTGTGTTCCACTATTTTCTCTGGCCTTGACAGTCAGCAAATTGTTTACTACCAGTAATGGAAGGTTCCTCCATTGCACAGCAAAGAAGTTCTAAGGTAAGAACCTCAATTTACCTGCATGCTTGTGGGGATGCTGAAGACTTCGCTGGCTTTGAGGGCTGTTTCCCTGCTGTAAGAAGAGGGCTGCTCCTTTCACCATGAAAAAGCTCTCACTTAAGCTGGGAAGAATAAAACCAAACACAGTCAGTCTGGAATTCAGAGAGGAAAATGGGCAAAGACACACAACAGAGGAAAAGCTTTAGTGTGGACAATGCACATGGGACAAAACAGCTTTTAGGATCATTTCCCACTGCACTCTTCCCACATCTTTGCTATGAGCTTCCTGCCGGAGAGTCTGTGATGAACTCATGCTTCGGCTAAAACACCCAAGGTTCTTTGGACTCTTGCAAGGTTGGAGCCCCTTCCTGCAGGATACTGTACAGGATCTCCCTGTAACACATCTTCCGAAAATAGAGAGCAACTCTGAATTTTACGAATTTTTCACGTTCTTGCTGTGGAATCTTTATGACTCCCTGACTTACAACAACTTCAGCGATCTCAGTGCCTTTCCTTGATGGAATATTAAGAAGAGGAAGTTATACTTTCACTATTTGTTTGCATCTTAACAAAAGCCGGACCTGGTGATTTAACTTGGTCAAGGTTACCATGCCACTACTCCAATAAAAAACCTCCAGTTATAACGGATGCCTGGGTGGCTCAGCAGTTAAGTGCATCCGCCTTCGACTCCCGGGCGTGATCCTGGAGTCCCAGGATTGAGCCTCGCATCGGGCTCGCAGCATGGAGCCTGCTTCTCTCTCTGCCTGTGTCTCTGCCTCTCTCTGTGTATCTCTCATGAATGAATGAATGAATGAATGAATGAATAAATAAATAAATAAATAAAATCTTAAAAAAACAAAAACAAAAAAACCCTCCAGTTGACACCATGAATTTCTCAGCAGAATGAACTTTTCGGTTTTTATTATTTTAAACTAGCAATAACATTTACATTCAATATATAACACAAGAAGTTACAATGTAAGTTTCAAAAATTTCATGATTTGGCTATCAAAAAAATCTTTAGCTTACACAAAAATCAAGACTATATAAACTGACAGGCTGTATGTAGCTACTAGTTATGACCAATTATTCAAAAATAATGTTAATGCTGAGAATCACCCATTAAATGCACTAAAACTGTTAACAGTGTTCTTTGGTGAAGGGCTGGACCACCTATGATTATCTTCTTTCTGCTTCTTGGTATCTTCCAAATTTTCTCTACTGAGCAAATATTAACTTGTTAAAAGGATTATCTTTTTGATTTTCAGAGTAAGGGAAGATATATACTCTACATTATAATGAAAAAGCATTTTAGTTCTACTAATTTTGTGAAAGATCACAGTTCACAATAAAGGGAACTGTAAAACTCATTAAATCTCTAGCCACCAATTCATATATTAATGATTTGAAGGGAAAAATCTCCAAGAAAAAGCAGCACTTTTTGTGTGCATTTAACAGAAAGCAAAATCGATTCCTGACGGAAATACAGGGTCAGTTTCTGTAAATATAAAAAAAGCAGCATCACCTTCTCCCCCAATGTCTAACATTAGCAGTTAAATGTTCTAACCCTTGGAATAAAAACCTCTGTTAAGTCTCACATGCAATTCTAGGTGCTGAGAAAACTCACCACATTGAACTCAGCAGCTCCTGGAATCAGAAAAACAGTGATCTTGTATAATATGAAGTCCACAATAAAATCTGTGACTTCTGCTGGTTGAATCCTCACGCCAACAATAGTGATGCTTCTCAAATACCCAATGGTAAGGCTGAAAAGGCTGCCTCTCTTATTTGGGCCTCTGAGTTACTGACAGTTTTGTAGATTTCATTTACCAATCCTTTATATCCGTACAGCTTTTCTTCACTTAGTAACCCCAACCATGCTGCCAAACCATCCTCTCCACTCTACCTGCTTTATGTTTGTGTTGCCAGTTTTAAGAGCTGGGAAGCCCAGGACTATAGGGTACTGAAAAAGGGGGTGCCCAGCTGGCTCAGCTAGTAGAAGCCTATGACTCTTGATCTCAGGGTTTTGAGTTCAAACCTCATGCTGGGCGTAGAGATTACTTAAAAATAAAATCTTAAAAAAAAAAAATACTGAGGGGGCACCAGGGTGGCTCAGTCAGGTCAAGCATCTGACTCTTGATTTTGGCTTAGGTCGTGATCTCAGGATCACAAGATGAAGCCCTGTGTTGGCTTCATGCTGGGTGTGGAGCCTGCTTAAGATTCTCTCCTTAAAAAAAATTTAAAAAAAAAAGGATTCTCTCCTTCACTGTCCTCTCTCCCCACAAAAAAAGAAAAAGGGAAAAGGAAAAAAAAAAAAAATCCCTATTGACCAGAAGCCTGAACACTCTGGAAACAGCCAGCCATTAACAGTGACCTTTGCCTTGAAAATCATGGGCAAAAATTCCCCTTGGTTTCCCTTACATTTCCTTTGGAAAAAAAAAAAAAAAAAAGAGAACAATGCAAAAAAGAATAGGCTGGTTTTACCCCGTGATTGCTTACAAGGCCAGTTTCTCCTCTGTGTTCCTGTGACTGATAAAGAATGAGAGTCCCCCATCTACACATGAAGTCAGGGCCCATGTGGACTGCGCCCTGGAACACTGCCTCTGCCCTCAGGGCAATCAGGCACAAGCGTTTACTGTAAAGAGCTACAGGGAAGCCCACAAAGCACATTATCTGCCCCAGGCTTGTGAGCCCGCCCTGCGTCTGGGATGAGAGTAACCGCATATGGGGCCAAGAGGCTGTGAAACATGGGCAGTCATAGGATTTATGAAAACAAAATGTAGATACTCTCTGTGAGCTCACTCTAGGCCTTGAGCCTCACACACCTTCTGGGAGGCTGAGAAGAACACCGTTTCCCCTCCAGTACCCCCTAACCCCTGCTGCCAAGGCTCCATGAGGGTTCTCTGTGCCTGGTTTCTAACACAGCAAAGCGTGGTACCGTGATTTGCCAGTCTTGGGGTACTGCCATGGGGATGTCCTTTAAGAAATCCATTTGGGGGGGGGGCACCTGGGTGGCTCAGTTGGTTGGTTAAGTGTGTGCCTTTGGCTCAGGTCATGATCCCAGGGTCCTAGGATGAACCCCCCACATCGGGCTCCCTGCTCAGCAGGGAGTCTGCTTCTCCCTTCCCCTCTGCTTCTCCTCCCCGCCCCCCAACCCGCCCCAGCTACGATCATTCTCTCTCAAATAAATAAAATCTTTAAAAAGAAAAAAAGTCCATTTTGGGGATGGCACACTCAACTAGGTTCTTGGAGCAAGGAAATACAGACCCACAAACCACACCTCCCCGCTAAAGAAAAACCAGCCTTCTCTCCCAAAATGCTTGTGTCTTTAAAAAGTGTGTGTGACTGAAGTTTCAGAAAAGTTAGACCTAGATAAATAAAACTGAACTGTTTTCCTCCACTGCTTTAAGAAAAATCTTGCTGGGAGAGTAAAAACAAGTTCAGCCTGGGCCCTCCCTGCCCCCGCCCCAATGCTTTTATCTCTGCAATACAAATATGTTCTCAGACACTGGTCACCGCCCAGTTCGGGAGAGGACAAAAGATTAGGGTTTTCTACCCGGCACTAAGGACAGATGAAAACCTCCAACGATGCTCCTCAAAACACCCCAGCCCTCCAAGCATAATCAGCCAGTGTCACCCAGAAATCGATACGTGGTAGGAAGAGAGAGATCAGGTGGGGATACGTACTAATTTGGGCTGGAAACCTCTGAAGAGTGCAAGTTGTGAGCCGGCTGAAGGGAGACGCAGAAGTCAGTGAAATAAAACAGGTTCATGACAGCTGGCTTCACATCTTTAACTGCTCCTAAGCTCCTGCTTCGCACTCCCTCCGGAGAATGATCAAAGGGAAGGAAGGGGCCTGAGTCCTCTGGCAGACAGGCAGGCAGGCAGGAATCCTCAGCTCCGGATGATGTTCCCACCCAGAGAGCGAATGGCCCTTGTGGGACTCTTGTCTTCCCCTGATATTTGGGTTTAAAAAGGCCCTTGTCCCTGCATATCCAGATGAAAGAGGGCCATTCAGAGGGAGCAAAACAGCTGAAGTTCCTCTAATCACTTTACTCCTACGGCTTTTTGCAGGCCTTAGGAACAAGCACCAGGGTGTGTAGAAAATTGTGAGGGAAAACAGCTGGCCACCAAAGAACAAGTCCCAAAGCAGTGAGGACCCCATTCTGGTTGAAATTGACAGACTGAAGGATTCCTATTTCTGTCAAATCGCCACCCGTTCACCCTACGGTGACCGTGGGCAGCTGCCACAGTTAGCCCAAGTCGTCAAAGCATTTTGCATCCTGAAAATTCGTCAGTCATGCTAATCCCTGCCTGAGGAGGCAAAGTGGGGGGAGAATCCAGGTAGAGGGAACTGCGGGTGCACACACAGGAGGGACTCTGAGAACCACAGGCTCGGGGTGCCGGCCAGGGCTGGCTGCAAAGGTAAAGCAGGTCCCGGTCCCCAAGAGTTTGGCACGAGACCCTGAAACCCGCAGAGCAGAAGCCAGTGGGCACTATGTTTTCAGCGCTTCTTTTGGCCCATGAAAGAAATTAAAGCCACAAATAGCCACATGCAAGGCAGAATGGAAATAAGCACCCAAAGAAAGGAGACCTGCTGGTGTTCGGAAGAAGGAAGGGGAAAGCATCTAACTGGTGGGTTTGGGAACACTTGGTGAAGGAGGGAACACTTCACAGACTGCACAGACTCCTGGCGAGGCCTCATCTGGAAGCTTCTCCCAGCTTCTAAAGGATAAATTAATCCTCACAAGAGGATTAAGTGGGACACATACTACAATTATTCTGCAGTGGAGGAAACTACAGCTTGCCCAGGAGCATAATAATAATCTTTACAAGTTGGGACTAGACCCAAATGTCTCTGGTCCACACCCAGCTTCGTAAGCCCTAGAGTGCCCATCGTCCCTATGAGTCCCGAATGAGAATCAGAGCCATTACCCTGATGTCACCTCTGTCCCTGCCTGCCCCCGTGGCTAACTGCAGGGTGGCTGCTTTGCTTACGCTAAGCAAATGTCACTGAGAAGTCAGAATAGGGTCCGCAGCCCTTTTTCCCCAGTAGATGAAAGCATCGTGCGAAGGAAGAACAGCAGACATGATTCAGGGAAACAGGACTCCAGGAGAAGACTTGGCATCAGAGCTCTCCCACCAGCCCTGGGGACGAGCAGGAGGCCTAGGGGGACCACCACCGCAATCACCCTGCCCACTGCCTCCACCACAAGCCATGGGGCGGGACATGATATCTGGTCCTTGTGTACTAAATGGGAATCTGGAGGAGGAGTTCTGTGGGCAGCACAGCCATGCTGGTCAAGCTTCTGGGCAGGCTTCCTATCAACAGCACTGTCATCCGCAGAGTGCCTGCCATGCGGCAGAAGAAGACTGTGCCAGGTACGCAGCTACACCGTGGTGTCCAGCTCCCACAGCTCTGTAGGCCAGGTTTCATTTTTTCCAAATGACAAATGAAGGAAGCCGGTCAAACTCCTGAAACACAGTCTCTAGGGACAACCTTATTTTTAACCAACTCCTTTAGTGGTTCTGGGGCATACTGGGCTTTAAGAAAATAAAATGCAGTGGACTGGGAATCCCTATTCCTGGGCTCTCATTTATGTGCTACCACACGTTTGTTCTGATATTCACTTACAGGGCTCTGTTCATCTTCAACAGCCAAATATCTGCAGGCAGAGGAGTACCATGTGAAGCCAAGCCTGCCCAAGTGTCGATAAAGGTAAAAATAATCAACCGCTTTAAGGAATGGGTCTATGTTCGGGTGGCTTGGGTGTGTGCTAAGTCACTCAGAAACACAATTCCTTGAAAAACAGAAATGTGAGGTTTAGAAACACACCACAGAATAATATACTACTGCCCGATTCCCAACTCTGGCTATACATCTGAAGAACGTATAATACTTCTAAAACAAAAAACAAACAAACAAACAAAAATACTTCTAAAACAGTCATGCCCAGGTCCAGCCTCGGCCGATTCTAATGCAAAACGTCTGAAGTAAGTCCAGGCATCTGCTTTTTAAGAAGTTCTGGAAGCTTTGCTCCTGATGCAGAGTTAGAACCCCTGAACTTCATAACAGAAGACACAGAAAACTGGCTTCTGACATAGGTGTCACACAGTATGGTTACAGTAGGGATGCAATCAATGTCTTCTGCTGGTGAAAAATAACACCCATAAAAATGCAGGGCCCTCTCAGAAAGAGAGTAGACACAATTCGGTGCAATGAGGGAAGATCTTGCTGGGTCAAAAAATAATACGCTCCTTGAAGCAGCCAAACAGGTTAGCATATAAATGCACGGGCCCATCTTCTACCAAACCCTTCAGTCACAGGGTCCTGACCACTGAAAGGCAGCCCCACATTATAATACGAAATGACAGTAACAAAACTGACACATCAGCCCTGGGACAGGCTCTGCTGTGGACAAAGCATTCTGGCTAACGTCAGGCACTTGATCTTCATGAAACTCTTCCAGGTAAGGTGAATAGACGTTATCATTCTCATCTTACAGATGAGAAAACAGAAAATTACTAAATGAAATGATTTTAGTATTTCTAATGCTCCATCTCATTCAAAATCAGAGAATTGGAGCCCGAAGCATTAGGCTCTGAAAAGAATCCCAAACTGACAGGACTGTCTGAAATGAACTGAACTACTTCTATGGGGAAATCAACTCTCGATTCACTCAGCCCTGCACAGTGATGGCTGAGGGGACTGTGGTTTGTCTAGCAAATGTGATGACAACTCGGCGGGGGGAGGGAAGCAACGAATGTAAAGTTGTCACCACAGAAAAGCCAATGAATGCTCGTGAGGGGAGTTTCCATTAATTCCATTTAGATGGGGGATCCCTGGGTGGCTCAGCAGTTTAGCACCTGCCTTGGGCTCAGGGCATGATCCTGGAGCCCCATCTAGTCCCATATCGGGCTCTCTGCATGGAGCCTGCTTCTCCCTCTGCCTGTGTCTCTGCCTCTCTCTCTCTCTGTCTCTCATGAATAAGTAAAATCTTAAAAAAAAATAATAATTCCATTTAGATGAACAAATATTTGCTGGTCAGTGCTAAGTCCTGGGAATGAGGAAATAAAAGACATGGCTCCTGCCTTGGAGCGACATAACATTCCAGGGGGTCAGACAGATGTAGGATAATAACTGTAATGTGATGCAGCAGGTTCCACAGAAGAGGGTTATATAGGGCGCTGCACACGCATGCACATATGCACAAATGCATATACACGGGATGGGCGCCCAGCACAGCCTGGGTTTCTAAGATCTCTCTGGAAAAAACAACACCAAGCTGGGCAAGGATCAGTGAACGCAGAAGAGGGGAGTGGGGAGCAGGAGAGTAGGGAGTTATGTTAGACATACCCCATAACGAACAGAGAAGATTTGGTCTCTGTTGTAAAAGGCCCCACTGTGAATTCATAAATGTCTGTTCTGGTTTACAAGTCAGTTCCGTGTGAGTTTAGTTAGCATAAGTTGGTTTCTCAGAACTTGACCATCCCTAAGTATACTAATAACATTCAAGTTTCAGAATATGCAAAGTTAAGAACCTAACCTTGGGCCTAAAGTTGAGCCATCACCCCGTCAACATAAGTTCTCAGCACCCAAATGCTCAGTACGCCAATAGTACTCAATGAATGTTGTTTTAAACAAACAGATAAAATGTTAATGATACCTTTAACCTGAATGGTGCTCTACAGTTTTCAGAGAGCTTGCCCCTCCATTTTTTTTTTCACTTAATTCTTACAATTTCATTCTTCTCCTGAAGGAATCAAGACGGAGAAGGGGGATGACTTGTCTACGGTCACATGTCTACAAAGCGGCAGAACTGGACCGAGAAGCTCCACGTTTGGCACCCCTGCTGCAGGATGCCCGGGTCAGAGGGCATGACGGCCTAACCTGTGGCACCAGAAACGGTGGGCAAAGCTGGGTGGATATAGCTCTGCCTCAAAACCCCTATTGGTGGGGGTCTGCATGGATTCAGACTCCACTCCCAGCAAAGCAGAGTATGAAGACGGAAAGATGGAAGACTTGCTATTTGCTCTCCCTCAAGTCCTTTTGAACTCATGTTCAAAAGTCACCAAGACCCCAGAGTTATGCCAAGGCCCTGTCCTTCTTCACTTATGCCTCACAGTGCCCCTGGCACGGCCCTGTCCCAAATACCATTCTTCAGAGCACAGGGAAACAAGTAACCCATCTGAACACCTACCGGCCAGAGCTCTCCAAATGCTCTCCTACACTCATAATGCTGAGGACAGGGAAATTCCAGCTCTGCAGGGCATTCTACTTAGGGAACGGGGTCACAGGCAAGAAATGCTGGCAGGGCTCGGTACAAATGTCTCTGCTGCTGGGGCATGTATTGTTTGGCTAGAAGGCGTAGGCTTTTCTCACAGAGAAGGAATGTCCATAAGTATTTCAAACTGTAAGAGACATTCTCCGAAGCCAGCTACACAGCTCTCCTTCATATCAACGGGTAGGAGCAAGCAGCTCCTACCAGGAATATGCCAGAAAGTTCGCAGAAGCAGGATTTTGCCCCTGCCCTGTGTACGAAAGACTGCAAATGATGTGCCTGGAGTTGGCTCTCCAAACCTTCAGATGCTTCCTTCATGCCCCACATCCTTGCCCCGCCCAAGAGCCCTCAGGCCCCCTTGCCCTTAGAAGCTCCTACTAGTGCTATCATCCTCTGAACATCTGGGATACCAGGATCTAAGCCCCCTTAGGAGGGCAGAAGCCACAAAGGCTGCATTGTGCTGGAAATGCAGTGGCAGCAAAGACAACATAGCCAGCCAGAAATAACAGGCACATGGAGGAAATGTTTTTGAAACAACGCAAAAATTCCAAGGACAGATAATCTCAATGGTCCCAGGTCCTTCGCCCATTCTTTTTGGTATGCAGCCCCATCCCACATTCACTGGGTGCTGAGTCCTAAACTTACCAGCGGTCCCTAAACTTCCTCTCCGGTCCCTCAGTCATCACTCTAGCTCGGGCCCTGCTTGTCCCGGGGAGCCACAAAACACCCACCTCACCCCTGGGCCCCTGCTGCACGCCTGGCTCTATGCTGGGTTCTCAGAACGTCCCTGCAATGGAGTGGGACACACTCTCTACCTGCACTGTCCCAGAGAGGAGCCACCAGCCACAGGCGCCTCCTGAACGCTTACAGTGTGGTGAGTGTGACTGATTAACTGAATTTGTCATTTTATTCTTCTAATGCAATTCAAGTTTAATGAGCTGCAAGCGGCAAGCAGCTCTAGTGGAGACGGCAGAGGTTCAAGAGCTCTCCGCCTGCTGAGAGTCAGGGCAGGGACCTCTGGCCTCTAATCCACCGTACAGGTCCTAACCACAGCTCCTGTGAGGCCATTCCCAGCTCCAGAACTTTCAACGACACATTATGTGTAGAGTCCAACCTGCTTCTGCTAGCTTTCTCTGGTAGCTACGGTCAGCCATTATATGTTGCTAACCTCAGTTTCATTCAGCTGACGCTCTCTGACCTCAAGGCACTCATAAAAAAATCAGAAAAAGTGATTTATAATAAAAACCTTCCTCGTACTAGCTTGTACACGGTTCCTCCCATACTCCACACGTTCTCTGCTTTCTCTCTGTGCGGTCGTCTTCATCAAATCTTCTACCCTGGCCTCAGCTCACTGCTTTCTTTCTCTCCTGTCTGCCTCCCCACCTCGTGCCCACCTGCCAGCGTTCACACCTTCTCTGGGAAGCCCTCCCTTGCCTCCCCAGCTGCCAGCTGTGGCTCTTCCTTTTTAACATCTGATAGCACCTTCTCTCTTCTTGCAGGTAAGGAAGCTGGGGCTTAGAGCTTAAGTCAATTGTCCAAGGTCATATACCTAAGAAGTGACAGGAACCTGAGGCCCCTGGTTCCCTACCTATGTTTCCAGACATACTTACTACTAACTTATGGTGCAGTTATCCTCACGTCAGTGTATCTGAACTTCACAGTGGGACTACAGGGCCAGAACACATGTAATTTTCTAAAGCTCCTTCCTCACCTGACATACAGTAGATTCTAAGTAAATACTCACAAACAAACTCACCGAGCTGGCTTCCTTTTCAGTCTCAAAGCACCACATGACTAACTCTCCTTGGTAATCTCTGAGCACCCGGGGCTCAGAGTGCTCACCACCCACAGGATGCACTAGCCACCTAAGACTCACCACGTAAAGGCTCTAAGTAGAGATACAGTCACCTGGTGGTCAGGTCCTCTGGGCAACCAAGGGCATTGAACAACACAACTGAGTTCTCCACCTCACCATGAGTGTCTTGACAACTAGGATGAGGACTTCTCCATCTGGGGATTTCCAAGGGCCCAAAAGGCAGTGTGCACTCAATGAGTGTAATGCTAACAGTGAACATCTTCGCTGACTGTCATGTTAAGCAATTTATATGTATTAAGAACCTAGTTCTTGGTGTCTATCTCTGAGGGAAACAGAGCCTCAGAGACGTTGAGTTGCTTACTCATGTTCACATGGCCCAAAGTGCAAGAGTAGGACTCTGACGTACTGGACCTCAGAAAAGCATCATTAAAAATGCTGACTTCTCTTCTCCAGTAATTCAGACTCAAAACCATTTGGAGGATAGAGCCAGGCAGGCATCTGAGTCGGGAGGGGTGTGGTGAGAAGAGCTGGAATGATATCTAAGCAGAGGAGAGGTGGTTGCAGAGACGGGAAGCTGGTTAGAGCCAGGGAGACCCGTCAAACGAGCAAATGTATTAGGGACAATTTGGAAATACGTTTCTGATGGTCAGAGAAGGGAGCTACAAATATATAGGGAGAGAAAATGAGAAGGAACCATGAGATGTTGGATCAGAGGAACGTAGCAGTCCAAACCCATGGTTCCCAAAATTATTTAGAAACTAGAGATGCAGCTGTGTGTGTGCACATGTGCACATATATACATATATTTCCTAATTCTGCCCACTAAGAGGGCCGGAGTGGGGGAACACTCCCACAGTAATAAGCACACCTTCTAAATTCCATTCTCCACTATACAGAATCAGGGCCCCTTGAACAAAAGACTGATTCCAGGCATGGGGCACAGAAAGTACGAGCTGAGGTCTGGAACATCTGGTGTCTGAAAGCAAGGCTGTGCTGAAGGATGGCAGGGACATGTCAGGGGTCACAGAAGCCAGCTTAAATGTGACCCTAGTGACCAAGTCAGAGACTTTGAAGTCAATGATACAACCAATGGATTATAAACCATGGAGTAAAACAGACAAACATGAGTCTCTGCAGATATAAATAAACGTGGGGGATGGGACTAACATCATTTCTAAGTATCGCCCTCAAGAAATACCTCTGAATGATAAAGTGGAAAAGAATAATCATATAGTAAAGAAGCCACACAAAACTCACCATGATGCCAGAGTGAACGTCACCAGAAACTGGACAAAATGAAATCATGTGCCACCCAGTGAGACTCAAGAAATACACAGTATTGCTTCTGTGCTATTCTTGCCAAAGATACACCACCCAAATCTAATCTCCAGAGAATACCACGCAAAGCTAAACTGAGAGACATTCTACAAAATGATAGGCCTATCCCCTGCATAAGTATCCCGTTCATTAGACTTGAAGAAAGATGGGGGAAATGCGCTAGAATGAAGGACATACAGGACACCTACAAGCAACATGCAATCCTGAACTGGACCCTTCTATTACAAAGGAGGTTATTGAGTCAAATGGCAGACCTTGAGGGTGGGATGGTGGTAATGAGTCAGGGTCAAGGGCCAATGGTCTGCTTTGTAGGTCTTTGCCTGTATGCAAAAGGGTGACGACAGGCATCAGGCCGGCAACTTGACTCTCAAATGGTTCAGAAAAAAGTTTTGTGCTGTCTTTGCTCTACATTTTACAAACTTTCCTGTAAGTTTTATATTGTTTCAAAATCTAAAAAATTTTGGGGACAATGTCCAGTTGGTTGGATTTTGGGAAAACACTACTTGTAACTTTTATTAGCAGATGATAAAAACTTTTCAGACTACTTTATCAGTCATTGCCACTGGCATACTTCACAGCTTTCCTCTTCAATCTTTTGGAGACTTTTTTACCCTCACCAGTGGAGATCTCTACCAGTCTTAGAATGCTTTTCCCTCTCTGCATTTCCCGGGATGGAGATAGCCTTGCTTTGTGCATGAGGCAGTAGCGAATGATGGGAAACTGCTCTGCTGGCTCCTCCTGGTCTCTGTGTACTCCAGAGTTTGAGGGCTTCGTGCACACACAGCCCTGACCCATGTAAAACCTAATTTTAGCATTTTCCTGCTTGAGACCATACTTCTGAAACAGCAGCAGGAGGCCAACCTGCCCATGCGAGCCTCCCATTGTGAAGGGCACATGAAGTCAGGATGCTACAGGCCTGCAGGATGTGACTCAGCATCCTGTTTTCAATGTTTGGGGCGGCCAGCAGCTTTGGCACTGAGTATTGCCGCTGACCTCACCTCTCCAGACCACAAATACCCAGGTTAATTGGTGGGCCGGGCCCGTAACATCAGCTCCCTCTGTAGGCCTCAGGGCTAAATCCAAGACAACCTGCTTATCCACCCAACCACATTAGGTCTTCTTATGAACACCCAGAAGTGTCCATTAGGAAGAGTTCTTCAGAGGAACTGACTTGGTAGTATTTTAAGGAATAGCAGGAATCACACAGCTGATCTTGTTTCTCTCTTTGTTTTGACTACTAGGAAGCTCAAACTCACATCTGGTGCCACGGTCTGCTAACTGTACCAAGGATATGCTGTGCATTGCACAGCTTCATCTTATTTTCCTCTACTTTCCTGGCTTCATCTTATTTTCCTCTACTTTCCCTATGTCCCACTTTTCTCATTAATTTTAAATTATATTTGTTTTCTAAGAATTTTATAAGGTGCTTCAAATCCCCTTTGGACAAAACTATGGCAGACACAGCATACGCACATTGCTTATGGTGGGTGAGGACTTTTTTTTTTTTATTTAACAAAGAACATCCAGCCTTCATCACAGAACCCAATATATACACACTAAATATCTATATGTTGGTTGAATTGATAAATAAAGCAAATAATTCAAAAGCTGCCTCCAGGGCAGCCCGGGTAGCTCAGCGGTTTAGTGCCACCTTCAGCCCAGGGCCTGATCCTGGAGACCCAGGATTGAGTTCCACGTTGGGCTCCCTGCATGGAGCCTGCTTCTCCCTCTGCCTGTGTCTCTGCCTCTCTCTCTCTCTCTCTCTCTGTGTCTCTCATGAATAAATAAAATCTTAAAAAAATAAAATAAAAATAAAATAAAATAAAAAAAGCTGCCTCCATTACCAGGCTGCCTCACAAGAGACACTTCTCCCTCCCACCCTACAAGATGGGATTGGCACAGGGGTGCCGGAGGCCTAGAGCCGGCTCCTTAGGGAGCCCTCCTGCTTCATGGTTCAATGCCTCAACCCCAACCTAAAGAGCCACTCCCAAACTTCCACCTGCAACAGACCAGGCACAGGACAGATGGGCTTGAACATATGGGAAATGACAAGTGATATCCAGAGGGGGCAGCTGGCCTGGCCCTCTCCAAACCACATCCCACCTTGTGGGAATTTCGGCTAGGCCCAGATTTGGGGAAACACACCTCAAGAACTCTTGCCAAACACCTGCCAAGACCTGACTGTGAGTTAACTCCTGCCAGGGCAGGGTGGCCTCCAGCAGCGAAAGCATCAGACATTCTCTAACATAGAACTGCTTCTTTGAAGTAAAATCTTCTTAAAAATAACTTCAAAGTAGCCATTAAAAACCAAATCTGTAAAAAAAAAAAAAAAAAAAACAAATCTGTAAAAATAAAGGCACACAAGATACAATCACAAGATATGATGCTCCCCAGATAAAGGTCTGGTACAAGGTTCAGTAGAACTTGGGAGGGAAAGAGGTCACACATTGGTGGTTTCTCCTCTCGAATTCCACTTGGTTGACCTTTTGGTCTTTTGTGGTGGAACTGGGAATCTCTGGAGGGGAAGGTCAGGACAGGCAGCTGCAGGAACTGGCACTCACTACCATCAATGAAAATAACAGCTAAAAAAACCCCAAACAAACAGCTACCATGTGTCTAGCAGTATCAGCAAGGACTCTGCACATGCAGTTAAGACTCTCCCTAAGGTCCCTAAGAGTGAGAAAGACTTTTCCTTAGTTTCGGGGAGGGCAGGTGGCTGTCCCCAGACCATAGTCACACAGGCAGCCAGGTGCCAAGGGCCGTACCCTGACCTGGAGGCCCTGATCCAGCTGGGCACAGGCCTGCGTGTTAGCCCTCTGTGATTTACATGACAGCCTGCCATCTTCCTCCGATTCTGGGGGTGCAGTGGGCGGGCCAGCTGGCTTCCCCAATGGTGCACTACCTCCCGCATGAGATTTGTCATGGTACTGACCCCACCCCACAGTGGGACTCACAATCATGCCCCAACCCAACCCAATCACTTGCTTGCCTTGAAAATGGCTCCTCCTGACTCTGATTAATCCTCTTTTGATTAATCCTGTTTTCTTATTGCAGTCTTCCTTGAAGCAGAACGACTTGTTTTGGATATTCTCCTAGTCTTAGGAATTTTCTAATAAGCTGTCCAAATCCAGAGGTCTGACCACAGTACAATGTGCGCCAAAGGCAAGTTCCAAGGCTGGAGTCTTTTCTTTCTAGCCGGCTTCTGACAGCGAAGCGTGGCTGGCCTAGGGCTCTGCTGAGAAGTAGATGAGTCTGAGCAAAGGGTCCACTTCCTCCCAGAGGCCACACCATTGTTCTCCATATCAGGGTCAGACCATAACCCTGACCTGACTAGATACCCTACAAATATATGACCTTGACCTCAGTGTTGAAATAAAAGAGAAAGACTGGGCAATCTGTTAAAATCGACAGGGAAGGAAAAGAAGTACACTGTAACATAGTACAAGATGGATGGGTCTGAGGACTCTCATTTTCAGATTTGGGAGCCACCATCTCATCTTATCTCCACTTGACAAAGGAGTAAGTGGAGGCCCAGAAATGTCTAGTAACCTGTCTAAGGTTGCACAACAAATGATACCTCTCAGGACAGAACCTAGCTTTTCTGACTCTTTCTCACAGCTTTGTTCCACTTACCACAAGGGTGACTGCTGGTACCAGTGTCAACCATAAAGCAAGACTGGCTGGCTCAAGCATTCCCGGTGTGTACACATGCTCTCCTGATGCACTCAGTGCATGAGGAGACCAGGGCCCCATGGCATTCTTCTGAAGCCTAAGTACTGTATTTTGAAAGCTTAATGAACCTACTAGACTCTGAGCAAAATTCAAGTTAACCTTAATAATAAGTTTAATTAAGTTCCAACAGAATCAAATTAACTTTCCCTCTGTCCTTATTTGTCCTCACTCAAGGAGGAGTTTTTCTAACAATAAATTTAACATGTCCCAAAGAAAAATTCTTTTTCTTTTAAAAATTTATTTATTCATGAGAGACACACAGAGAGAGAGAGGCAGAGACACAGGCAGAGGGAGAAGCAGGCTCCATGCAGGCAGCTCGATGTGGAACTCGATCCTGGATCCCAGGATCACACCCTGAGCCGAAGGCTGACACTCAACCGCTGAGCCACCCAGGTGTCCCTCAAAGGAAAATTCTGATTTGAAAATCAAATGTCCCAACACACCATGAAGAACACCTGAGTTAGGGATCCCTGGGTGGCGCAGCGGTTTAGCGCCTGCCTTTGGCCCAGGGCGCGATCCTAGAGACCCGGGATCGAATCCCACGTCGGGCTCCTGGTGCATGGAGCCTGCTTCTCCCTCTGTCTGTGTCTCTGCCTCTCTCTCTCTCTGTGACTATCATAAATAATTAAAAAAAAAAAAAAAAAAAAAAAAGAACACCTGAGTTAAACTGAATGGAACAAATCTTAAAAAAAAAAAAAAAAGAGGGACGCCTGGGTGGCTCCGTGTCTCTGCCTTCAAAACCTGTCCTCACCCCCCAAATTCAAGAGCCGTTTCTACTAGCCCTTCTGCCCATGGCTCAGAGCTCTCACCAGGAGCCAGAGAGGAAGGAGTACACCCATTCTTGCTGCTTGGACCCTAGCGGTCCCACCGTAAGCTGTGTGCTTATTAGCAAGTTGCAGGACACCCCCCCTACCCCAAACCCCACTAAGAGAGAGAATGGTAGTATATCCCCTTTCCCCAGTAGTCACTGGGCAAGCACCTGGGGGGATGACAGTATCAGCTCCTGTTTACCGTGTGCAGGCACCTGGTTTGGAACCTTGCTCATAGGACCTTGAGCCTCTACCACTTTGTACTGCATGAAATCAGGCCAGGTAACGTCTCCAAAGCTCACTCTTCTAATCCAGAGGAGGGGAATCAAGATGTTGCCTTCCTTACAGGATGCCTGCGTGGGTTAAATGAAATGACTCACGTTTGGCGACTCACAGAACAGAGTGTGTTTGTAGGTTCCCTTCCAGATTTTCCATCTCCATTTTACTTTCTCCCCCTAGCACTTACTAAGACGCTATTAACATATTTGTTCATCTCCCTTACTGCCTTGTCTCCCCCACAGCATGTCAGCCATGTGGGCAGAGATCTGCCTTGTTTGCCGCTAGATTCCCAGCCCCTAGAACAATGGCTGGTGCATAGTAGGTGCCCAGTAAGTATCTGTTGAATAAATGGCTCATACACAGACAGGTAAGGACAGGGGGTACTGCAACTTCTGTGCGCCTGTTGCCAAACTGCCGGGGGAAGTGGAAGGAAGGTTCTCTGTCCTTAGCATTCTGTATGTCATCCAAAAGCACTTTTGAGTTCTTCCACGTGAAAAAGAACACAGAAAAGTCGATGGCCCATCCAGTGTGTGCCAGGTGCTGTGAGGGTTGAGGCCAAGAAGGACCGGGGCTCATGCTTAGTTAGCTCTGCTTGTACCATCTTGAAATTCCTAACCATTTTTTAACAAAGGCCTCCATAATTTTCATTCTATACGGGCCCCACAAATTATGCAGCTAGCTCTGCTAGTGGGGGACATTTAGATACTTGGATCAGTGCAGGTGGTATTTCAGAGGACAAAATATTCAAAGTGGGGGTGAATCCAAGAGATGCCAAACCTGAAAGTGAGAAAAAGTGTGTGGGCGCTGAGCAGAAAGAATGTGGCATTCACTGGTGTGATGGTCAAACCCTGAGGGATCACTGGTACTCCAGTCCTCTTCCCTTGAGGACCAAACATCTTCCAGTTGACATCACCTTTATGTAATGTACCCACAGGCTGGGGCATCTCAAGAACTCCCACAGGTTGAGGCAACTGGGCCGAATTCTGAGATGGCCCAAGATCCCTGTCCCGGTTGCAGGTACCCTGGGTGAGCCCTTATCCTGAGTGTGGTGAGACCAGGGAATAGGACAGGACAGTTGCTCCCTTCAGATTACACTGTACGGTAAAGGGGACAGGACGGTCACTCCTGTGATTGCATTCCATTACAAGATTCCACAGCAGCAGATCCTCCTGCTGGCCTTGAAGAAGCAACCCACAATGACCTCCAAAGCTGCGAGAAAAGGAATTCAGCCAAGAATGACCTAAGCCTGGATGAGAACCAGAAGCTCAGATAAGACCCTAGCCGTGGCCAACACCTTGACTACACCCATGTGAGACCCCAATCAGAGGACCCAGCTAAACCATGTCCAGATTCCTGACCCTGGCAACTGTGAGATGATAACCAGAAATTGTTTTGGACTGCTAGGTTTAGGGTAACTTGTTACCCCAAACAGCAATTGCTAACCAATACAGTGATCTGGTACATAGCTGGGATGCAAGGGATGCTTGATGCCCCCTGGCAGGACTTACCTGGACAGATTATCACCAGAGCTAAAAACTCCAGACTAAGAAACCATTGGTTGAGAAAGGCAGAGAGGAACCCCAAGAGTGGACAGGCATAACAGATGGGGTGCTGAATGGAGCAGGGGAAGCAGGGTCTACAGAGCAAGTACACACCCACGTCCACCCCACCCCAATGCTGTGGGGGAGGGACGTAAGGCACAACCACATTTCAGGCAGTTATAAGGAAAGTAGGTCCTCCAGGGAGAATTCAAGGTCAAGATCCAAAGGGGAAGGGAGCATGGAGGGAAAGGCAGAGGCGCAGGGAGTTTACAGTTTACCCCCGGACACCAGATAAAACAGAGAAGACAAAGTCCTGCCGCCTTGGCCCGAATGTTTGCTTGGGTAGGCAAGAAAAAAAATTAAAAGAACTCTAATGAACATTTTCATACGCTTGACTTGGAAACTCTAGATGGAAACAACAACAACAAAAAACATTCACTCCTGATCCACCCTCTGGAAACCACACAACCATATTCACTCCCCAGGGCCCTGCCTGGCACACAAGCACTTACGTCTCATGCCAGCCTGGGGCAGCTCCCAGGATGGCAAGGGAGCCAGGAGCTGCTGCCAGCAAAGCCATCTGCTCACCAATTCCCACAGTCTGAACGGCACAGCTTCCAGAAGGGTACTGCTGGAGACCGGCGACAGTCTGTGCATACGGAGGGCAGGGGAAAGGACACAGGGAACTAGGTCTCTGTTGCTCTCCATCAGTCAGCTTCGTTCTGGTCACGAGGTGATCTGCTCCTGAGGTGTTTCCTGGAAGGCCCTCAGAGAAACTGTCTGCATTATAACCCTGATTCGCAGACAGTGCCTTCCTACTTGCATCTTACAAGGATGCTGCTGGTACAAGGACCAGGGCTGCTGCAGGTCACACAGGGGCCCAGCAGGACACAGCAGACACCACACCCACAGGAAGTCAAGGTCTGTAAGTCTGGGCTATGGACTAACACTAACGCGGTCATCTTATGACGACCAGACGTCGGCGATGGTTCTTCTGGTCTTTTGTAAGCCTGGCTCTGTGTGAGGAGCTCCGGCCCAGCTACTCTGCGGCCCTAAATGGTCCTAGTCGTATCCATTTTGCCAATGGAATGAAAAAGACCTTCAGAAGGGCAGTAAGTCACAGAGGTCAGCCGCTAGGGGAGGAGCCAGATCTTGAACCTATGTCTGCCTGGCCCCAAATCCCACGCTGTCTCCTCGGCACCTCACTCTTTCCCATATGGATATGCAACTGACTGCAGGGCCAGAACAAAGTCACCATACTGAAAGTGTTGAAATGTCATGCACAGACAGAGAACTAAGGCCCAGACCCCAAGGGAAGCACCACCAATGTGAGGGCTGAGAGCACATGTAGGTGCCATGCAAGGCAGGTGTGGAACCTGGCCCACAAAGATGATCTAAGAGCTACTCTCCAGACAGAGGGAAGTCACAAATGCTGGGGGTGGACTGCTGTGCTGGCTGTGAGCACCGGGGCCAATGGAAAATGAACCTGGCTTCAAGAAAGAGCATGGCCCAGAAGTGGGATTAGAACACAGCATGTGCAAGAGCTGGGGGGAGGGCAGCAACAGGGGGCAAGGTAGAAAGCAGGAAAGATGGAACCACAGCAAGAAGCACAGGGGTGCTTCAAGACTGCATCCATCTGACTGCGGGGAAGAAAACCTGGCCAGGAAGCAGGGGTGGATGGGATGACGGCCTGACACAGAACACAGGAGGTATGGGGACCTGAGCAATGGTGCCACCAGGGGGAGGTGGGAAAGAAGAGCAACTGAGACACAGAAGATCCACCCATGTGACTCGGCCATTTCCTGGCTACTGCTGAGTCGATGAGAACTCCTTGGATGAGCCAAAATATGAAAAGTTTCAATTAAGGGTAGAGACAGAAGGGAGAGAAGAGAGGAATATCCTGTTAGCCCCAGATTTTCTGCCTGCCGGCAACTCTTCAGAACCAATGAGAAGCACAGAGAAACCCCCTTTCTCCCAGGCAAGGAAATGCAATGGACTATTCCATTATTTCTTCTTCTAGAAGCCTGGACAGCTGAGGCTTGCAAACACAAATGAACACACAGATGTGAATGAGTTTCAATCAAAGTTTAACCAGAACACCAGAATTTCTCCAGTGTGGCTACAAGGGTTAGAAAGCCAGATGGTATCATCTTGCCTACAAATGGGGAGTAAATGTCAAGGTGGGGGAAAAGGGACTGAGAAGGGAACCAAGTAGGACGAGCTCAGAGCCCAGGGTCTCCCAGGGCTCACAAGGGCATGGGAGGCCTGCAGGAGGTGGTAACAAGGGAGTCCTGTGGTCAGCACACATGGGGGAGGGGGGGACCATCCCAAGTTAGCGGGGGGTACTTGATCCAGGCCCCAGCACTCCCTCCGACCACCTAGTAACTCAGGCAAGTTCCCTCACCTGGACACTGGGACAGCGGATTCCACTGAACCACTGCACTGGTCTTCAGTAAGGCTGGCAGGGGGTGGGGTTGGGAGGGGGGTAAAATCCCATGGCAAACTCAGGTGTTGGAGCAGAAGCCTAGCTTGAAATTTAGTACCTGCCATGTGCAACATTGGGTGTCAGGTCCCTCCGCTGTAAGCTGGGAAAAACTCCCTCCTAGTGCTGTTGAGAGGATTAAATATGGCAATATACAGAGCTGACTTCCGTTCCCTTTGTGAAGTCCTCTCCAGCTCCAAATCATGCAGAGAAAGGGGCCTTTTCTTAGCCGCAAGGGCACACACGTTTTCACATCACTGCTATTTTGAGTTATTAATTGAAATAATTTGGGACACCCGGGTGGCTCAGTGGTTGAGTGTCTGCCTTCGGCTCAGGTCGTGATCCTGGGGTCCTGGGATCAAGTGCTATGCTGCATCAGGCTCCTAGCAGGGAGCCTGCTGCTTCTTCTGCCTCTCTCTGTGGGTCTCTCATGAATAAATAAATAAAATCTTTTTTAAAAAAATTGAAACAACTCAAAACAGTATGCTGTCAGTTAACTAAGGGCAATTTGAAAAAAAAAAAAAAAAAAGTTATTTGCCCCAAAGACAATGTGAGAGAGCTGAATACTATCTCCTGGGCAAGAGCCTTGAAAGGGGAGGGCTCAGGGATAGAAGAAACTCCCACTCCAGGTGAGCACTGGCAGGAGGCTTGGGGCAGGAGATACATCTACGGACATAGTCCCTAACATGGCCACCACAGCAGTCAGCAAGCCCTTCTTCCAGCACTTCCTCCCCCAAATAACCTCCACAAAACAGACTTCCACTTCTCCTTTCTGCCTCCACCCAGAGAGCCAAGCACAAAAGAGTCTAATCTACAACACGGCCCATCACTGCCCCCACTTGGGAGTTCGGGGTCTAGGTCTTTGAGACCTGACCTAGACCCCGAACAACCAACACCCCAGCCATCGAAATAAGATCTCTCTGATGTCTGCAGGCTGTTATTTCCTTTCACATATACTCTTTAGACACAACATATGCCACAATAAAAGTGAGCGTTCTCCCTCCTTTCACTCAAAGGCACAGGACCTTCAGAGACATGTGAGTTTAACCCGAAGAACATCCTGCTCTTGGTAATGAATGGTGGACCCCGTTTCCTTTTTTTTCTTTTTAAGATTTTATTTTATGTATGTATGTATGTATGTATGTATGTATGAGAGACACAGTGAGAGAGGCAGAGACATAGAGGGAGAAGCAGGCTCCCTACAGGGAGCCCGATGTGGGACACAATCCCTGGCCCCGGGATCATGCCCCAGCTAAAAGCAGATGCTCAACCACTAAGCCACCCAGGCTGGGGACCTGGACCCCAGTTTCTGAACACACATTCCTTTTCCCAATTGGTTTTCCCCCTCCTCACCAGATGAAACTCTTTTTTCCTCAAAGAACAATATCCTTGAAACTCTATTTACTTTTTTAGACTCTAAGAGCCTGAGACTGGAGCCTTAGTGTAGAATATGTTATATAATAAGAATACCTTATATAATGGGAGTGCTAAATCTTTTGTAAACAAAATACCCAAAAGAAGGCCTTTATTTTTGGCAGGAAAAAATAAAAACGCCTTTGGGGTCTACCAGCAGCTGAGAACTACAGCCTGAGGATTTTTTTTTAAAAGAGCCTACAGAAAGATTTCTCACAAGCACAAAAAAATGCACCTTGAATTAAACTTTGGAGGTGGGCTGTCTGTTTCAAATCAGCAATGTGCTTACCCCAGAAGGAACATCTTACCAAAAGCAGGATGGAGAAGCAGCAGCATATTACAAAGAGTTTTTTTTTTTTTTTTTTTTTTTAAGCAGAAGTAAAATCTGGAAGTATCTAAAAGATGCTCAAAATGGTACAGCAAGAAGGGTGGTGGAATTCTGGCAATGATGTTCCTTTTCAAGCTGTTGTAATACAACGCTATGAAAGCTATTTATACTTAAATACAGTCACAAATGTTTAAAGCACTACCTTTGTAGTACATGCTCTCAGTATAACTTTGAAAGCTCTAAACTGAGGGACGCCTGGGTGGCTTGGCGATTAAGTGTGATCCTGGGATCCAGATCGAGGAGTCCCGCATTGGGCTCCCCACAGGGCGCCTGCTTCTCCCTCTGCCTGTGTCTCTGCCCCGCTCCCTCTCTGTCTCTCATGAATAAATGAATAAAACCTTTTTAAATAAATAAATAAAGTTCTAAACTGAAAATGCTGGTGTCTTCTCTTGTGAAGGTTCTCCTTTCTGGAAGGGAAAAAGAATATTCCAACCTGACTGGAAGAAAGACTTAGAAAGGAAAATGAAGTCAGCTTACCTGAGGTTTACCTTTCGCTCTTCATCGCTGCCAGCCTCCAACTACAGAGAAAGAAAGAGAATGTCACACCACAGACGCCACTAGCAACAAGTCTCACATTTTCTACTCTGATGTCTGAAAAAGATACAGATGTCCAGGAAACCTGGCTGTGTCAACACGGTCGCACCCTTTCCTCAGCAACCCCGTTCTGCTGTCCCTCTAAGAAGTTCCCATGGAGGAATTTTCAGGTTTCCCAACATTTGCCCACATTCCTTCCAAAGTGTTGTACGTTAATTCCTGTTGATGGGACACTCCTATCTGGCACTGCTCCTCAACAGGCTCTTCTCAACTTTCCCGGGTTGTTT